>NC_064931.1:194251388-194572847 GCF_023897955.1 Schistocerca gregaria
GTACAATACCATACACTCTTGGACATCCGACATTCACTAAGATGGGGAACCACTGGCGACTCTGTTCCCACGGTTACATCGTCTGAACACTTGCGAGTTCCAACCTAGATTTTATACACTTGCAAAGAATGGCGAATGTCCCTCTTTCATTCACTCAGGCACACTCATTCACTCTCACCTACTCATATAAAATAACTGTTCACAAAAATTCAAAACATTTATGGTTTTAACAAAGTTATAGGTGAATTTCTAAAAGTAAAATTCTCAAAATAAATACAAAAGCACGGAAGGTGATTTTGTTTCATAGTTGGATGGTCACTGAAGGTGATCTATACATAATGGTATTTATTTAGACTCGAAAATTGTAGAAATTTGCGTTTTCTGTAGGATTTTTCTAATTTCCAAAATATGCAGGTTTCAAAGCTCAAATTTGGATGACTTATTTTTATTCATAACAGAAACTAGTATATTAACTTTTAATTTCCTCAGGTTCCTCAGTTAGAAGTTATTAAAGATGAAAGTTCCACGTTATACACGCGGCTAGTTAGCGCACAGGTCTTACATTCTCACGGTACAGACATGCCATATGGTCGTGACGTCAGACGAACGGACACCGGTAATCTGCCCGCTACAGCACATATGCTAATCTGATGGCTACTTTACAGTCTGTCTACATTTCACAGTAAATATTTGATAGAAAACTGTGCGCTCGCACTAGTTGCGACGCCACAACCGTATGCATCAGTCACCCCACGGTCCAACAGGATCTGTTCTATGCACTGACTGGTGGTAAGTCGACCATGAACACTGACAAAAATCTGTATGGTTTTCAGCACTGAAGCCTCCCAAAAACATTAGAGAACCTTGAAAATTTGTCGATTCCCTAGACAACATTTGTCAAGTACCGCCCACCAGGCGTCTCCGCAAAGGAACGCGGCCATCACCTTGTGGCAGAGGATATCTACAGGAAGAAGAGGAGGAGACTAGTGCTCGACATCCCATCGACGACGACGTCATTAGAGATGGAGCACAAGCTCAGATTAGGGAAGCATGAGGAAGGAAATAGGCCGTTCCCTTTCAAAGGAACGATTCTGGGGTTTGCCTGAAGCGATTTAGGGAAATCTCGGAAAAACTAAATTAGGATGGCTGGACGCGGGCAAGTCCATTCTCTTCAGATGAAACAGACGGCCCTTGCAACTCTCACAGCATTAAGATGTCACACTCCGTGTGCTTGGTTGATTACAACGTCCACAAATAACAACTGTCATTTGTGTACTTCAGTAGAAAACACTGGGACACGGGTATTCACTTTCTTGTGATAGGTCACCTGACACTGTAAACAGACAGCGAATGATTTGAATTGTTGGCTACATTGAAAACGAAGCCACGCAATACGACCACAGGTACAGCCTGTATGAAAACAGATTTAAAACCGGACGTTGATACACATGTTTCCCAAGATCTTTTGAGCAGTGTATAATATACATAAATGTTCATTGCTACTCCGTGAATGAGAGTCGTCAAATTGCTGTTCTTAACTGTCAAGTATTACTGAAAGCGCTTAATATAAACTCTAAAATGACACATTTCATTCCTTCCGATGTCAATGACAGCTTTGGATGGGAAAAGACGTTCGCTAATCAGAATCTCGCTCCCACAAAGAATTAATTTTTTTTAACATTTATGCGCACAAGAATGGCTGTAAAACAAAATTACTGAAGATTCTGAATACATAGTTGACGTATCTGCACATAGAGGTTACTCTGTTTCAAGTTCAAGTCCTTCTCATCAAATACTGATTTGCCTGTATCAATACATGCAGTATAATTTTGACTCATGCATGGTAGAAATACGTCTGTTGCCATGACTGCACCGGCCGTTTTGACCGAGCGGTTCTAGGCGCTTCATCCCAGAACCGCGCTGCTGCTACGGTCGCAGGTTCGAATCCTGCCTCGGGAATGGATGTGTGTGATGTCCTTAGGTTAGTTAGGTTTAAGTAGTTCTAAGTTCTAGGGGACTGATGACCTCAGATGTTAAGTCCCATATTGCTTAGAGCCATTTGAACCATTCCCATGACTGCAAAACTGTGGTGTGTACTGGAACCATACTAACTGAAAGCGAGTGTTTAGCATATTGCTCAAAATTGGACAATCCTCTAGAGATAGGATTTAATAAACCTGATTAATTAATTATGGGAAAGAAATAAGAGGAGCAGCCGATTATTGCTGGTGTTTAGTGGGCTTCAAAAGGCGACATCTGAAAACATTTCTAGCTCTTAGCGAAAGTTTCCTATCAGAGAACAAACCAAAATCTTACATATATATCTGCAAAGTTAAAAAATTACTGTGATAGGCCTTTTCTTCATAAACAAATTTCCTATCGTGATCATATTGCGGACAACCTCTATGCTTCTCTGTCCTAAGTCTGCAGCAGTGAAAGTTAACAAATAATGTTTAGATGAAGTTGAGTTTATACGGACTTAGCGAGACGCGGCAGTGCGTTTGCGACTGCACATGTAATCGTTATAACACGGTTCAGATCCCCTGCTGGTCATTTTGAATCACTTGAAGGTAATGAATGCAGTTTTTTATGAAACCACGGGCAATATTCTTTTCCGTGCTGCAATTAGGGCATGTGCTTGGTCTCAGTTGGCATATAATTGTAACTTTTCATTCCTCTTCTATACTGATCCTAAAATTAGTCAATTACAAAAATCGCTAAAGAGAACATGAGCTTTATGTCTCGTCTAGTCGACTGAATTTCACGTAATTTCTTCTGTTATGAGGTTAGAGCTTCTCAAAATTCATTGAATTTCATTCTTTGCTTAAAATTCTTCAGCTAAGAATAAATATACGGATCAAATGTAGCACAGCTCTGTTTATAGCGAACAACCTTCGTTTGCATGCCTTTCTTCTTTTAAAGTTTATTCTACTATGTGACAAGTGGAAGGAGATACAACGAGGGACGGCACGCAGAACTTTCAGCGACCACCAACACCTGTAGTAACTCATGAGTTTTACGATGTTCCGCCTGACACAAGTCACGTCTGAGGATAACCGCAGCACTTCACTTACAGCTGCCAGTTTCATACTCCTCGCAGCAACCGACATTTAGTAGTACTTGCAATTATCGTGCAGCTTCTACTTCCCGTTTTTCCTAACAGCCTATGCACAACGCGTATATTTTGAAAGTAGTTTGTTGGAATATCTCGACGAAATCAAGGTCGACGTGCTCGGACTGCTTATAAGAGGGTGTCAAGCCTAGCGTCCCAACGATTTAGTGAGTTTGAACGTATTATTTGAACGCACTAGGGGGTATCTCATATAAAGAAATTCGGTTCCTTACGTTATCTATTTCGACAAAACCGAAGTCAAAATTTATGACGAAGGAGCCATTTCGGACCAGGTCGAACAAGTAACAAAGCGCCGAACAAAAATTAACTCGGGCAGTGTACTTATAAACATTGTTATGTTCTCATTCGATAAGCAAGGAAAGAAGTGCTCCTCCGAGAGTAATGTTGCTGATCTATTTTCGATTTTGGAAGGCAATTCATCATTGACCCCAAGTATAAACTGCTCTAGTTTGAAAAATACACGTCCGATATGCTCAACTAATGATCTGCTGCGAGGGCGGGGGCTACAATTCTCTACTTAATATGGGCGCTCGAGAAATTTCCAACCGAGATCGCCGCAGAATCGTATGAATCTCCGGTACAGACTTTCCACTCGGCTGCAAACCAGAGGACCGTCACCGATCCTTGGTACAATGCTGCAAGTTGTGAGCCGTGCTTACACCTGGCGTGTGATGCTACCTGCGTTCACCAAATCCAGCCAGTCATATAAAGGAAACGAGGATGACCCTGTAATCGAGGGCGGAGCGTCATTCATGCCGACATGAGCTGCTATTTAGTCAACTGCGAACAGTGCGCCAAATAACGCTCAGTACACTTTCCTCCTCCTCATGTACGAGTCCTCCGAATAAATATTGGCCTTCTTTTGCCATCTGCTTTCTGTTTCCCTGCGTGTTCGTATATAGCGCTCAGCATTCGACTTATAGGAGCCTCTCACATACATATATGTAGAGTTAAAAACATGTTACAGTGCTGTATTAAAAGATATTGAGATGTATTATACGAGATCACCCAGGGAGTGCCACGAAAACATTCTCCATACCATGAAGCTCCCTCCTCCGGCCTCGACTCTTTGCTCACCATTCACGCCGTACACGTCATTCACCATCTGTCCAGTGAACTGGACATCCAGTTGCAGTCCGACGTGTAAATTCTAGCCTCCTTCGCCGGTGAACAGCAGTCAGCACGAGTACATGTTCACCTACTACGGAGGCCCATAGCAGCAACGTTTATTGAACGGTTGTCTAGGAGACACTGTTGGTATGCTCCTGGTTCATCCAGGTGGTCAGTTGCTCAACAGTTGAACACCTATTCACGGATACATATGTCCGCAGTCGTCATTCATTCCGTCTTTTATGGTGCATGATTGCGCCACAGTTGTCTCAGGGCCAGTTTTGGATAACGCAGTTTTCCCATGCACGTTACACATTAACCACGGGGGCAGGTAGACAGTTTACGAACTTAGTCGATTCGGAAATGTTTCCATCCTGCATCTGAAAGCCAATGATCATGCTCTTTTGGATGTCAGATATATCGCTCCGTTTCCGCGTTACAACAACGACTCCACTGTTTTCTGCCTTCCCCCGACACACTGTATAGATGCTCCTCTGCTAGTTAGAAAACTGTCTTGTGTATAAATTAAAGTCGTGTAATGTTAAACAAATCGAATGGGTATGTGATATCATTTTGTTCAGAACGGCAAGGAAACGAACACTTTCTCTAGAGACAGGCCATGAAGGTATGATAACTGGTGGTAGTTTAATCCAACTCCAGCAACAAACTGCCTGTATCTCTTATCGCAACGAGAGTGGTCGTTAAATGAAGAAAGACATCTGTCGTTATTGGAACGTCAAGTCATACGTAATCAGACATGAATTTCGAAGTTATCTGAAGTGATATACGTCTGGAAACTTACAAAGGCTGTGTGTCAGGTAGAAATAAGGATTTATTCCGAGTAAATGGTATAAAAACGCTCTATTCATTCGTTTATTATATCGTGTCTATATTAAATATGCCGCGCTGGATTAGCCGAGGCCGGCCGGTGTGGCCGAGCGGTTCTAGGCGCTTCAGTTTGGAATCGCGCGACCACTACGGTCGCAGGTTCGAATCCTGCCTCGGGCATGGATGCGTGTGGTGTCCTTAGGTTAGTTCGGTTTAAGTAGTTCTAAGTTCTAGGGGACTGATGACCTCAGATGTTGAGTCCCATAGTGCTCAGAGTCATTTGAACCATTTGATTAGCCGAGCGGTCTATGGCGCTGCAGTCACGGACTGTGCGGCGTGTGTTTATCCTTAGGATAATTTAGATTAAGTAGTGTGTAAGCTTAGGGACTGATGACCTTAGCAGTTAAGACCCATAAAATTTCACACACATTTGAACATATATTAAGTATCTGTAGGTTAGCATATACAGTGCGGTAACGAAAGTCGTGGGATACCTCCTAATATGGTGTCGGATTTAGTTTTTCCAGATGTACTGCAGCATCATGAGGTAGTGTGGACTCAACAAGTCCCTGGAAGTCCCGTGCACAAAGACTGACCCATATTGTTTCTATGGTTGTCAATAACTGCGGAAGTGTTGCTGGCGCAGGATTTTGTGCACTGACTGATCTCTTGTTCATGTCCCATAAATGTTCGACTGGACTCATGTCGTGAGATCTGGATGGCCAAATCATTCTCTAAAATTGTCCAGAATGTTCTTCAAACCAATAGCCAATAACTGTGGCTCGGTGACGCGGCACATTGTCATCCATAATCAAAGTTCATGAATGGCTGCAAATGATGTCCAAGTACCGTACACAACCATTTCCAGTCAGTGATCGGTTCTGTTGGACCAGAGAACCCAGTCCATTCTATGTTAACACAGCCCACACCATTATGGAGCCACCACCAACTTGCTCATAGCCTTGTTGACAACTTGTATCCATGGCTTCAGGGGTCTGCGGCACACTCGAGCCGTACCATCGCTCTTACCACCTGAAATCGCGACTCATCTGACCAGTCCACGGTTTTTCAGTCGTGTAGGGTCGAATCAATAGTGTCAAGATCCCAGGAGAGGCGCTGCAGGCAATGTGCTGTTAATAAATGCACAGCCGATTGACGCCACATTTCGCTGCACTGCCCTAACTCATACGTTCGTCGTACGTTTCACATTGATTTCTGAGGTTATTTCACGCAGTATTGTTTGTCTGTTAGCACTGACAACTCTACGAAAACGTAACTGCTTTCGGTGTTTAGTGAAGGCCCTCGGCCCCTGCGTTGTCCGTGGTGAGACGTAATGCCTGAAATTTGATGTTCTCTGCATACTCTTGATACTATGGATGTCGGGATATTGAATTCCCTAACGATTTCCGAAATGGAGTATCCCGTGCATCTAACTTCAGCAACTATCCCGCGTTCGAAGTCTCTTAATTCCCGTCGTGCGGCCACAATCACATCGGAAACATTTTCACGGCAGTGCATTGGCAGAGCTGTCACTTGAACCTAGGACTAAGTTCTAGTGGCAGCTCTGCTAGTTTACTGCCGTTTTATATCTTGTGTACACGGTACTGCCTCTATTTTTAAATGTGCATGTCACTATCCCATGGCTTAGGCAGCGTACTTTTCAGCCAGTCGCTATAGTTTTGGTTGATTAAGATAAAGTTTTACAATTAATCTGCAGCTCAAAATTGCGTGTGGTTGGTGCTCTGTAATATCTGTCGGATTAATATACATTGCGCAGTGTGTGTGTTGTGGAAAGATGAATTTTTAAGAGAATTACCTATAGCAGTCACTGAAGTCATAGCATCCCTGGTTGCAGGAAGTGCACTACAACAATGCCATAACAACTATTTGAACTGTGACTGGATTCCTAGAGAATATTACGCTGCAGTACCCCTAAGCGCAACACTCATAATTGTTTGAAAATCCCGCACGCATGTCTCAGAACCACCAGTCTCTATTTTCTTTTTAAATAAGGCATGTGATTGGACTAGTAGACACATCTCATGTAATGCCCTTTCGTAGGCATCCGGATAGTTATCACCGGATAGTGGATGGAGAATCACCACTGCACATCGCTAGAATGGGATCAAATTCGCACATGTGTACTTTTGTATAAGTTTTGTTATCAGACGCGGTTGTGGGTGAAGAGCCTGAGTTAGCTGGAAACAGAGCAGGTATTACTACGCTTTCAAAAGCAATTGAATTTAGTTTATTAATAATTATTATTAGAAATAATTAAATATAATGTGTAGCCTTAACTATATCTTTTTCACATTCGATGTCGTTCTCCGCCGGCCGGTGTGGCAGCGCGGTTCTAGGCGCTTCAGTCTAGAACCGCGTGACCGCTACGGTCGCATGTTCGAATCCTGCCTCGGGCATGGATGTGTGTGATGTCCTTATGTTAGTTAGTTATAATTAGTTCTAAGTTCTAGGCGACTTATGACCTCATAAGTTAAGTCGCATAGTGCTCAGAGGCATTTGGACCATTTTTGTCGTTCTCCTAACATTTGCTGCTGGCTTGGGGGTGCCCCTTTGGCGTCTGGCGTGGAGGCTTAGAACATAGGGCTATTGCTCTCTGGCGTCCTGTTTATGCACGTGTCTCGTAGTTGTCCTCTGCCGTTCTACTACCTTCACACAGTGATACCGGTCATGCTAATAAAATTACACTACAGTCCATCTCTGACGTGTTGGGTACAGTGCTGTGCGGTGGCTGTTCTGCAGATAAGTAACATAGATTAATGATGAAGTAAACTACACTGTTGTACCTTATTTTGAATCTGGTTGAAGCATTCAGATGTGGCACAGTACATGCGAAGACATGCGTCGTAATTGTCCAACAACGAGCTTTACAGCTTTCTTTTGATGCCATTTGTCTATGCTTTAGTGTCTTGTGGAATTCTTTGAGTCCATTGATTTTTTGCTAGTCGATGGCAGTTATTTTAAAAGGTTTCTTGAGCAGCATTTCCAGCTATTCACACAGCCTCAGAAACAGATAATGTTGTGGCAAGTTAACATATCAGCCCGTAAGGCAGAGAGTTGTTCCAAATGGAATCAAAAAATTGCAACCAATCTCCTAGATATTAAGATAAGAATACGACGTAGAATCTTCTACATGGTACATAACAACTGAAATAACGTACCACTGCTACAATGCAAAGAATTTCCGGGCACATTACAGTCTCTGCCTAGCAAATGTACTACATTTCATTTCAGTTCCCATGCCGAACTCATTGTTGCTTTTTGATCTTTTTGATGTTGCACCACATTACAAGATATGCACTTCTTGAGTAAACGTTTGTTACAAATTCTGCAACAATTTCTGTCCCGAGACAAATCCATTCTGATGCTAGAAGACCTCGTTAGTTTCAGTGTAAATGAAGAATCTCATCCATTCCCTGTTTACACTGAGATGACGAAAGTCTTGGCAAACCTCCTAATATTTTATGCACGAAGTGACCTCTCGATTATGTCCCATAAATGTTCGATAGGATTCATGTTGGCCTGTCTGGGTGGCTAAATTATTCGCTCGAATACTCCAGAATGTTCTTCAATCCAGTCGCGAAGAACTGTGCTCGGTGACATGATCCATAGATATTCCATCGTTGTTTGGGAACAGAAGTCCTTGGATGCCACAACCACCTTGAATAGTCCTTTGTTGGCAACTAGGGTCTATGGGTACATGGGGTTTGCGCCACGCTCCTACCAAATTAAAACAGTAGTCATCGAACCAGACAATGGGTTTCCAGTCGTCTAGGGTCCAATAGATATTGTCACGAGCCCAGGAGAGGAGCTGCAGGCGATGTCGTTTTGTTAGCAAAGGCAGTTGCGTTAGTCCTCTGCTGCCATAGTCCATTAACACTACATTTCGCCACACTGTCCGAACGGATACGTTCGTCGTTCGTCCTACATAGATTTCTGCAGTTATTTCACGCGGTGTTGCTTGTGTATTAGACAACTGTATGCAAACGCCGCTGCTCTAGGTCGTTAAGTGAAAGACATCAGCCACTGCTTGTTCGGTGGTGAGAGGCAATGCCTGACATTTTTTAGTCGCGGCACGTTCATGACACTGTGGACCTCGGAAGACTGAATTCCGTAAGGATTCCCAAAATGGAATGTTTCATGCGTCTAGCTCCAACTACCAAAAGTATGTTAGTTCCCGTTGTGTGGCCACAGTCACGTCGGTAGCCTTTTCATATGAATCACCTGAGTACGAATGACAGCTCCGTCGATGCATTGCCGTTTTATATCTTGTGTACGCGATACTAACTACCACCATATCTGTATCTGCATATCGCTATTCCATTACTCTTGTCGCCTCGGCGTATGGGTGCCATGTAATCTTTGTTCGGTGTGGTTTCGCTTTTTATTTGTATTTGAATGTATTTCTTAGACACAGTTGATGGACCAGACCCGAATTAAGCCGGGAGCTATATGCGAACTGATTGATGTAGGATAACAATAGCTGTTAATCGGAAACGAATAATTAGTTCATTGCCACGTACACCTTACGCTGTAATCTTTAACATTAAAGTATATCGAGTTAAGTAGTAAGGCGAAATAATCACCCCGACATATGTAGAAAAATACTGCAACTCACACACAGAGTAGAGTGCGAAATTATTGCATTACGAGCAGCTGCAGGGTATCTTCTTCTGCGCATAGCAAAAATCTGAAAGGGGAGAAATGTAAATACCATGATTAATCATCAGACACGTGGAAATATTGAGCAATAACTGTAGCGAAAGGGGCCACAGAAGCGGCTTCACCAGTTGCATGTTTGAAGCAATGCAGAGGAGTTTGTACGTAATAGCTGCTATAGATCTCGTGGACGACAAGCAAGAAGTTCCCTGCCAGCATACGTATTCTCCTCACGCGAGCCACTGCTCAGCAAATCTAACTAATTTTGGCGTCTGGCAGTGCCTCCAGCTCGTCCAGTGTTTCCACATTGCCAAATGCCACCTTTATTTCGAAGTTGTGAAATAAATTGGCTGAAATCATCATGTTCAATTATCCACATCTGTTTGGCCCGCCACATCCTCTTTTTCCTCCTGCACTGAACTTCATGATTTCCTAATAATTACTAGGAGCATACCCGATTAAGTTATCCATAGTGACTGTTTTAAATTCCGCGGGTAGGAAGAGGAATTATTATAAGCACGAGAGAAATAATTGTGAGTTTAAACTTTGTCGAGTAAATCGGTGCAACAAAATGAAAGAGTTTTAGATGTTAGTCGAACACGTGTCAAGCAGTTCACAATTTTCTGGAAGGAAGGAAATTTAGGCTTTAATGTCCTGTCGAGGACGAGAATAAACTCAGTTTTGAATTTTAATACATAGCTATACTGCATACATGAAAAATAGTTTCGAATATTTTATTTGAGATTTCGACGTCAACTTTCGTTTGCAGCGATCAGCAAGTTAGGGCCCACGAGTGCCCTTGCCACCAAATCTTGTCAGCTACACCCATGATCTTGTGGCGTTCTTTTTTAATGTTGCCCCGTACAAAGGAAACTAGTGACATGATTGTCATAATTTCTGTTAGTGTACGATCCCCCAGATCAGAAACGTGAAAATTTGTTGCTGTTAGTTAAAATAGCTCTGAGCACTATGGGACTTAACATATGAGATCATCAGTCCCCTAGAACTTAGAACTACTTAAACCTAACTAACCTAAGAGCATCACACACATCCACGCCCGAGGCAGGATTCGAACCTGTGACCGTAGCGGTCGTGCAGTTCCAGACTGAAGGGCCTAGAACCGCTCACAGCGGCCGGCTTTTACTGTTAGTTAATTTCATTTTCGTTGCATTGGTTTACTCTTTTGTAGGCAGATTAGGGAGATGAAAAGCGTAAATTAAACAAAAATAGCTGGCAAAATATGCTGGTAGTTGTGGCACTGAGCCATAGTGTGGTTGGCAGAATTGGTGTAGATAGTAAAGAGACAAACGGCGTATCGCATATGACACGTTGCTTCATATTCACCACAAAACGCTTACTTCCACTTTCACTTAAATTTAAAGCTGCTTACCGTCGCTACTGTAAGCCCAGTGTTTGAGACAGAGTGTGGACGAACTCTGTCACTGAGGACGACAGCGACGACGACGACGCCGGACCCTCGCAGGGAGACGCAGGGTGAGCGGCCAGCAGCAGCGAGAGGCGGCGGGGAGGACGTTTGGCAGAGCGCAGGCTGGCGCGGTGGCGGTCAGGAACACTATTGATCCGGACGTTCATGTGCAGGCGACGTGCATACGAGGTGGCACGCTGCCAGAGCCTGCACACCACCAGCAACAAGCCGCCCCGGGCTCACCATCGATACCGCCGGCTGCGGGCCTGCGCCGCTCCGACAACCTGTAACCGACACTAACTTCGCCGTCTCCTTCTAATACCCCGCCTGAAACTAAGCGTACGATATCGATATTCTAAAAACTTCACTTAGAACAGTAATAATTAAATTTTCATGGCGCGCGAGTATTGATTTCTCGCAGTCACTATAAACTACTGCCCTCTAATTACGGCGAAGAACTTAATTGCGTTGGCGTATAAACTGATGCCTTGCCTTGACTCGACACAGAGTCGACACTACCAAATGAACCTAGTGTGACATAGTCTTTGCAGCGACGAAACACGTAAGGACTAGTACATCGCAATATTTTAAAGTACACTACTGGCCATTAAAATTGGTACGCCACGAAGATGACGTGCTACAGACGTGAAACTTAACCGGTAGGAAGAAGATGCGGTGATATGCAGATGATTAGCTTTTCAGAGGATTCACACAAGGTTGGCGCCGGTGGCGACACCTACAACGTGCTGAGGAAAGTTTCCAACCGATTTCTCATACACAAACAGCAGTTGACCGGCGTTGCCTGGTGCAACGTTATTGTGATGCCTCGTGTAAGGAGGAGAAATGTTTACCATCACGTTTCCGACTTTGATAAAGGTCGGATTGTAGCCTATCGCGATTGTGGTTTATCGTATCGCGACATTGCTGCTCGCGTTGGTCGAGATCCAATGACTGTTAGCAGAATACGGAATCGGTGGCTTCAGGAAGGTAATACGGAACGCCGTGCTCGATCGTAACAGCCTCGCATCACTAGCAGTCGACAGGCATCTTATCCGCATGGCTGTAACGCATCGTGCAGCCACATCTCGATCCCTGGGTCAACAGATGGGGACGTTTGCAAGACAACAACCATCTGCACGAACAGTTCGACGACGTTTGTAGCAGCATGGACTATCAGCTCGGAGACCGTGGTTGCGGTTACCCTTGACGCTGCATCACAGGCAGGAACGCCTGCGATGGTGTACTCGAAAACGAACCTGGGTGCACGAATGGAAAAACGTCATTTTTTTTGGATGAATCCAGTTTCTGTTTACAGCATCATGATGGTCGCATCCATGTTTGGTGACATGGCGGTGAACGCACATTGGAAGCGTGTATTCGTCATCGCCATACTGGTGTATCACCCATCGTGATGGTATAATGGGGTGCCATTGGTTACACGTCTCGGTCACCTCTTGTTCGCATTGACGGCACTTTGAACAGTGGACGTTACATTTCAGATGTGTGACGACCCGTGGCTCTACCCTTCATTCGATCCCTGCGATAAGCTACATTTCAGTAGGATAATGCACGACCGCATGTTGCACGGGCCTTTCTGAATACAGAAAATGTTCGACTGCTGCCCTGGCCATCACATTCTCAAGATCTCTCACCAACTGAAAACGTCTGGTCAATGGTGGCGGAGCAACTGGCTCGTCACAATACGCCAGTCACTACTCTTGATGAACTGTGGTATCGTGTTGAAGCTGCATGGGCAGCTGTACCTGTACACGCCATCCAAGCTCTGTTTGACTCAATGCCCAAGCGCATCAAGGCCTTTATTACGGCCAGAGTTGGTTGTTCTGGGTACTGATTGCGTGAAAATGTAATCACATCTCAGTTCTAGTATAATACATATGTCCAATGAATACCAGTTTATCATCTGTATTTCTTGTTGTTGTAGCAATTTTAATGGCCAGTAGTGTAGAATGATGAATTTTGCCCACAAAGCTTTTTTTTATTTTTAGCCAACATTTAGATTCTATTTTCGAAAGAAGTACTATCAGATTATACGAGGTACGTGCAAATTCATTCAACTATTAAAGTACAAGGTTTAAGACGTTTTTCTTTCAATTCTTCAAAATAGGCCCCTTAATCTCGGGTGACAGAAGTCATAGTGCAGCGATATGCACATACACAGATGGCGTTATTATCGCATACACAAGGTATAAAAGGGTAGTGCAGTGGCAGAGCTGTCGTTTGCACTCAGCTCACTGATGTCATGATGGCATGATTATGGTCGCACGACGGGAACTAACTAATGGTTGAAATGGCTGTAAGCACTATGGGACTTAAGATCCGAGGTCATCAGTCTCCTAGACTACTTAAACCTAACTAACCTAAGGACATCACACACATCCATGGCGGAGGCAGGAATCAAACCTCAGCGGCGCGGTTCCGAACTGAAGCGCCTAAAACCGCTCGGCCACAGCGGCCGGCCGGGAAGTAACAGATTTTAAACGCGTATAGTAGTTGGAGCTAGACGCATGGGGCATTCTATTTGGGAAAATCGTAAGGAATTTCAACATTCCGAAATCTAAAGTGTCAAGAGAGTGCCGAGAATACAAATTTTCAGGCATTATCTCTCACAACAGACAACGCAGTGGTTGAAGGCCTTTACTCAACAACCGATAGCAGCAGCATTTCAACGGAGTGGTCAATGCTAAGAGACAAGCAACACTGCGCGAAATAATCGCAGAAGGCCATGTGGGATGCACGACGAACGTATCCGTTATGACAGTGCGGCGAAATGTGGTGTTAATGGGCTATGGCAGCAGACGACCAGCGTGAGTTTCTTTCCTAACAGCGCAACGTCGCCTGCAGCGCCTCTCCTGGGCTCGTGACCATATCGGTTGGAGCCTAGACGACTGGCAAACCGTCGCTGGTCAGATGAGTACCGATTTTAGCTGGTAAGAGCTGAAGGTAGGGTTCGAGTGCGGCGCAGGCACCCGCTCTCCCCACCCCCATCCGAGGCCAGTGACACGAGATGTCAACAAAGCAGTGTGCATGCTTGGTGTGGTTGCTTCATAGTAGTGCGGGCTGTGTTTAGATGGAATGGAATGGGTCTCCTGGTCCGACTGAAACGATCACTTACTGGAAATGGCTACGTTCGGCTACTTGGACAATATTTGCAGCTATTCAGATGGTTCAAATGGCTCTGAGCACTATGGGACTTAACATCTGAGGTCATCGGTCCCCTAGAACTACTTAAACCTAACTAACCTAAGGACATCACACACATCCATGCCCGAGGCGGGATTCCAACCTGCGGCCGTAGCGGTCGTGCGGTTCCAGACTGAAGCGACTAGAACTGCTCGGACACAGCGGCCGGCTTGCAGCTATTCATGGAATTTAATTTCTGAGGATAATATGCCATGTTACCGGGTCACTGTTGTTCGCTTTAAGTTTGAGGAATATTTTGAACAATTCTAGCGAATGATTTGGGCCCTCAGATCGCACAACATGAATCCCATCGAACATTTATGGGTTATTATCGAGAGGTCAATTCGTGCACAGAATTCTACACCGGAAACACTTTCACAATTATGGACGGCTATAGAGGCAGCATTACTCAATATTTCTGTTTTTTTCACTTTCGCTAAAAACAAGGAATTACACGTACGTCTCTGAATTTTTCAAGTGCGGCGTGCAGAAGTTCGTACGTTACGAAGGTTATAGTATTATGACCACATTCGTGTCATCTCTTTGATAGGTCGAATATTTACAGAACACAATTCTCACATTCCCTCACACTCATGTCGACTGTGAGATATACCTGCTGCACTTTTCAGACTTGTAGTGGCAAAGAAAAGCCGTAAACGATCTTGTTTGTGACGGATAAGAGAGCAGATTAGGCAGTGAGATTAATTTCAAGCATGCAAGAATCACATTGCAGCCTTGTAATGGTCGATCTTCACACTCCATCATTACAGATTGTTTCAGTAAAGAAACATCTCGCTGCCACTAATTTTAACAGTTAAAAAAAATTTGAAACAAAAAGATAACTAAAAATTACATTTTACACAGAAACGTAGCAGTTGATGTACTTGCAGACATCGGCAGCAATGGACCTCAACCTGCTACCTAGATATGTTTAACGCTGCACAATGTTTCCTGGAATGTTCATTCTCTTTCATATTTTGCAAAGCAATTCTTGCGATGGAAAAACATTACACTAGGTTCCATGTTGATATCAATACACGTTAAAAGCCAAATGTGACGGATATCCGATAATTGAAACATTTTCAGTCATACATTCATTTGTACGTCTTCACTTGTACTGACTTAAGATACTGAAATCTAGTTTTACAGGATAGAGCGGATCAGGCTATGGTTGTGGAGGGAGCCGTAATCAGTTACTGTCAGTTGCACAAAATACACAAACTTTTATTTTCCTAAGAACTACTTAGCTACACATTGCCTTAAAATGATCAAAATAAAACAATATGGCTCAAGGCCTAGTTAAGAAAACTTGAGATACCTCCTGGGCTGAAGGCCCAAAACCACACCAGAAACAAGAATGGCTGTAGACCTGAACACAAGTTATAGAAAATTGCTTTAAAGAATACACGCTGCTGAAGGCCTTACCTAAAAAATTATTCACGTAAATACTTGGCTGAAGGCCACACACAAGACGTTGAACAAGTCAGGCCTTAGCGCCAGGATAACAAGAGTTTCAGATAGAACAAATTTTAAAAAATCGTTTTAAACAAATGAATCTTGAAATTTTAATTTAAGATGGCTGAAGGCCTTATCTTAAAAATGTTTCATGTAGAAGCTCGGCTGAAGGCCACACACTGGACATTGAAGAACTCAGGGCCTAAGGTCTGGATAACAAGAATTTCAGATAGAACAAACTTCAAAATTTAGTTTTTAAACGAATCAATCTTCAAATTTTAATTTAAGTCAGCTGAAGGCTGTATTTTAAAATTAAAACTAAATTAAAAGATAGGTGAAGGTCTTGCACAGTAAATAAACTAAAATGAAAATCACAATCTAAAACCTACAGAACAGTTGTGCTCAGAAGAGTTCCATGGGTCGGCCTGCAGAGGTAGCTCTAACGTAAGGTGAGGTGAGACAGGCAGCCAAGAGTAAGGTTAAATAATCAGATGGCAACCTGACCCAGGGATGGCTGAAGGACCGACCAACAACCTAATCAATTCCCTTCCGCTCGGCCAACGGCACGAAAGTATCAGCTGAGGACAAAGATACCAGCAGCACTACGTCTTCAAAACTGGCGTCTAAAAACAGCCAAGGCACAAGAACCACTCTAAAACAAATATGAACAAACAACCAAAAGGTTGTCGAGCTACACTCCGTGCCGGACAGCATCAACATGGCGAGGAAAAACACACTGCCGGAAAACCACACTAACGATCAGTGCAGGTAACTGGGGCGTTAACGGTCAAAAGGCAGAAAACACCGCTGGTGCACTTCACTGATAAGTAAGAACCAATTTAATAGTTAAAGACCACACAGGAAGACGGATGCAAAATTTCGCCAACTCCAACACACCATACGTTGCTGCCAGCTGGAACAGCTCAGGAAGCAACAACCTGCAGTGAACGAAGAGATATCACAGCAGTTGAGGTTTCATAACAGGTTAACTGATCACTCAACTTCAGTGGGCAACAAACTCTGTAGCTCTCGCAACTAGCGCCTCTAATCCCACCACACGTGCATGCTGCCAGCAGTCCCTGCCTGGTCTGGCGCCGGGGAGACTTCCTCGTGCTCTGTCCCAACCGACCGACTGCCATGCAGCACACAGACAGCATTAAAACAGCTGCTCAGTCATAACCACACAAGCTACACACGGTTCCACGAAAACACTTCCACAAACAACTCGAACAATATTAAAACCAGTGACCGTGGAACAACAAGGATGAATCACAAGTCGACACACACAGAAAAACCCAGAAGCGGTTGGCGACCAAATACACGTCGTCCGGTTAGACGACCGACCGAACGACCAACCAATCTCATCCCCACTTAAGTCATGTGTGTCGACAACGCTCGGGCGAGTCATGGCTGTCCGGACCTCACTGGTGCTCCATCCCGACTGAACTCCCGACACGCGACGACCCGGAAATACTAGCGGTCACTCCGAACATAGTACGACAGTGTTCTTATCGATAAGTGCTGCTGTTGTCACTCACGGACAGGCAAGCCAGCAACCTCGTGACACCAGTAAATCGAATAAGAAACGAGACCGCAGTACCGGAAAGACAAGATGACAAGCAATGAAGACCACGAACACGAGCCGTGCACGGCTCAAATACTACTCCTAAAATCATGTATGTCTATCCCTCAACACCCAATATAATAATATGATCAATATGTATCACATCATAAGAAATTACAGATACAAATACATCACCTGAAGTTAAGTGACAAGTTTCCGAGTTCCAAAACCATTGCTTTCAAATATAACATCATTTCTTTCTCTTTGTTATAAAACTACTCTGCCTGATACATTAAATTATGGATATTCTGGTGAATTTCGTCTGTGGAGGTGTTAAAAACTACACCAATTTCAGCCAACAAAGTTTGCTTCTTATATGACACTGATAGTTCTTAATTCATTTCCAGGCAATGCCGGTAAACGTTTCTAGAATCGTTAGCTGTTGAGTCTGTGTGGCGCAATGGATATCCCCTTAATCTCACATTAACGCAGGATCAAATCTCTTCAGCTATCTTTTTAACTCTATATATTATGGCTATGATTTTGTGTAAGCTCTTTCCTGCGTTGCTGTGTTAAGTACAGAACTTCCGAAGAAGGCTAACTGCTCATGCTGTTCATGGAGGAGATAAAACGGGGGATTTCTAAACTCAGAACATGCCAAGACCACAAATTACAGTTCTAAACACGCAATTCCGTGAGTAGTTTCATTTAACATGTGCGTGAGTACGGCAAAATATATTACCAAGATGTGGAAGCGGAAAAACTATGAAACACGGCGCAAATCCTGGACACAATAGGCTGCTCAGCACTCGCTGAGTACTCTGACCTCTTCCTACAAAGCATGTATAGCTTTTCATGTCTTACAAGGCAAAGGCCTCAGGCAGGGACAACCAGTTCTGCTCAGATTTAGCAGGTCGCTTGTGTACAACCTAAAACGAAGGTCTCTAGGATGTTTTGGCTCAACACCATCCCATTTTTTGAGAAAATCGCCCCTATGTGTTATGATGAGCAATCGACTCAAAATTGGTGGGATCAATAGATAATTGTAAACAGAGCATTTTTCATCATCAGGTATGGGTCCAGAAATGCATACTTTTCCAGAAATCGAGGAAAAATACTCTTAAACTGCAGCCTATGTGTTCACATGGTGAACATCTTTCGCCGAGGGCGTTGATGGGGCAACGACCGAGGTAACTGGCTGGGAAGCAAATAACTCGGGATCGAACCTCGAGGAAACCTAGCGGATGTTATTCTTCCCGTTTGTATTTTTTCCTTATCTCAACTGAAAGGGATAGGTGGGTTAATAAGGTAAGTAAATCAATAAGGAATGATAAAAAAGTAGGCAAATAAATTTCTCTAATCTCTTGGGATAGTAAACAAATAAAATGTTGCTGCTGGTCACTTAACAATGGCTCTTCCCAGTCATTGTTAAGTGTACTCATTTTTCTTCAAACAACTAGATGGATGGTACTTGTCATATAAACATTCGAAACAAATATACATGGGGCACCAATAGCATGCAATCTTTCGACAGCTGCACAGTTCCTTCCGAAGAGTCAGAGGAAAACACACTTGGTTTACATTTAAAAATATGTCTTTTTCCGGAATTTATTTTGATGCGTACCACGCATACGATATCATTGCCTGAAAAAGCGGTGCTCGAAGTTGGTTATGAATTATGCTCTGAATAGTTATAGCATCCGTGCGGTTGTCCAATTCCGGCTGGGTTTCCAGAAGCACACTGCAATTCTAAAGCCTCGCAATAAAGTTTTTACCTGCCGATGAAAATAAAGATCACACGGCTGGCACACAGGTGTGCAGTTTGGAAGTATTTACAGTGCACATCGGTTGACCCTCGTTATCTATATACATACTGTCATTCATTAAGTATTAGTTTATGCATCCCAGGACTCCAATATTAGATAAAACATGTTACCAGTAAAGTATCACTTTAAAACACTCTCAAGAAATGTTCTGTAACTAGCATTTGTCAATCCCCTGGAAATGGAGCAAGTAATGTAAACATTTTTCAATGATTCGGTTAAGCGACTGACCTATAACTTGAGTACCAAATGTAACATTCGTTTCTCGTAAACACAGGAAAACTTTAGGCGACACTTTTCCAGAGTCTGTAGTGACATACTGCGCCGTGTACGAATGTGTTAGTTTTTGATGCAGCAAACGTAAAATTCTTGTTGGTCGTATACTGAAGCACTGCAACTGCAGCCCACTTCTGGAGTATTCTCGTCGTTACATTCTCGTTACGATTACGAGATTCGACAAATCGGTCGTACTTTCACTTATTTATCGCCTGGTATTTGTCGTATCTTGTCACTCCTTTAACGATATCATTTTCCCACAATTTTCGGTCCTTCTTCCTTTTCAGGGCTGTCGTTGGTGCACTCTTTTGCAGTGTCTGTAGGCTCCAATTTGGGTGTTTCCTGGCTAGTGCTACCGTCTTTACTTTTATTTCATGTGGTATAGCGACGTAGTTCAATCGTTAGTAACCGGTTCGTAATACTCACTGGGAACAGATGAAGCACAGGTTGCCTGAACGTGGACATTTATAAAAAGTTTTATGACCATTTTGTGATTTACTAGTCGTGATATATTCCACTGGATCACCTTCTGCTTCGCCTCCATTGTATAGTTCTTCAGTACCAACAAAAGTAATTTCGTTCGTTAGCTCCAAAAATCGCTTGACGATAGCCGCTCCTATCAATCCGGAACGCCGAGAAACAGAACTGCCTGCTTCCGGTAATGCACTGATAATACGTCCGTCTTGCAACACTTTGACAAACCAAAACACAACTTCGCTAACTTCCCGCTTGCCGTCGTCTGTGATAGGCTCCCAACTATGTATTTCAGCGCTGGTCGAAGGGTGTACATCCCCCATTATTCAGATCATGCGACAGAAAGATATGACACAACAAACAACAACTAGTTAGTACAGGATAAACAGACAAGCTAATGACTACAAACTACATACAGTACAAGCTATATGTTACTTACGGAAGATCACTGTATTTTTTCACAAAACATAGTTTATTCGGCGGATTAACGATGAAAAATCATTACATGTATTCTTGAGGTTCGCAGCAGCCTAATGACGGAAAACAACTCTTTCCGATTGACTTCTATAATGTTTGTGCAGGACACCCTTACTCTTTGAGGTACACAAGCATGTTATGACGAACATGCAAATGGGACGGAATACGTAACTCTCCCAGCGTGCATTCAGTCCCGTCCCCACGCTGTAAACAAGCGTCGCGTGTTTAGCTATCTGTGGTCTCTCGAGAGGAATTCGCAGCACTGTTGCTCGGAGTTGTTTTCATGTGACAAGGCTTAAAAGTTTAATTCTTTAGTGATTCACCTCGTTTGGGAAATTAGTTTGCGTACCTTATTACTATTATTATTCCGCGTAGAGTTGCGTACCTTGTTAACCCTCCTATCCCTACAAATTCTGCCGGCCGTGGTGGTCTCGCGGTTCTAGGCGCGCAGTCCGGAACCGTGCGACTGCTACGGTCGCAGGTTCGAATCCTGCCTCGGGCATGGATGTGTGTGATGTCCTTAGGTTAGTTAGGTTTAAGTAGTTCTAAGTTCTAGGGGACTAATGACCACAGCAGTTGAGTCCCATAGTGCTCAGAGCCATTTGAGCCTACAAATTCTGATTAAAAAAAATGGAAACTGTACAGTTTCCTTAAGGCTCGATGCTGGGTTCTCCACTTCCCAGCCAGTTACCTTGGCCGTTGCGCTATTGGCGCTTTCGGCGATAAGCTTTTACCATGACGATATACAAGCGGCTGTTGTAAAAGTTTCTTTCCTCGATTTTTGGAAAAGTATGCGTTTGCGGACCCCATACCTGATGATGAAAAATGCTCTATTTACAGTTATCTATCGATCCTGTCAATACTGAGTCGATTGCTCAACGTAATCTTTAGGGTTGATTTCACAAAAATTGGAGCGTGCAAGCTGGGGTGACCGAGCGTTTCTAGGCGCTACAGTCTGGAACCTCGCGACCGCTACGGTCGCAGGTTTGAATCCTGCCTAGGGCATGGATGTGTGTGATGTCCTTAGGTTAGTTAGGTTTAAGTAGTTCTAAGTTCTAGGCGCCTGATGACCTCAGAAGTTAAGTCCCATAGTGCTCAGAGCCATTTTTTTTGGCAGGGTGTTAAGCCAAAATATCTTAGAGTCATTCGTTTTAGCTTGTACACAAGCGACCTCCCAAATTTTAGGCGCATCGGTTGGCCGTGTCTGAGGCCTTCCCCTTGTTAGAACTACGGTGGTCTGCTCTCGTAAGATGGACGTTGCTATTTACACTGAAAAAAATTTTCAAATATCTGTGAAATCTTATGGGACTTAACTGCTAAGGTCATCAGTCCCTAAGCTTACACACCACGTAACCTAAATTATCCTAAGGATAAACACACACACCCATGCCTGAGGGAGGACTCGAACCTCCACCGGGACCAGCCGCACAGTCCATGACTATATTTACACTGAAGGTCTAAACTCGAAAGTGCTACTATTTGAGATATTGCCCTGCTCTCGGACACTGTCCGAGCTGACTCTCGGCGCTGTTTACACGGCACCTATTACTCGCAAAAGCTCTCTAAGAGTGAAAAACTCTTACGTGTGTAACTAGCCTAAGGTATGACGTACGAGCGAAAGCACTTTGACATTTGAATGCTAGGCGCAGATGGATAGGAGGTGGCGGACTCAGAGCTTGTAACTCACCAAATGCAAGGGCTTTCCGGATGACCACTTCCGTTCAGCGAGGAGCAAAAGTATATACACTCCTGGAAATTGAAATAAGAACACCGTGAATTCATTGTCCCAGGAAGGGGAAACTTTATTGACACATTCCTGGGGTCAGATACATCACATGATCACACTGACAGAACCACAGGCACATAGACACAGGCAACAGAGCATGCACAATGTCGGCACTAGTACAGTGTATATCCACCTTTCGCAGCAATACAGGCTGCTATTCTCCCATGGAGACGATCCTAGAGATGCTGGATGTAGTCCTGTGGAACGGCTTGCCATGCCATTTCCACCTGGCGCCTCAGTTGGACCAGCGTTCGTGCTCGTGCTGGACGTGCAGACCGCGTGAGACGACGCTTCATCCAGTCCCAAACATACTCAATGGCGGACAGATCCGGAGATCTTGCTGGCCAGGGTAGCTGACTTACACCTTCTAGAGCACGTTGGGTGGCACGGGATACATGCGGACGTGCATTGGCCTGTTGGAACAGCAAGTTCCGTTGCCGGTCTAGGAATGGTAGAACGATGGGTTCGATGACGGTTTGGATGTACCGTGCACTATTCAGTGTCCCCTCGACGATCACCAGAGGTGTATGGCCAGTGTAGGAGATCGCTCCCCACACCATGATGCCGGGTGTTGGCCCTGTGTGCCTCGGTCGTATGCAGTCCTGATTGTGG
Source organism: Schistocerca gregaria (assembly GCF_023897955.1). Lineage (NCBI taxonomy): Eukaryota > Metazoa > Arthropoda > Insecta > Orthoptera > Acrididae > Schistocerca > Schistocerca gregaria. The sequence continues at coordinate 194,274,231 of NC_064931.1, forward strand.
CGCTCACCTGCACGGCGCCAAACACGCATACGACCATCATTGGCACCAGGCAGAAGCGACTCTCATCGGTGAAGACGACACGTCTCCATTCGTTCCTCCATTCACGCCTGTCGCGACACCACTGGAGGCGGGCTGCACGATGTTGGGGCGTGAGCGGAAGACGTCCTAACGGTGTGCGGGACCGTAGCCCAGCTTCATGGAGACGGTTGCGAATGGTCCTCGCCGATACCCCAGGAGCAACAGTGTCCCTAATTTGCTGGGAAGTGGCGGTGCGGTCCCCTACGACACTGCGTAGGATCCTACGGTCTTGGCGTGCATCCGTGCGTCGCTGCGGTCCGGTCCCAGGTCGACGGGCACGTGCACCTTCCGCCGACCACTGGCGACAACATCGATGTACTGTGGAGACCTCACGCCCCACGTGTTGAGCAATTCGGCGGTACGTCCATCCGGCCTCCCGCATGCCCACTATACGGCCTCGCTCAAAGTCCGTCAACTGCACATACGGTTCACGTCCACGCTGTCGCGGCATGCTACCAGTGTTAAAGACTGCGATGGAGCTCCGTATGCCACGGCAAACTGGCTGACACTGACGGCGGCGGTGCAAATATGCTGCGCAGCTAGCGCCATTCGACGGCCAACACCGCGGTTCCGGGTGTGTCCGCTGTGCCGTGCGTGTGATCATTGCTTGTACAGCCCTCTCGCAGTGTCCGGAGCAAGTATGGTGGGTCTGACACACCGGTATCAATGTGCTCTTTTTTCCATTTCCAGGAGTATATTTATGAATGATTCATATTTCACTCAATCTAAAAATCAACGGAATGTCTATGTACTTGAAATATCTGGAATCAACGAGAGGAAATCAGTGAGAATCTTCAGCTGTTTCTGTAACAAAAACACTGAAAGCTGATTCATGTTTTCACAATCTTAATTAGAAAGCTTACAGTACGCAGAAGCGTACAGTTACGTTAACAAGTGATAGCTGTAATGAAAATGACACTATATACTACCTGTTATATTATGACCTTTTGGCACCAAGGCAAATATTACTAAGAAATCTAAATCTGGGCTTCATGATTACCCAATTACAGTTGTTCTAAACTTCTATTGAATCAAAATTTTATAGCCTTTGTTATTCCGTAGAAAGAATACTGGCGACCGTCAGTAAACGTTAAGTACATATCACTTTATTTAGACCCCTGCAAATGGCCTAACTTTGACTAGAGATACCAAGTTGACGGATCAATTTTCTAAGTTATATTGAATAAGAAACTGACATGATGGAGGATGATTGGTACTACATTGGACGATGTAACCATTCTATGCGATGAGGTCCAATGAGATTCAAAAAGTGCCTCACCCATCAGTTACAGTCTTAGAAACAGCGACTCCTCCATGGCGACGATCGCAGTGTCTCATCAATGTACCGGTGCTCAATGTAGCGCTGGCCGGTACGCATCAGACTGCTACAAAAATTTTCATCGTAAGCATTTTACCGAGATTCTGTAGCGTACAGTTTCTATCAAATATTGTGACGGCAGTCAATAAACCTAAACTCATTCTCAGCAGCGTAGGGAGGCATAGGATGTTGATGGTGATTTTCATCTGTCGCATGAAGACATACGGTATTTCCTCTCATATGAAGGAAAGGTGAAATGTTCTTGACCTAGTAGAAATTTGTCACAGGTGACAAGAAACTTTGTGTTTGTTATTTGTGTGCATTTTGTGCAATAATGTAAGTCACATATCAGTCAAACATGAGGTTGTTTATAACATTTCGTACAAAACTCATGTTTTGTATTGCATTCAGATATTTAAACTGATTTCACAAACATAAAATTCATTGCTTAACATGATTTAGATACAGTATTCACTTTCAAAAGTAAATATTTAGTCTTCAAAAATGGTTCAAATGGCTCTGAGCACTATGGGACTTAACATCTGTGGTCATCAGTCCCCTAGAACTTAGAACTACTTAAACCTAACTAACCTAAGGACAACACACAACACCCAGCCATCACGAGGCAGAGAAATCCCTGACCCCGCCAGGAATCGAACCCGAGAATCCGAGCGGAGGAAGCGAGAACGCTACCGCACGACCACGAGATGCGGGCATTTGGCCTTCATAAGTCTAATGTGTGCTACTTCATTTGACGATGAACCGAATGAAGGACACGTAAAAACTGCAACCATGGTTGATGAAAACGCCGAGAAAAACCCCAATACAGTATTTGACGTTTAAAGTTTACGACATATCTGAGTCATATACGCACAGGGCAAAGAACAGCCTACATTTTACACGAATAACTAAATCTGAGAAAATTTTATTCAAGATGAGTGCCGCATTGTAGAATGTCTCAGAAACAAATGCGAAGCCTGTGTTTTCGGCAGTTTACGAGTAATTAAAAAAAAAGAATTCAGCTAAACGGCATTTCGCTTTGTGATAGTGTATGGGATGTGTTTTCGCCTTTACATGAAGAAACATGCCTCGTTCCTACACTCGTATCAGACTGTCTCTGTACATTCCATACAATTTGTTACGTCATTCGACGAACTACTTTTTGACCGCATGTTCTGTCATACTGATTGATTATTAAAATAGATTTTACACCACTGTTCCGCACTACAAAGACCACAGCTTACCATCCAACAATGAACTTGTGACCCCGGCGCAACGCAGCGCATTGGTTATGGACATCGAATCAATTTCAGAAGCAGCGGAGATCAAATCCGCGTCCACCAATTCTGATTTTACAATTTTCCCTTAAATAACTTATGGAATGCTATTAGGCCATGACAAAATTGCTCCTCGATCATTGACCAAACAAGGTATTAGTCCTTTTCTACTTACGATAGCCCCGGTTTCTTCCTTTAGAACACGGATTCCTATTAGTGTCCTATTCATTTCATACATGCACCCAGCAATACATATGTAAGAATGAAGTCTTACACAGTCAATACAAATATAGTGTACCAATGAATAATCCTCATCTCGGAGTGGTAAACATTTTACCGCTCATAAACAGTTGAGAGAGGCAAGCAGGCACTCTTCGAAACCGCCCGGCCCAGTACTCTAAAAGTGTTAAGCTCCTCGTACCCAAGAATTCATGAGCCCTAAGGCTATGAGCAACTGAAAAGCAGTCCCATTCCAGCTAATGAACAGCTGTGCTTAGTGAACGTCCGTATGTGCCACATAATAGCGGGGCGCCAAGATTGTGCTCGGCCGGCCTTAAGCCCTGTGATTATCAGAAGTGGCAAACCAGTTTTACTGCAGTTAATGAAACGCCTAAGCTCTATGGAAATGTGTTTCTCGACATGGTTACAGGCCACATTCTGGCTGCCTGCCAAGAATATTCCCAGCCGAGTGACCCTCTTCCAAGGTTGAATTCTGTTGATGAAAAAACGACGAATAAATGTAGTACGATATTCCTGGCTGGGGTAACCCTTAGGATTGTTAACCGCCGAGCTATAGAATACCATCGACATTCGTAGCTCCCCTTTTCGAGAAGTGAGTGTCAGAAGGAACATTGCATTACACTTCTTACAAACACTGGCACCTCAATATTTGTTCAAATCCGCAGATACCGTGCCAGCGACATCCGATTAAATGTCTCACCTACACGGGTGTTACAGTAAGCGTCCGACTGCTGGTTAATGACACGTAGACAACGACATGTGGAGGTTTGAGACTGGCCATGAAGTGTGCACGGATAACCGAAATGGTTACGGCGTCAACTCTCGACAAGTGGGAAATCCGGACTCGAGTCCCAGACCGGCTCAAATGTTCAATGTCGTCATTTCATTCTGCTGTTGGAGATTGACCGTATTCGCTGGTGTAAATACATTTGCTGTAAATAAATAGTTGACCCTGACTTTAGAACGCTGCCGACAGATGACTGTACAAAGTTCTGCATTTACTTGAAATCGGATGAATATTAATAAAATACAAAATATCCTATTTACAATCCCTCCAGTCTAGTGTCTGTGTCCCACTGATTGGATTATTTGCATGCATTAGACACTGAAATTGGTTTACTTATTTTACACACACAGGCGCAGAGGACCGTGTGATGTGACAGTTACGCAACCGTCTTCTTGTTTTATGCTAAGTCTCCAGTTCTCCAAGGCTGCCAACTGCAGCTAGTCTTGTTTCTTACCCTGTCCATCAACTGCATCCTAGGTGTTCCCACTGGTCTGCTGCCTAATGGGATCCAGTCCAGTGCAATTTTGGAACAAATGGCTCTGAGCACTATGGGACTTAACATCTGTGGTCATCAGTCCCCTAGAACTTAGAACTACTTAAACCTAACTAACCTAAGGACATCACACACATCCATGCCCGAGGCAGGATTCGAACCTGCGACCGTAGCAGTCCCGCGGTTCCGGACTGAGCGCCTGAACCGCTAGACCACCGCGGCCGGCAATTTTGGAACATCTCGTGTATCTCATCCTCACAATGTGTCATTTGCTTTTCCTCACTCCAACGATGTTAGACTGCTTATATAGTTCTTCTAGTTGTGTGTTGTGGCGCCTTCTGTATTCCCCAGTATAGGGTCCCAGACTGGTCCATATATTTTCCTGATGACCTTTCTCTCAAATGTAAACTGTCGTTTAAGGTCTTGTTTCCTTGTGCTCCAGGTCTGACAGCGATATAGTACTACTAACATTATTAATGTTTGATATAGTATTAATTTTACTTGTTGTGGTATGTTTCTAGATTTTAATATAGGCTTTAGGGAGTAATAGCATCTGTTTCCCGCCTGTGAATTTTCTACTACTTTTAACATTACAGGTTAATATTTATATAATTCACACACACCCACTTAACTAGATTTTGCTTTTAAATCTGATTCACACTGAACCTCAAATACATAACTGTGTATTTAATTAGACTCTTATTTATTACAACTAGCAAATAAGAAGAAGAAGAAGCACCACTTTTTTAAATTTTTAAAATGTGGAATCTTTGTTCTAGGTTTCAGCCTCTAAGCTTAATTTTTTGCACGTATTTCTAATAGGGTACCGTGTTAACCGAACTCATCTGACATATATGCTCACTATAATTTTCTCTTCCTTGCAGTTCTGTATTGAAACCATGCAAGTGTTTCGTTATATTGATAACGAAGGATGAAACTAGCAACTGTATTGTATCTAACACAGATTTTTCTCTTCAATTTTTGTTACTATGAATTGACACATATCTTATGTCAAGTCCCAGAATTGGGTTAGAATAGTAGAGAACGACTGCCAACGTACTCGGTGAAGTAGCACAATCCGAATTATACGCTGTCTCATTTCTTTAAGAAAGCAGAAAACGGTCGCTGATTTAAATCTCGAGATATGATGAAACTAATTATTTTTTGACATTTGCTAATACATTTTCCATGTTTATTAGTATGGTGCACAACGCCGCTTGCTGTGTGATGCAAAGCGTATGAAGAACCATGGATCCATCTTAAATTGCGTTTTTTTGGTTTTGCAGTAATGACATAAACCTATTCTTTTCGCTGTTCGTAGAAATGAGGTCCATCTGTTAGCTTAGGTTGGGGAAAGACAGAGAGGGAAATCAATAACGTGCGCTCATATAGGCACCATCCCGGCACTCGGTTTAAGTAATCTCAGTTCATCATGGAATATTTAAATCTGAGTAGGTGGATGGGTATTTGAACCGTCACCCTCCAGAATTAACTTTACAAAAAGGTTCCCAGGGTTTATGTACCATCTTTGATAACACATATCGGGCGTGCACTCCTCCTTCACTCTCTTTTGGCGCTAAAGTGACCTCGATCTTTTGCATTTTCAGCCCCGAATTCATCTTTGTCAGCATATCCTATCTCGCAACTGCCCCGTGGTTATCATATTTTGAAGTATGGTTTTCATAGTTGTCTAGTTTTGGTACTTTAATAATGTTACTACGTATTAAGCGGATTATTTTACTACTTATTTCAAATCGAAAATGCATATCAGTGTTATTTGTCAATGAAATTTCTATGTTCGTTATTAGTTTTCCGTTAACCACTACTACTTAATTTCAGGGGACACGTGATGAATCAATTGGCTACAATAAATTTGTATTCGGTTCGAATCACAAAACATTGAAACTTGGTATTTCTTCTTTAACAGTGACTTATCTTACAACAAATAACAGAAAAAATTAATAAGTGTAATGCAAATTATCTTATTTTTCTTCTTCACCGAAAGCGAAATGCTTCCTGTTAACGCACATCAAACATAGAAATTCATACAGTACTGTCACTTTTTCGCAGCTGCTTGAGGGGGCCATTTCTACTACTGATGGATTAGTTATCCTACAAAGTGTATACAGAAAACACATCAAAAGTAAATGGCTCTGAGCACTATGGGACTTAACATCTAAGGTCATCAGTCCCCTAGACCTTAGAACTACTTAAACCTAACTAACGTAAGGACATCGCACACATCCATGCCCGAGGCAGGATTCGAATCTGCGACAGTTGCGGTCGCGCGGTTCCAGACTGAAGCGCCTAGAAAACACATACTTTGGCTATTGCTTGGTTGGCCACAACAACATCGGAGTCTGAAACACGATGCACAGGACAAGGACTGATAATGCAGCTTACGTAAGTTATGACTGAGATAACAAAAAGGCATGTGGTTCCCTATGGGACAGCGGTATGGTACGTGCTGCAAAAGGCAAAACGCCTTTCCCATGAAACTGAAATAGCTTGTATTTTGCATAGAGCCGTCAGCTTCACTTGGATTATCAGTGACACTTTCTATCCTATAATCAAGATAACGCATCCCTCACCCAATCACTTCACCAAAGCCCCCTCATGTGGTACAGCATATGAAGAGCATTGAATTGTTAAGACAGACCGTCAAAGAAGATGGTTACAAACGAAATGAAACAAGGGTCTTTAATTGAATAAGTATATATCATAAGCATTGGACATGTATGAATCCACTGTTTTAAGCAAAGAAATGACGACGCCGAGTTACCTTTTTATTTTCCTTGGATTTTAGTGTTTATTCGTTGGATTAAAACAGTTTCTTGTAAGACCTGGAGGTGGAACTCAGCATTTATTCTTACAGGAATAATTTCCAAAAGAATGGTAAGTTTAATTAGGACGTCGACAATGGGATTTAAAACACATTTTTCTTAATTTAAATTCACCAGGTTTATTGCCACATTTGCTACTCAATCCTCACAGAGAAATACACTGCTGGGAATGGAATAAAGAACACATTGACACCGGTGTGTCAAACCCGCCATACTTGCTTGGGACACTGCGAGAGGGCTGTACAAGCAATGATCACACGCACGGCACAGCGGACACACCAGGAACCGCGGTGTTGGCCGTCGAATGGCGCTAGCTGCGCAGCATTTGTGCACCGCCGCCGTCAGTGTCAGCCAGTTTGCCGTGGCATACGGAGCTCCATCGCAGTCTTTAACACTGGTAGCATGCCGCGACAGCGTGGACGTAAACCGTATGTGCAGTTGACGGACTTTGAGCGAGGGCGTATAGTGGGCATGCGGGAGGCCGGGTGGACGTACCGCCGAATTGGTCAACACGTGGGGCGTGAGGTCTCCACAGTAAATCGATGTTGTCGCCAGTGGTCGGCGGAAGGTGCACGTGCCCGTCGACCTGGGACCGGACCGCAGCGACGCACGGATGCTCGCCAAGACCGTATGATCCTACGCAGTGCCGTAGGGGACCGCACCGCCACTTCCCAGCAAATTAGGGACACTGTTGCTCCTGGGGTATCGGCGAGGACCATTCGCAACCGTCTCCATGAAGCTGGGCTACGGTCCCGCACACAGTTAGGCCGTCTTCCGCTCACGCCCCAACATCGTGCAGCCCGCCTCCAGTGGCGTCGCGACAGGCGTGAATGGAGGGACGAATGGAAACGTGTCGTCTTCAGCGATGAGAGTCACTTCTGCCTTGGTGCCAATGATGGTCGTATGCGTGTTTGGCGCCGTGCAGGTGAGCGCCACAATCAGGACTGCATACGACCGAGGCACACAGGGCCAACACCCGGCATCATGGTGTGGGGAGCGATCTCCTACACTGGCCGTACACCTCTGGTGATCGTCGAGGGGACACTGAATAGTGCACGGTACATCCAAACCGTCATCGAACCCATCGTTCTACCATTCCTAGACCGGCAAGGGAACTTGCTGTTCCAACAGGACAATGCACGTCCGCATGTATCCCGTGACACCCAACGTGCTCTAGAAGGTGTAAGTCAACTACCCTGGCCAGCAAGATCTCCGGATCTGTCCCCCATTGAGCATGTTTGGGACTGGATGAAGCGTCGTGTCACGCGGTCTGCACGTCCAACACGAACGCTGGTCCAACTGAGGCGCCAGGTGGAAATGGCGTGGCAAGCCGTTCCACAGGACTACATCCAGCATCTCTACGATCGTCTCCATGGAAGAATATCAGCCTGCATTGCTGCGAAAGGTGGATATACACTGTACTAGTGCCGACATTGTGGATGCTCTGTTGCCTGTGTCTATGTGCCTGTGGTTCTGTCAGTGTGATCATGTGATGTATCTGACCCCAGGAATGTGTCAATAAAGTTTCCCCTTCCTGGGACAATGACTTCACGGTGTTATTATTTCAATTTCCAGGAGTGTATATTGTAGCGTACCAACCATATAAGGGCGTATTAATGCCCGTCTGAGAAATGCATCTCAGGAGCGCTGACGATAGGCGAGCGTGAGATGTTGTCACTGTAATAATTCAAGGCCGAAGCAGTGTTGCGAGGTAGATTGACTTGCTGGAACAGCGTACTCAGCAGCATTGCACAGACTAGTGCACCAAGGGGCAGGGCAAATTTCGATGATAGTGGCATATATACAGAAGTGCACTGTTGACGGCTATAGGTACTTGACTTTTTGTGGCCGCTTGGACCTGGCCGTGGAAGTCACCAATTTGAGGCCACGGCAGAGCAACAGCTCTGTGCATTAAGTCTGCCCCCCCCCCCCCCCTCCCTCATCCCCGCCAGACTTAATTTCTTAATTTCACAGCAAAGTTGGTCATCCCAGATCAACTACAACAGCATGACCTACTCTTGCTCAAGACGCAGCGCGTCGCTTCCCGTGCCCACCAGTCATCTACAGGCACCACAGGACAGGCGTGAGGGAAATCCATCGCTGTGATGCAGGCGGGCGTCACCCAGGACCGTAGCAGATACAGAAACGTTGAGTAAACTTCACTGGCGCAGAAATCATAATGGCTTACGTAACGAGACCATCGGCGCTTGGTCGAAACTCTGTGTTATAATTTCAGGGCGTGCACACAACAAACCCAGTAGAATCCTATGGCCAGCAAGCCACTGACCCGACGTATCAAGCAGCGCAGGTGCGTCAATAAAGAAATTGTTACATTGGCAGCTGCCTTTCTTTGGAGTTTCCTGGGCTCCCACTTCGCCTCCAACACCAGCTAGCACCATCTGGCTCATAGCTGCTCCTCTGTGCAATGGTGAACTATAGTTTGGTGTCAAAATTTGTGGAGTCATCTTCTTTCAGTTTATCGTCTGAACCATGAACTGTGGTGTCAACAAGGTTTGATGAGTTATATTTTGGAGGGTGTCAGACATGGAAGTGAGGCATGATAGTAATCTTAATTTAAAGGTTACTTTGTTTACACCAGTGGTGCCAACTGATTTATCCGAGTTTTGAGGTAATTGTAGAGGACAGTATTTGGTTTTCTGCAATGGTATGCAATTTAACTCTCTTGGAAATACATGAAGCACCAGTGTGTCAGAAACAATATCACATTCCTAGATATTTGCAGCTGATTATGCGAGATTTTGTTAGCCAGCAGTCAACTGTTGGAATACTAGAAGAGGGTGTAGTCCAGCGAGTGCAAGAATCCTGGTCGGTCGTACTGAAAAAGTTAACTTACGGGTCTAGATAATACAGGCTCTACTGTGATTACTATCACCTGAAGAGCAAGATGGCAATGGATGCGTACCCCATCACCATATTTCTGAGGTTATCGTTAACTTGAGACAATGTGAGTACTTTTAGGCCATGGATTTCATGAGTGGTTACCATCAGTTGTTTTCTTGCCAAATATCAGCCAAAGACAGCATTTTTGGTATCATGGGGCCACATTCAGTGGAACAGAATGCAGTTTGGATTGAAAAATGCGCCTGAAAGGTTTCACAGGTTATTGGTCGGTGTGTTAAGAGGTTTGAAACATAAGAAGTGTCTAGTTTACTTAGACATTATAATCGTATCCTGTAATATATGGAGCAGCAGAGACAAAATATGAAGGAACTGTTTAAGAGATAGAGGGGTTTGAATCTAATGCTGTGCTCAAAGAAGTGCTGTATTGCATCACAAGAGATAGGGTATTTGGGCCATATAATTATTAAAGGACTTGGGCAATTCCAGCAGTACAATGGGACACCCCACACTCCAGAATTGCTACACAGTGGTTCCAGGGACACTTTTCTGAATTTAAACACTTCCGCTGGCCGCCAAACTCCCCAGACATGAACATAATTGAGCATATCTGGTATACCTTGCAACGTGGTGTTCAGAAGAGATCTCCACCCCCTCGAACTCTTACGGATTTATCGATAGCCCTGCAGGATTCATGGCGCCAATTTCCTCCAGCACTACTTCAGACATTAGCCGAGTCCATGCCAGGTTGTGCTGCGGCACTTCTGCATGTTCGGGGGGCCCCACACGATATTGGGCAGGTGTACTAGTTTCTTTGAATCTTCAGTGTAGATGTCATATTTAAGAACAAAAACGTCTATTAGTGACCAACCACACTCTTTGAAATGGTTATTGCGACTGAAGCACGCATCAAGCGGGCTAACAAGATGGGCCCTGAGACTCAGTGAATCCGAGTACGAAGCAGTACACAAGCTAGAAGAAGCACGGGAATCGAGACACGTTAAGCAGGAAGGTAGCAGTGTTGAAAGTTCTGGGTCATGATCTTACAGAGCGGCATCTAACGCAGGGTGTTGGCAGTAACTGTAAACAGTTCAGGATGCAATAGCAGTTTAGTACGTTTGACAGACTGTTGTGCAAGGAAACAAGTAAAGACCTGTGGGTAGTATATAAAAGGTATGCTATGTCAGCTTATAAGTCAAAAGTACACTCGAATTCTGGGTTGTCCCAGTAGGAGATTGTATATGCTCGGAAAATGCCATTACTGTTCAATATGATAAAGGAAGCACAGGATCACATGTTATCTGGTCGTGGAGGGTTCAGAACAACAAACTGGAGGGTGGACGAGAGTTAGTGGTGGAGAGAAAGGAAAGCAGATGTGGATCAATAAAGGAGGAATTGCGTATGGTGTGCAGATGAAGCAGACCGAAATTATAAGTGAGTTCTGGAGCAGAGGCTACCGGATGCATTAAAACCATTAGGAATGGCACATAGAACAGTGGGAAAATTTTAAGTTACTGTGTAAATTCACATCATAGTGACTGGGGTACGTATCTAAAAGGTATGTTATGTCAGCTTGTAAGTCAAAAGTACACACGAATTCTGGGTTGTCCCAGTAGGAGACTGTATATGCTCGGAAAATGCCATTACTGTTCGGTATGATAAAGGTAAAGAAAGGTAAAGCTGGAAGGTCAGTACTTGAGTTTGTAAAACCAGTACACGAAGTATGCAAACGAGAACAGAAGATTAATACGAAGGCATTAGAAAAGCAAGAGGAATCAGCGCAACTTACGGCAAATTTACTGCAGTATAAAGTAGGACAATGGACGATGTTAGCCAGTCCTTGTACTGACAGGGAAGACGAAGTAGTTCGTCACAAGATATCAAATATCCTATGAGACAGAGGAGAATACTTTGCCAGTCAACGTGAAGTACCTTCTCCAAGTAGTATGGATTCGATTTTTAAGGGTGGAGCCAGAAAAGAACACGAGAAGAAGTCAACAGCAGAGACTAGAAGATATGTTTGAGCCTGTGCAAAAAATACCATACTCGGTAAGATGAAGAAGATGAAGTATGTTTGTCAAGGATTTCTTTTTCTTTATATGTTAGAATATGTGTTGGACTTTAGTGAATAAGTTATTTTAATGTAAAGATTTTTGTGTTATTTTAGTTGTTTGTGAATGGGCTCGCTAGTAGCAGCAGTCTTTTCCGGGGAGTGGGGGGGGGGGGGGGGGGGAGGGGCGGTGTATTTGTCCATGTCCTCAAGTTGCGATACATCGAGAATGGAAGGAGTGCAAATCATAACAATATTACATTTTCTCGTATGAACAGTACTTGTCAAGGCTACAGAAGAGGGGTAGCAAGGATGCAATAATGATGGAAGAGGAGTTGTAACATAGCCGAAGGGCGTAGGTGTCCAAGCAGGCTAATACAAACCAGCCATAGCAAATACGAAATCTCGTAAAGACTCGCACTAGAACTCTGCAACAAATACCACTGACATTCTAACTTATCCTACTTTCAGTCTGCTACTGTCAATAATCATTTCTCTGCTTAGAAAGTTCTATTTCTAGGTATTATTACAATCAGTTCATTGGCTGACAATACGAGCCCTTGACTACCAATCCATTCTGTATAAACTGCACATCAGTAGCACACTTCATTTCTACAATATCTGGGGTGCAAATTTTAGGTGATTCACCTTGTATACAGTTCTCTTTGCACATGTTGTCTATGTTTACACGAAATGCGTTGGTGATGAATGCTGAAAACTGTAATCAAACGTACACTTAGTACGCGTTGAGGAAATACTAAATACTTAGTAATGAAAAACGTATCAGTGCTGTGTCTGTATTTCACAATGTCTGTAACTTTAGATGCACTGTTCCTTCAGACGTGAATATATATCCAAAGGAACAGACAATGCTTACGATTTATAGCCATATTAAACCATGAAATGTAATTTCAATACGGTACCACGAGAGCTGTACAGTTTACGGTAGCAAGTTGTCCCAGTCTGGGGCATTTCCCGCTTTACACGAGCAGTCGCTTTAAGCGCTTTGACTATCCGAGCACACTTCACGGACAGACCCAAACTTCCATACGTCCCAGTGTGTGCTTCCCAGTTTGCTCTCTCAGTTATGTAATTCCCGCACAGGGAGAGCCTAATTTAGTTTTCTCGTCAGATTACATTGCCTTTGGCATGAAATACATTATTGCAGTGTCAGAATTGACAGTATTTGATAGTTTCTACAAATTCCGATGCAGTGTTCCTTCCGACATGCGTGCGTTGCATCAAACATTACAGAAACTGTCAAATACCTCCAATACACTAATGTATTTCATGCCAACGCCAAGGCGCTCTCACGATGAAACTAAATACGTCTCTCGCTGTGCGGGAATCCTATTATCGTGCGAGCACTACGGGAAGCAGACACTGGCACATATGGAAGTTCGGACCTGTCCGTGACGCATGCTCGAATAGCCGAAGTTCTTAGAGCAATCGGTCACGTAAAGCGAGCAATCGGGGTTCGATTCCCGGTCCGATAAAACGTTTCATTTGTTTCCAGTAAATTGTATAGCTGTTGTAGTACTATAGTCGCAGTTTGCAAATACGTTTCATGATGTATTGGTGAAAAGGCTCTTCGGAGGCGTTGCTCAATAGGGCGACAGTTATGGTTCCTAGTTCGGCATCATTACTCTCAGGAATCAATGTTGTTGAAACTGCAATTTATCTCTCTTATATGGGAAATTACGTGGCTCAATAAAACGAGATTCATTAAACAAAAACAGGAAATGTGAGACTTTCGGTAGCGGCAACGCTCACGCCCCTAGGAACAAAGTGGAATCTCGTGTTGACTAAGGAGATTCGGTGCGTCTTCTTCAAGGAAACCATATTGCCATTTGCGCTAATCGATTCTGCATCTACTCATATACTCCACAAACCGCTGTGAAGTGCATGGCAGTGCATACTTCTCACTGTATCACATACTCCAGGCTGTTCCGTTTTCATTCCTCTGGAGAAAAATGATTGTTTAAATGCCTCTTTGTGTGTTGTAATCAGTCTAAGCTTGTCTTCTCGATCCCTAGGGACTGTACTACATTCCTGTAGTCCTTACTTAATACTGGTTCCTGAAGCTTTGTAATTAGGCTTTCGAGGGTCTGTTGACTTCTGTCTGCAAACATCTCCTAATTCAGGTTTTTCAGCTTCTCCGTGACGCTCTTCTATGGATCAGATATCCCAGTTTTTTTTTTTTTTGTTTGCGACCCGTACTGACTGTTACCCCTATTTCGTGTGGATTCCAAACACTTGAACATTGTTTTAGGATGGCACCAGGGTTTCATGAGTAAACTTCTTTGTGGAGTGACAACATGAATCTAGTTTTCTACAAACGAGCCGAATTCTGTTACCTGCTTTATATAGGAGATGATATTGTGACCGCAAGATATTACGTGTATGTGAATTGTGGGGTTTATAATCTTACATTTCTAAACGTTTACAATAAACTGTCAGTCTTGACATCCTTTCAAAGAACAGCTTTTTTAAGTAATAATTCTTTACATATAACTGCTTCACCTGCAAAAAATTGAGGTTACCGTTAATACTGTCTTGTCAGGTCAGTCCACTGGAAAAGCCTGAAGTTACTTCCTTCCTCTGTCTGTGACACTCTATCCAAGATAATACGCTGCGTCTTCCCTACCAAGATATTCTCAATCTAGTCACAAATTTCGGTTGATATCCCCATATGGTCGTTCTTCCATTAATAGACGTCTGTGCTGTACTCACCATACTGCCCCGACCCATGGCTTCCTGGATGACATGTGACAAAAGCGCGAGAGTTTGGCATTCACGACGGTCACGGAATCCCTGCACCTGGACCTAAAAGGGGTCATTCCTTTCAAGAAACCTCATTACGTATGATGTCAGAATATATTCTAAGAATCTAAACAGAAGGACATCAAAGATAGTGAATGTTTGTTTTGAGGTTTGAATATGCTATCCTTCTTGAAGACATGTGTTACTTGGGCCTTTTCCAACTCATGGCCACAGGTTTTGTTCGAGTGGTGTACAGCAAAATAATGGTTAAATAGGAGCTAACTGAGCCTCAAGTACTGTATAGAATCTGATAGAGATTTCATAGTAGCCTGGAGCATTATTTGAGTGTAGTGACTTCAGCTTTTTTTAGACACCGATTAGACTATCTCACTTGTCTTCGCAATGGTACAAAAATGAAACTGGATGAATATACCTAGATCTTCCTTTGTAAAAGAACATTCGAAAGGGGAATACGATATTTATGATTTTACTTTGCTATCTTCAATTTCTATGTCTGTGTCGTCCATGAGAATTTGGTTACTAATTTTGGTGCCACTGACAGCTTTTACATATGACCGCACTGTCTTTGGGTTTTGCGAAAGGACTTCCTATAAGATTCCGCTACAGCAGGCACTGAAATCTTCACGCATTATCCTTCAGATATCCAAACTTGATTTACCTAGCATCCCTCTATTTATACTGCTATACTTTGTTATACATCTATCGTTTCGTTTGAAGATTCGTTGCAGGGACTACGTGCCTTGGAGGCCCACTTAGTCACGAACTTTGCTACTAGGTAAAAATGTTTATGTCACAATTCCTCTACACGTTGCTGACCAGAGCTGAACGTTTCAAGTTCCTAGTTGACATATGGCATTACTGCCTATTTATCTAGTTGACTAAGCATGTAAATCTTTCAACTTATTTTGTTGTCTCTAGTTTCGTGGTAATCGTTTCTGCTACAATCGCTTCATGGTCACTAAAACTAGTTTCAACATAAAAACTCTAAAAAGTGTCAGGTCTGTTTTTTTCCATGAACTGTCTGAGGCTTTTGGTTACTATTCTGGTGTTTCTTGTGATCAAAATATGTATACTTATGTTTAGAGTATGTCAAAATTTGGATTCTCAACAAAAGAGAAGGGAGGTTACTGTGAGGGAACTCTAAATTGCTACGCTACGAATGATCATCCTCGTTGTCATGATGCGAACACATCTTGACAGGTCTTTAATTTTCTCGGAAATTTTCGCATTTAACGAACATGAATCAACTGGACAGCATCAAAGATTTTTCTATAGTTTCTAGTAATCTGCACGAAACTCTCAGTAGATCTTCAGAATTTAATTGTGTAGATAGCTACCCATCTTGACGCAATATGTGAGACACATGTGACTCATATACTGCTAATTTCCAGTCCGCTATGGTCCTGTTGCCTCTGTGCTGCATGTTTTAATTACATCATTTGACCGGTTGTCTTTCTTTGGCTCGGTTCATTAATCTTTGATTAGCACTACTAGTCTATCAAAACTATCTGTGTCAGTACTTTGTAACCAGAATTACTTACTTTTCTGTCGAGACACCCTAAAATGTTTATGAATAAACGTAAAAGTTGAAAAGTTTCGCCCTTAATATAAATGCTAATTTTTAATTATTTACTACGTTTAGCTGTCATACTGTGGTGAACGTTAATTTTTTCCATCAGTGTTCAATTTGCTCACAGTAAAAACATCACGGTCTGTCCTACGGTTCGGCATAACATTCCGTTGCACAGTATACTGAACACGATTTCTATTGAACGTTATTTTGAAAGAATATAAATAAGTCCTGCCTCTTTTCTTACAACTGCTAAATAGAGAAATAGTAGAGAAATTGGCTTTCCTGATTATTTTGGAAGTAACTTTGAACCTCTCAGTTTTATACAGCTCAGGAGCTGCATAATCTGAATTTATGTATGAGGAATATCAGCAACAAATTATTGGACGTAGAAGGGAAAAGTCATTTATCTGATGACAGGCTGTACAAGGAGAAACTAGAATTCACTAAGTAATTCAGTATAAGAATGATCGAATTTTCTCTAAGGGGCAGCATACGTAAAAACCAAGAACCTGAAAAAGCATTGACAGGCAATGCACAACCTATGATAATTAGTAATATTAGTGAAAGAACTGTGTACAACACTGTTATGTTATCATAACTACATTATAGCGCCCCTAGCGCAGAGAGGGGCGAGAACGACCCAGGATGGTGGGAGCAGGTGGTGCAGGGGAGGTGGGAACGCAGGAGGCTCCATAGAAAGACAGTTGCCAATGTAATAAGTTCTTTAATGACGCATCTCCGCTGCTTGATCCACCGCGTCAGTGGTGCCTGCACGCCCCATAATGCTGTATCGGAGTCTCCATGGAGAGCTGGCAGCCTTGTTCAGAAGTTGACCATGCTGTTTCCGTGCCAGCGGCGTGTTCTCAATGCTGTAATATCTGCTACGGCCCCACGCGTCACCCTGCTGTCATGACGGTGGATGTCCACCGTGATGAGACGCCCCTTCTGCAATGGAAATAGATGGCTGGCGTGCAGAGAAAGTGAGCTGCTGCGCCCTGGGGCAGGACTCGGGCGTGATGCTGGTGCTCACTTGGGATGGCCAGCTGCATCGTCACGCTAAGTCTGAGGAAGGATTTTGAGCACGAAAATGCTGCCCTGCCGTGGACTCAAACGGGTGGCTTCCACTGGCAGGTCCGTGTGACGACCGCTCCCAGCACAGCCCCGTCATCCTGGTTATGGCAATTTAACTTTCATTACTTGTCCCACTATAACATTTTCTATTAACCCTAAATTTACATCTTTTCTGCATTCGCAGTACAGAGTTACTCTCTCATTGTTGCTTATGCCCTATGGATCTACTCTACTGGAATTTGGATTATTGGTGGTTTGTGCTGTCGGTCGGCACTCCGCCTCAAAGGAATGAAAGTTACACAGAGCAGATTTAGAGCCATTGTGGCTGTTGGTATTGCGCCACTGAAATTCACAGTCATGCGTCATTGTCCTTCTCTGAACTGATCGACGTGCCGCATTAACTGCTCGCATGGAATGTGCTCTCCATGCACGGCGCTAAATCAGTACAGAGCATGAATTAGGTCACGTCCTAGAGTATGATTCAGGAATGTTATATTCAGTGCCGGCAGTATTTCAAAGGTAAATCTGCCCTAAACAACTGTGGTTGTGAGATGTCCACTTGCGTCATTCCCGTGATAGTGGGTGGTAGATGGAAGTTTGGCCGTGCTATGCCGCACGTAATCCCACTGAGTAATAACCTACTTCTCTTAAATTCTGTTTTTCTGCCCGCTGTGAGAGTTTCTCTGCTCCTAACAATTGATCGCTTCTCATGTCATCATAAGTCAAGTAAACCTGCTAGCTGGAAAAGCGGTCTAGGTTCCACTATATCCCTTGGACAATCTAGTCCTTTCTGTACGAGTTAGAACAATTGTGATTTTAGTGCGAGTCGTTTACGAGGTATCGTATTTTGAAAAGTTTCAACACCAACACTTGTTTGTACCATTAAACCTGCATGGTTCGTAGTAACGACGTTGTTAGGTTTGCTTAAACTGTGTCTGTGTGCTCTTTGAGTGTATTGCGACTTGCTTGTCAGTTAGTGTGTGACAGTCCAGGCAGGACGTCGTGAGTGGACGATAGGGTTTACCAATGCAGAAAAAGCCGATATGCTCATGGTGCATGGAGAGTGTAGAAGGAATGCAGTTTGTTCGTGTATGATGTATGCTATAAGATATCCAAATAGAAGCCAACCATATCGGAAATTGTCTATCAAAGTCTTCAACCAGTTAAGCGAAAGTGGTAGTGTAACACCTAGACAGCGTAACAGAAGGAAAAAAGTGACGACGGAAGAGGGGGAAATTAATGTTCGTGCCTCTGTCTCTGTTGATCCACACGTTACTTCCCTCGCAATCACACGAGTAAGTGGCATGAGTTAGGGAAGTTTTCTACGCATTCTCCATCGATGTATGTTCCATCACTATCACATTTCTCTTCATCAAGAGCTACATGGAACCCATTATGAAAATCTTGTAAACTTTTGTACATGAGTATTAAGACAGAATACTCCAGATGTGTCAAGTTTAGTGAAGAAGCCACATTTACCAATCATGGTCGGCCGCTGTGGCCGAGCGGTTCTGGGCGCTTCAGTCCAGAACCCCGCTGCTGCTACGGTCGCAGGTTCGACTGCTGCCTTGGGCATGGATGTGTGTAATGTTCTTAGGTTACTTAGGTTTAAGTAGTTCTAAGTCTAGGGGACTGATGACCGCAAATGTAAAGACCCATAGCGCTTAGAGCCATTTGAACCATTTGAATCAATCTTGGCCAGGTAAACCGCCGAAATATGCCCTGTTGGTCTGTTAACAATCCCCGTTGGCTTCGTCAGGTGGAACGCCAGCGTACGTGGTGTGTAAACGTGTTGTGTAGGGTAGTGAACCATCAGGTCATAGGCCGGTTTTTCATAGACGGAATGCTGTACGCGCATAAGTGTCGCAGCCTCCTAACAGACCGTTTTCCACAGATGCTAGAAGACGTTCTTCTGCATAGTAGGAGTAATGTCTGGTACTCACATGATGGACGTCCTACCCATAGTTCAAGAAGTACTATACTGTGTCTTCACGAATTGCTTCAGAATCATTGGATTGGACGCAGATGACCTGTATCTTGTCCGGCATGTTACCAGTATTTGCGCCTGTAGACTTTATCCTATGGGAAAGTTGAAAGACAAGGACATACCAACTACACCCAATGATATACAACGACGTATTACTGCAGCCTACTCGGACATCTCCGCCACAACACTAAGACGTGTGCAGTATTCGTTCCATACTGGAAGCGTGTATTGCTGCTGGCAGTGGTCATTTTCTACACAACGTGTGATGGGCAGTTGTTTCGTTACTGATCTGAAGCCACATAACTAGTGTATGCATTGTGTTGTTGTTTAGTGCGTGCTGCCTGAGGTACTTTTTGGGGGTTGTTTTGGGGGAGGAGACCAGACAGCGAGGTCATCAGTCTCATAGTATTATGGAAGGAAGAGGAAGGAAGTCGGCCGTGCCCTTTCAAAGGAACCATCCCGGCATTTGCCTGGAGCGATTTAGGGAAATCACGGAAAACCTAAATCAGGATAGACGGACGCGGGATTGAACCGTCGTCTTCCCGAATGCGAGTCCAGCGTGCTAGCCACTGGGCCACCTCGCTCGGTCCTCAGGTACTGTAGCCGGCCGCGGTGGTCTCGCGGTTCTAGGCGCGCAGTCCGGAACCGTGCGACTGCTACGGTCGCAGGTTCGAATCCTGCCTCGGGCATGGATGTGTGTGATGTCCTTAGGTTAGTTAGGTTTAAGTAGTTCTAAGTTCTAGGGGACTAATGACCACAGCAGTTGAGTCCCATAGTGCTCAGAGCCATTTGAACCATTTGAATCAGGTATTGTGCAAGTGTCGGTGTGGGAACCTTCCAAAATACGGTATCTCGTAAACGAATCGCACTAGAAACATCAATGATACACAAATGTACCCAACTCTTCGTTTGTTAATATGAACAGATACTGTTCCGTTTAAAGAGGTGTATGTTTGCCAGAAAAACACACTTTATAAGTGTTATTACAGTATGTTTATTGGGTAAAAATATGAGCCCCTGACTACCTATCTCTTCTATGAAAACCACACACCAACAGCACTTTCCATTTCCACAGTATTTGCGGTTTAAATTTTAGATGAATCACCCTATATATAGCACCTGAGATTAACGGTCACTGATATTAACATCATTTATCATTTATTAGTAGACATAGTTTGTTCACGAGCTCTGGCTTTGACTTGGTGAACCATCGTGCAGCATAAAAATTAACTATTCAATAGTGACACTTAAAATCCGAAGCCAACATAGATCATGAAGTACTAGCGCGTTACCTCTCATCCCTGTTGTTCGAAACATAAAATAAACAGTCGTTAATTAAGTACACGTTATTAGTATAATGAACTAGAATACTGCAGTTTTATAGCTTCTGATTATCGCCAAAACGAGACGAGAACGCAGTTTTAGGAAAGAGCTTTTCTCTCTTTTATCGGATCCGTTAGACGGTTGTGGTCACAGGACGGTAACGAGATACTTTCCTGTGGAATTCGGTAGCTTTTCATTAAAACGCAAATCGCGATTGTTGGGTGCTCCACAAAGAGCGTAGCATGAGTAATATCTAAATGGCGTAATGAGGCGGCTCCTGTTATTTCAGCGAGACATTTACAGCGCGCCCATTAAAGCGGGCCCGGGGAGCGCCGCCTCAAATGTCACGGCTCCGGCCTTCCTCTCCAAACCAACAGTTGCGCGTCGCGCAGTTTACTTACACAAAGGTATTCGCTGCTTTTGTAAATGCAAATATTTTTCCAAACATAGATCCACAAATTACAGGAGAATAGTGCACCGAGCTAGAAAGTCATCGTTAGCAATGGAAATCGTACGACTCGTGTAGTATATCATCAGCAGCCCTGCATAAATTTCATTCCTCGGGTTCGTAATATTCAGCAATAACACTTCCCGTCGCTAAGCCCGACTATTTCCGTTCCTCGCCATAGATTGTAACTTTCTCACGGTAGTCGCTACTGCATATGACCTTCATTTGTGGTAATTAAAAGAACAATAGCGTCGGACGACGAACTGACAGGAAGTATCTATCCATCGTTGTGCATAATGTCCTTGGTCCAGAGTCTCATTTCTCGAAGCGCTACAGCAATACACACACACAAAACACATTACAAGGAACGTTAAAATTTCTTTCTTTCTTAATTAAAGATCTGAAACACCGTGCTGTTTTCGAATGGAATCAGAAACACACTATACATAACTAATACACATAAACAGTGAGTAGAGTTGTCTTATACCAGATGTTTTACATACGTCGATACCGATAATATATCTAAAACGGTTCACTAGAGGAAAGTTTTCCTAAATTGACAACTGTCATACTGTTGTAATAACCAAATGTGCAGTCTGACCTAGGAGTATTGACTCACTGGAGACAGTTACTTAGTACATTAGCAGGCAACCAGATTCAGATTGGATTATAAACATCATGGGAAGAAAAAGTTAGGAAAATTTAGTGCCTAACAAGAGTGGCAAGATAGGGATTGCAGGATGTCTAAGATGTTAATACCAAATATTTTACTTTGCGAGGAAGATGTAGAGCACAAATGGATAAAATTCAAAACCATTGTACAGTACGCTTTAAATCAATACGTGCCAAATAAGGTTGGAAGAAATGGGTGAGACCCGCCTCAGTTCAGTAGCTACATTAGATAGTTTCTTCATACATTTCATAGAAGTAAAATGCTAGCTGTGTAACTGACCCTGAACAAGGCCAGAATGCTTAATGAGGGCAAATGCGAGAAACGGTGATTCAATTCAAAAGAAATATTTTGCTAACTTATCTGATAAACAATCCTAACAAATTATGGTTTAATGTCTTACACAACTATAATTTCTTAGAATAGAAATCATGTATTCAGTCACTCAGAGACCATACTGCAACCGAAACAGAAGATGATGGAAAGAAGACCGAAAGACTGAAATCACTCATTCGAAATCGTCTCACTGCTCCAGACTTTAATACGATTTCTCCTTTCAGTAATTGCACGAGGTCCGGAAGGGCAGATATTAAGATAAAATATTGTGATGTGCAATATCAAATAAAATTTCTAGTCAGCGGGAAAGCATTTGGACCCGATGTGAGGCCTGTAGGATTCTAACACAGATTACTGCAAAGAAACAGCTCTCCTCCTAGCAGCATTAAATTGTAGGTCACTGGAGCAAAGATGGAAAGAATTATTTCGATTTCAGCATCGCTCCAGGCACTAACTATTTACCTGGCAAAACAAATTTTCGAGTTTTGCTATGCTGGGGCGTAGAAATAATTCAATGGTGTCAGATGAAAATTTGTACAGGACCAAGTTTCGAAACCGGGATTCCCGCTTTACGCGAGAGGTCGCCTCAACATCTTCAACTATCCGAGCACGTCTCCTTTCCGACCCAAATCTCGATATGCTGCACACTAAAGAATAGTGTGTCTGTCCATTATTCCTCTTCGCTCGCAGTCCTACCATAAGCCGCGCGGGGTAGCCGTGTGGTTGAGGGCGTCTTGTCACGGTCGGTACGGCTGCCCCCGTCGGAGGTTCGAGTCCTCCCTCTGGCATGGGTGTGTGTGCCGTCCTTACCGTAAGTTAGTTTAAGTTAGATTAAGTAATGTCTAAGCTTAGGGACCGCTGACCTCAGCAGTTTGGTCCCATAAGACCTTATCACAAATTTCCAAATTTTCCTACTGTATTTCCGCCAGAGGTCAGACGTTATTGTGCATCTGCAACGAAAGATCGATTTGGCGTCAGTCGAATATACTATATAAATATGGTGTCTGTTCTTTTGGTTAGGGATAGTTACATGCACATACACAGATGGCTGTAGTATTGCGTACACAAGGTATAAAAAGGCAGTGCATTGGCGAAGCTGTCATTTGCATTCAGGTGACTCATGTGAAAAGGTATGCGACGTGTTTACAGACACAGGACGAGAATAAACAGTCTTTGAACGCGGAATGGTAGTTGGAGCTAGACCCATGGTACAGTCGATTTCGGAAATCGTTAGGGAATTCAACATTCAGACACCCACAGTGTCTAGAGCGCGCCGCGAACACCAAATTTGAGTCGTTACCTCTTATCACGGACAACGCAGCGGCCGAGGGCCTTCACTTAACGACCGAATGCAATGGCGTTTGCTTAGAGTTGTCAGTGCTGAGAAACACACAACACTGCGTCAAATAATGGCAGAAATCAATGTTGGACGTACGATGATCGTATCCATTAGCACAACGCGTCAAACTTTGGCTTTACGCCAAATGGCAGCAGACGACCGACACGAGTGTCTTTGGTAACAGCACGGCACAGCCTGTATCGCCTCTCCTGGGCTCCTAACCACATCGGTTGGACCCTCGATGACTGGAAAACCGTATCCTGGTCAAGTGAGCGGTGATTTTAGTTAGCAAGAGCTGATGATAAGGTTCGAGCATGGCACAGACCCCACATTGTCAACAAGGCACTGTGCAAGCCAGTGGTGGCTCCATAAAGGTGTGGGCTGTGTTTACAGAGGACGGATTGGGTCATCTGGTCTACCTGAACCAATCATTGACCAGAATGGGCGATAATCGGCTACTTGGATTCCACTTGCAGCTCTTCATCGACTTCATGTTCCCAAACAACGATGTCATGTGTCCGAGTTTCTGCCCCCGACACACGCCGTCTCCAAGACCAGTCAAACCGTCCATGGACACAGCGAGCATCGCCGACAACATCGTAGAATTCTGCCATCAGCGCGCCTACCGAGCCGCCTCGCCGTTGGTACACGCTTTCGCCGCTTGCTCCTGACCACAGAAGCGTTGGATTCAACTTGTTCGTACACTCCACGTCACTATGCCGTAGCCATTGTCGCCACCTTCGTCACCTGCCTTTCGTACGTTCTGGAACCGCCCAGCCGTTACTAGTTTCAGCCTCGGCACGTCACTGACCACTGCCTCTTCGGCATTCGGCATCATAAACACTCTGAGAACTTTCCCACTGCTGTGATCGAACGTATACACTGTAATACCTTCCTGGTGCTGAGATTCAGTGTTCACCTTCCAGCTGGTCCTGTCAGGCAGTGACTTTTTTCATGTTCAGTGTTAAGTGGCATTAATAAAAGCCTTAGTCATCGATACCCGTGGAATGTTAATTAAAGTGTGTTGGTCCCTTTCGATCACGGACACAAGACACAGTGGACTTTAGCGATTAGAATATGAGCCTAAGAAGTATCAGACTACATAAATGTTAGAGGAACTGGGGCTCATACTAATGTTTACCGAGAGTCGTTCTTAGAATGAACAAGTAAGGGAGGAAATGGTAGGAGTACCACATGAACCCTCCGCCACACACCTAGCATTTGTGGATAGTATGCTCATCTTTCTTGTCTCCCTAGTTGCTGAATCAGGTAGAATTAGATTTGCGACAGATTACGTGCGTGACGCTGTGCAAATGATAAGCATTACAGAATTGTACTTGACCTCTGATTTTGAGAAATAAGATTAATGTGAAGACTACACGTCCTAAATCTAGAACCCTTAAACCTCGAGGTAGGTAAGCAAAGAGCGCGTAAATAGGTTCCTAGAAAATCGTTCTTCTCACATTACGTATGCCAGTCTACATAGCCACATCAGCGGTTGCTGGTTGACCGTGACGAACAAATTACTGACTTACCATGTCCGACAAATTGGTTGGGTTACACAGGAAGCTAAAACGTAATCACAGATTCATTCGAAGAAGGCCTGCACAGTCCTCGCCACATGCCGGCAAAAACTGTCATTCTGAAATATGCCGTTCGGTATTGCCTAAAGGAGTGGCAGTGCCGCAGACTGAAAAGAACACCTCTTGTGTAGCTGTTACTGCGCGGCTTGTGCCGATACGAAGGAGACAAGATCCGTTGGTTTATTGTAGTAGCTCCCCCCACCAACTAACTTCTTGTTGGTCCTCCATTTCGCACACTTCAGGATGTCAGGTGTGTACATTAATTTCTAACACGTGTGCGACCATCAGTGTAGGAAAGGTTGTAGTGGTACTCGTCGGAGAACTCTACTTATTGCCACTCAGCGTGAGCCGTGGTCACTGCCGCCAGTTACGCTCCACTTGTGTCAGACGGTTCCGCCTTTGGTTTTTCGGCTTGGCGTTCTCTCCGGTCGGCGTTCAACGAGGCAACATGTTTTGAAGGCAGGCCCTCGTCTCGATCCGCTGTACCTGGGCCTCGCCGTTCTTGCCGTTTTGCCGCGCGCCAAGTGTACGGTGATGATTACTCGACGCGTTTCCGTGCGAAACGGTGGCGGGTCCGTCATCTCCTGCTGGGTATCTTCTCATCACGTAACGGAAAGCATGAAATTACGTATGATTCATACTCTGCTGTTAACTTGTGAAGATTTGTTGAACTTTTGGTGGCATGTTGTATCTACCGGAGATCAGTTAAAGATTGTTCTGAGTAAGAGAGGCGCCGGCCAGCGTGACCGAGCGGTTCTAGGCGCTTCAGTCTGGAACCGCGAGACTGCCACGGTCGCAGGTTCGAATCCTGCCTCGGGCATGGATGTGTGTGATGTCCTTACGTTAGTTAGGTTTAAGTAGTTCTAAGTCTATGGGACTGATGACCTCAGAAGTTAAGTCCCACGAAGTCTAAGGCCTCGAAGTGAGTCTAATTATTTCGGCAAATGCAAAAGAGAAAAGAGGTTTAATGCTTGTTTTAAAGGTTCCTTGCAGTGTTAAGTTGATGAAGTATGGTAATTAGTGTGCTCTTCGCCCAGTTGTGGTTTTAGACTTTCTTTTAATATGCAGGGCAGAGCTTTTGTTAAGTCGGTGTAAATTTAATTGTCCTTTTATTCGGTAAATGTCTCAGTTTGGTTTTCAGTTACTGATAGTCACGAGGTTAGTAAGCCTCGCATGATCTTGAAAAAGGTGAATCACCAGTCGAATTTGTCTGCCGCGTGAATTATTTGCTGTTGCAGAAATGGTCTGGTATGTGGGGCAGATGGGGTTTGTCACCTTGGCGAGCAGGCTCAGATCGCGTGTGTGTTCGGCGTGTTTTCTGTCCTGGCTTGCAGCCTGATCACCTTCGAAATTGCTTGGCGGTTGCTTTCTACTCGTTTGGTCCGAGTACCACCGTGTATAAGCCGCGCTTCCATCCTTTAGTTAAAAATCTGGCCTGTCCGCCGGGACGGACGAGATCTTTTCATAAGTAACTCAAGGTGAATCATTAGTGTTGTGTAAATTTTGGTTGCGTAAGCAATGCATTTAATAGTGTATTTATGGTGGTGATTACTGTCTGTGATCCTTTTCCAATCAGATCTAATTATTATCTTTAAAATAATATTTGTTATATTAATTCATGATCTAATCACATAGTTTTTCTAAGTTTGGTGAAGGACAAGCGTCCGAAATTTAGACTTGGTCTTTGGTAATTCCATTTGTATCTTTCTTTTTTTTTTAAAAAAAAGAAACAGACGGTTAAAGTCAGTTGTGTATTTTCTTAAGTGCACAAAGGTCCGAATTAAGTTTTTATATTGTTGTTCTGGTTCTGTAATTCTGTAACAATGAAATTTGTTCTTTAGTTGAAATTAAAATTGTGTACCCGCCACAAGTTTGTCCATCAGCAAAGATCCCTAGCTTCGTATCTCTTTTGAGTAGCTGTGGTTAAATTGCAATTTTGGTTTCTCTAGCACGTAACTTGAGCAGTAATACAGCTCACAGCACTTAAGCGATAGGGTCCACGTGTCCATTATAGTCAGAGATGTTTGTGATTCCTAGACCATAGAAGTAGACAAAACCACATGCATTCCCCTTTATAGTGATCAGTAGGCACCGTCGAGCCTCAGGTGCGGATGGGCCCACAAGCAGTGCAGTGCCCCAGCGTCGATTCCACGCTAGAAACCGACCTGTATGGCTTTCACGGTCATGTGAACAAGAAAGCGACTGTTGGTCCAGCATTGACTCTCTGCGTACAACTCATTTGTATCCATTGGCTCATAAAGCTTATCACGGGCTTCGCAGTATGTCTTATACAGGTATTAACCATGAAGTCGCCGTCTCAGAAACGTACACTACTGGAAATGGAAAAAAGAACACATTGACGCCGGTGTGTCAGACTCATCATACTTGCTCCGGACACTGCGAGAGGGCAGTACAAGCAATGATCACACGCACGGCACAGCGGACACACCAGGAACCGCGGTGTTGGCCGGCGCTAGCTGCGCAGCATTTTTGCACCGCCGCCGTCAGTGTCAGCCAGTTTGCCGTGGCATACGGAGCTCCATCGCAGTCTTTAACACTGGTAGCATGCCGCGACAGCGTGGACGTGAACCGTATGTGCAGTTGACGGACTTTGAGCGAGGGCGTATAGTGGGCATGCGGGAGACCTGGTGGACGTACCGCCGAATTGCTCAACACGTGGGGCGTGAGGTCGCCACAGTACATCGATGTTGTCGCCAGTGGTCGGCGGAAGGTGCACGTGCCCGTCGACCTGGGACCGGACCGCAGCGACGCACGGATGCACGCCAAGATCGTAGGATCCTACTCAGTGCCGTAGGGGACCGCACCGCCACTTCCCAGCAAATTAGGGACACTGTTGCTTCTGGGGTATCGGCGAGGACCGTTCGCAACCGTCTCCATGAAGCTGGGCTACGGTCCCGCACACCGTTAGGCCGTCTTCCGCTCACGCCCCAACATCGTGCAGCCCGCCTCCAGTGGTGTCGCGACAGGCGTGAATGGAGGGACGAATGGAGACGTGTCGTCTTCAGCAATGAGAGTCGCTTCTGCCTTGGTGCCAATGATGGTCGTATGCGTGTTTGGCGCCGTGCAGGTGAGCGCCACAATCAGGACAGCATACGACCGAGGCACACAGGGCCAACACCCGGCATCATGGTGTGGGGAGCGATCTCCTACACTGGCTGTACACCTCTGGTTATCGTCGAGGGGACACTGAATAGTGCACGGTACATCCAAACCGTCATCGAACCCATCGTTCTACCATTCCTAGACCGGCAAGGGAACTTGCTGTTCCAACAGGACAATGCACGTCCGCATGTATCCCGTGCCACCCAACATGCTCTAGAAGGTGTAAGTCAACTACCCTGGCCAGCAAGATCTCCGGATCTGTCCCCCATTGAGCATGTTTGGGACTGGATGAAGCGTCGTCTCACGCGGTCTGCACGTCCAGCACGAACGCTGGTCCAACTGAGGCGCCAGGTGGAAATGGCATGGCAAGCCGTTCCACAGGACTACATCCAGCATCTCTAGGATCGTCTCCATGGAAGAATAGCAGCCTGAATTGTTGCGAAAGGTGGATATACACTGTACTAGTGCCGACATTGTGCATGCTCTGTTGCATGTGTCTATGTGCCTGTGGTTCTGTCAGTGTGATCATGTGATGTATCTGACCCCAGGAATGTGTCAATAAAGTTTCCCCTTCCTGGGACAATGAATTCACGGTGTTCTTATTTCAATTTGCAGGAGTGTATTTGTCGGAGACCGTTCATTTCGCTGTATTCGAGCTCACGTGTTCATACTGTTGTGTTTGACGTCGAGGAAGAATTCTGGCACTAGCTGTCATGTTTATGTTTCCTTTGACTGTTCTACATAGGCTGCATGTGTCGGTCACTGAACTTAGTAGTCACAAAAGAGAGGTCACTGCAGGATCATCATGTGCACGATTTCATTGCAGTTATAATCACTTATTTATATGCATCTCTGTGCTATGCTAGCAACCTTACATTGTGCGGCCGAGGGTACTTCGAGTACCACTGTCACTCCCCCTTGCTGTTCCAGTAGCGAATGGTCTGCGAGAAGTAAGATTGTTGGTAAATCCCCGAATGAGTTAGAATCTCCCTAATTTTACATTCGTGGTCTTTTCGCGAGATAAACCGACAGAAAAAGAATCACAATACCAAAATGTAATTAATGTGGAGTAATGACATTTCGGGAATACATTTGTGTAGGTAATATATGTAAGTGATTAACATTGCAAGAGCACAGGTTAATGGGCCGGCCACTGTGGCCGAGCGGTTTTAGGCGCTTCATTCCGGAACCGCGCTGCTGCTACGGTCGCAGGTTCGAATCCTGCCTCGTTCGTAGATGTGTGTGATGTCCTTACGTTAGTTAGGTTTAAGTAGTTCTAAGTCTAGGGGACTGATGACCTCAGATGATAAGTCCCATAGTGCTTAGAGCCATTTGAACCACAAAGAAGGAATTGTCTGTTATGAAATGCTTCCAGAGCTTTGTTCATCGTACTTAGTCTTTGTTGTCAACAGCTGAGAAGCTTTGTGGTCGCAGTGTAAGAAATAACGAAAACTGAAACTGCATCAAGTTTTGCTACTGTCATCTACTGATTTCACAAAAGGAGCTTCTGGTGATGTACTCTCAAATGTTTACCTCTTATGCTACTTATCGGACAACAACCAGGAAAATACGCTTCATACATGGTTTGGCGACATCTTTAATTCCAAACTAGTCAGTTACTACAGGTGAAATCGAAAACTATCATTCACTGTCAGAGTGGTTTAGGTCTGTGGCGGAAGATATTGTTCATGATTACTTTCTCTCTTATTCCTTCCTGTTTTGTTCAATAATATAATTACAAACCGCTGCAGGATATTAATACAAATGTATTGAACCTTATTATGAAACATCACAACTGAAGTCTAATTTAATAGCATATAGTATCCATAACACGAGGATGCCTAAATCGTCACTTCTGCGACCGAAATAGTCTTTGTCTGTGTTTACTCCACACGTGTACTAAATAAATATTACAGGATAACTATGTAAATTATTCACAACCACAGTTTAGTAAAGAAAGTTGTGTATTCAGAAAAAAGTATATCAGTAGACCGGGGAAAATGCAGGAATTAACAGTTGTACAGCTCTGCAAGATTTTCACTTTTAGATGTAGAACTCCGCCACAGAAGGGAACAACATGAGCACTATTATTGCCCCACTGATGGCTAAGATGGATAACTTATAACATAAAAGACGAGATTAGTTGAAGTTTTGTCAGGTTTGATTCCATGGGGAAACAGTAGCGCCCAACGACTGCATTCAAGTAGTAAAGGATACACAAGAAGTTGCAAATGCTGTTTATTAATATTAACTTCATTTGAAACCGATTACTGCATCCTTTACTACTTTAATTGTAATTTCATCTTCGAACGAGCTTCCTGGACTCAGAAAGATAAACTTACTAACTCGGTATCAACGACAAACTGCCTATTGGCTGCTGTCCTGGGTTCTTCAGCCAATGTTTGTTGTCAAAGCTTCATCTTTCATTGCTGGAAGATGAGGCTTTGACGATGCCAGCCACTCGTCGTGGCGAAACGTGAGAAAAATCATCAAAGAAACGTCGGATGAAGAAACAGAGACAAAAGCCAGCAGGCAGTTTGTAAATTAGAAGACACGAAAGCCTTCACAAGCAAAATGGCAAGAAAATATTAAATGTTTTAGGAGGATAATTTTCAGTCAGTCGATGTTGTACGTTGACTACCACACAGTGGATAAACATATTCATGGATTCAGAATGATATTTTCACTCTGCAGCAGTGTGTGCGCTGATATCAAGCATACTGGCAGATTAATATTGTGTGCCAGACATAGATTCGAACTGGGGACCTTTGCCTCTCGCAGGCAAGTGCTCTATGGAATAATTATCTGAGCACGACTCACGACTCGTTCTCCCAGATTTACTTCCGCCAGTACCTTATTTCCTACCTTCCAAACTTCACAGAAGCTCTGCTGTGGAGAAATGGCTTAGCGTCACTCTGAGGACTGTTTCCAGAATGAGAGCTGGAACAATACCCAGGCCCGAGCATGCTATCGTGTGCTTATAGTTAATTATTTGAATAAATCTAGACTTTGAATCAGTTAGTTGCAGCATTTTTGGTTGTGAGTATCAATGTATGACAATCACAAACAAGGAGCAAGTTTATGTTTGCCACTTTCATTTCGGGAATTGATTTTGTTTCTGTATTATCTGCACTTTGTGGGCGAGCTACTAGTGAAGATATTAAACACGGTGACCTGCACGTTAAAGGTTTATTTCATTGAGTATCTATCGAACTATTGTTTCCACATCGATTAGATGCCCGATGGGTTATTGTAGTCATAACGTATGTGTTAAAAAAAGTTACTGCTAAGGACATCACAGCTAGTTTACCTTTATCTTAGATTTACATTAATATTTTAGTTGATGCGTCTACCATAGGTGTTGCAACTAATAGAGACGATACTTAAAATTAAATCTTCACTTTCGAGAAAACAACTAATAAACCGTCACGCCAAACAGCTGTCGCCTTTCTAACGCCAGGCAGAGCCACGGGTGCCGCGTGGTTAGAGGCGCCATGTCACGGGTTGCGCGGACCCTCCCGCCGGGGGTTCGCGTCCTTCCTCGGGCATGGGTGTGTGTGTTGTTCTTAGCATAAGTTAATTTAAGTTGTGTGTAAGTCTAGGGACCGAAGACCTCAGCCGTTTGGTCCCTTAGGAATTCACACACATTTGGAATTTACAGAGCCGGTGGATAAAGCTCTCTATAAAGGAAAGTATGGCCATCATTTTCCTCTGCGTTTGCCGCCGTCCTCAGTTCAGGATTAGCCGTAACCACGTCACGTGACATTCGCAGCCCCTGTAGGCCCAAGTGTTACTTGTGAAACATAGGAAGTATTGTGTATCTTCTAAGTGTTAAGTAGAATAATACCTCAGTGCTGTGCTTTGGCTGATCGTTTAGAGGCAAAAAGAGCGGAAAACTGTGAGGAGATATTGGTCGCAACGGGAAAGGTTGCAGGGACTCGACTTAACCATTCAGTTAATTTTATTCATTCCTGGCCTTTTGTCTTTGTCTCCTTTTTACATTTCTGTTACTTAGTTTGCAATCCATTCGAGCAGCAAAAAAACGTCAGAAGAGCCAATAAGATGGTTTAATGGTAATTTAATTACAAAATACAAATAGCCTACTTTTAATGGTAGGCCTAGTTTTATTCGAACACATTTTTAAAATACTGTATTCTCTTGTACTTTCGTAATCATTCTTCTAATGTCATAGAACAATTTGCAGATAAAATTTTATGGGATGGATCTGGCAAAAATTTTCTAGGTACCGCGCATATATATTTGAATGTAATGCTTTATTTCGCATAAAAAAAGAGACATTTGGCTAATTTTCGTTGTTCCAAGTAGCAGGAACAAGAAGGAAGTCGATATGGACCTTTACATGAACGACGGAGTTCCCTTTTGTCTGCTGAATACTGCACAGGACCAACTTAACTTTAATTACAAAAACAGGTGTTAAAACTGGATACCACAACAAGAACTGTGAAATCTGCTTGCGCTATTAATAAAGGATAGCTGGGAAAAAACTGTTTCATGCTCGCCACAACAAATGCTTTTCGACTTATGCAGCTCAAAATTGCTGAGATTTTTTGTTGCTAAATAGTCTACATGTTCCGTTGGAAGCCATTGAGCAGTTGTAGCAGTGCATTAGAGGGTTGAGTGCACTTCTTTAATATACACGGCTAATAATACGCTGCAGAAGTCAGTGTATCACCAGCAATGCAATGGTCCCAAAATGTCAGCCACTGGCAAGTTGGCCGTACTTTCCCTAAACAGAGCTTTACCGGTGGATGGAAAATGCCATGAGACTGGTCCAGATGTGATTAGGCCCAATGGCCTTTGGCATTTCGTAATAGCGGGTGTTGTTATTACTGGCTGTGATGCTCGTAGATGTCTATTTGTCTTTCTTATTTTATAGCAGAATAAAACACTCTTTTTTAAACGGTTTTTCTTTGAAATTTGTCTTTGTTACCTCCTAACGTCGTTCCAGTTGGTATCTCACTTCTTCTGTCTTGAGAAGTTCAGCAGGGGTGTTTTAGGGTTGACAGTACGTTGCGAGTACCGTGTCTCCCTGCCTGTTGCGCTATTTATCAGGCAGTACAGCTTAGTAGTTCTGCATAAAGAAAAAGGCGAGGGACTCGAGAATTCTGTCACGTTCTGGAATTGAATGAAACATTGCCGTTCAACGTCGAGTCATTTCATGATATTTTACCAGTATTTGGGCACATTCGATTCAAATATGAATAATAATTCCTACTGTCCGTTTTACGTAACAAGAGTACTTTTAACAGCTCACTATCAGATAAAAGCCACTATGAGATAACGTTTAAAACTGTGAAAAACATTTGATATGGTTTTTTGATAGAAACTACAACGTAGCCTGGCACGTTTCGGCTTTGTTGTCTCATTTGATTATTTTTGAATGCTGCACGTCGTTTGTTTTGTATTCTGTTAAATCTTTACTTTAAATGATTTACCTGGAACAAAAGTGTAATAATACCATTCTTCTCTTGTTGCAGGTAAGTGTACACATCTCGTTTCACCTCTGGGGTGCAAGGTAAGTATGTCGTATGTTTCAGCCTTTCGTAATTACTGAAAGTTACGGTAACAATGTGTTTCAGTTGCATTTCAGGATGCTAACTTTTTGTGGATAATCTTGTGAAAAATCTGTCAATATATCAGATTCGGTTCAGAAATGAAAAACGTAAATATCTTGTCGCATTATAGCTTACACGGATAGAAGTGAGAAAAACTCTCACAAACTTATTCACTTTCTTTCTGTATTTTGGATTACATGGGTTTCGTTAGAATATACTCTTTCCGTTTTTCCTATATATTGACAGCTACGCATATCATCTGTTGGTAGGTACAGAGTAATTTAAATTGGTAAGTAATTACAGTATTTGAAGCTGACTCCTGTGTTTTGAGGGCAGAGAAAAGAAGAAATTGTGTTAAACCTATAATTCGCTTCTTTATTTTCTGACGCCCTAGACACATGTTGTTAATACTCAAGATGCAGAAAGTATCCCATGCCCATAACTCAATCTGAATTTTACTTGAATTTGACGTCAGACAAAATCTCAGAAAGAACAACCAGGAGGCGTGACACTGATAAAGAACGAAGGTAAATGTATTTCATTTATATTTGGAGACATTTATTTTAATCATTGTTGCAGTTATTCTTCTGGAAGTCCGTCCTTTAACGTATCTAAATTCTAAATCTATCTTAATGTATAGTCAGTAAGCCGTTGTATTGTACGCTGAGCCATGGGCCTACTTGCCAGTCTTGCCACACTGAGGAATCTAAAAGTTACTTAGTCGCTTCTACGAGACAATTTTCTAACTGATTTTTTTATGTGACAGAAATGTTAGAGTAATCTCACCAAAATCTTCTCCATATAGATTTCTAATAAGGGAAATATCTTTCTACTAAAGAAATAAATAGAGCCAACGAAGTATGTAAGTTATCCTACGGTTGAAACCAGAATTCGTCTCTGTACCAGCCCACCGCCTACTCACATTATGAGTAAAGGATTAATAAAAGCTATGATGAGTGGATGCATATAGTCAGTGGCATGCAGAATATTGAGACATGCATTATCAAAAAAGTATCTTTGATCTTGAATTTAATTGATCACTGTTTATACATTTGATGACTACTGCGTTTTGGAATACATTCTGGAGGATCGTACTAGAAGAATGAGAGATCTCATTGTGCAATATGCATTATTTAGAATCAGCAATTTTGGTTAGTACAATTTACAGGGTTATCTAAACAATAACTTCAAGGAAAGTACAGTGAACACTGTGGGAGAGCAATTAGTTTTGCTGTAAACTATTCTACGATTTTTATAGGGTTTTCATTGTTTCCCTAATACCGTCCTCGCCTAGGGCAACTGCATGACGCCACGATTCTTGTGCAGTCATTAGACACTAATAATAATAGCAGTTTTTAAAGTAACTTTCCTATCATTAAGTTGTGGTAGATGAAGAGAAGTAACGATTGACTATATGCCAAGAAGCCGAAGTAAGAATTTCAGATCTTGTTACACATTTCTCGATGTTCCTGTGACTTGAAGAAAACTGAAATAAAAAGTTCGAATTTTTCGTAAAGACGAATAATTTGAAGCAAAAAGTAATTCTAGTAGCTTTCCTTTCCTCTGTCTACAGTTTTAAGTGAGAAAATTCAGTATCAATTATTGGTACAACGAATTGGTAAAATCTGTGTCAGTTAACAACATTTTAATTTGAACTGAGAATTTAGAAATTTTAGTATACTGTAGAGTCAAGAGCTTAATCAAGTGGTGTGACTTTTGACCACTTTCATTGAAATATTGTACCCACAATCTACATCTCACAGGATTTCTTTGAGCACACAGGTATTAGCGTCATGCCTTTAAAAAGTGCATTAGTTGTATCTGATTACATATGGTCACAATTTTAGTGGTCTTTACGCAGGAAAAATGCGCTTTCAGTAGTATATATATACTGTCTTTCCTTTAACTTCATAATAAAGATATTACAAGACATGTCCTCGTTACATGACAACACAATGGTGGAAAATTAAAAATTCTGACAGGAGAACCAAACAGCGAATCATAGCATTGTATTCTATCTGTCATTAAAATGAAACAACTATTCGGAATGTAGCTGCCACGTTCAAAGGTATCTGAACGATCTTAATTTTGCTCCATATTGAAAAATGTTCTAACGATCTGTATTATGTATCCAAAAATACGCAAATGGTGTGTAGCTTACAGAACTGTTCATCAAAAAATGTCACAAACAACACACACAGTATTTGTCATGTTTCACAATGTTAATTCCACATTTACAGTGCTTCTAAAAGCATATAAAGCATGTAAGTCATAGTATTTTCCTGTTTGAAATATACTTCAAGAAATACGTGAGCAACACATACTATGCTTATGTAAAGTGTCACAAAGCTATTTTCACATCTAAGATGTAAGTCAAATTATGTGAAGGCCGAGAAACATTTTACAACTCGAAAATAAGATCTTTGCACCACATTAGAATATTTATCAAAATATATAACAGTTTTGAGTACAAAAAAGACAAAGTTTGCTTATCATAATACATGGTTATAGTTACAGATCGCTAATCATGCACAAAAATTCGGTTTCCACAAAAATAAAATTTCCTGTATCATTTATGAAAATACCTAGAAATTTCAAGTAAAAACACTTGAGGCAGTATTGATGTAACTCAGTTGTTCTGTAAGATTTTAGAGAATGCATATTGCTTGCATATTGGTAGTACTGATATAGCTTTCGGGTTAAGCAGCACTTCGCTTGGTTTAATGAAACAAAATAAGTCTGTATTATTTATCAAAACATACATGACACTACTGATATAACTTACAGGCCGATATGCAATTCTAGAGGACAGTTACAGTGTCACACAGTGGAAACTAAAATACACAATTTGATGAAATAGCGTACTGAACAGTAGTAATACACATTTATATAGGTAAGAAACGAAGCTTGCT
This sequence comes from Schistocerca gregaria, assembly GCF_023897955.1. Taxonomy (NCBI): domain Eukaryota; kingdom Metazoa; phylum Arthropoda; class Insecta; order Orthoptera; family Acrididae; genus Schistocerca; species Schistocerca gregaria. The sequence goes on from NC_064931.1 coordinate 194,310,901, forward strand.
ATATTTTCAACTAACCATGTTCAGCTAATTTTCAATGTCGCCCAAACTTTATAGAGACCATGCTAGGTAGAAACTTTATGTCGTCGTACAAAAGAGCTGTCATATTTTTCTGATAAAGTTAGTTTATTGCATCTCATACTTCCATGAAATGAAATACTGAAAATCAGTTTCAACATCTGAGTGTAATACACATCCGGTGACTTAGGGTAGGTTGTTACACTATGACAAATGTAGCCCCCATGAATTTCTAACAATTTGCCTCTTTTTATACAAAACTGCAACAATTTGCACCATACACAACCATGTTGGAACAAAACTGGAACAAAATGTCCCATACAGCATCATGTTGCAGCAGACTGTAACAAGTTACTCTACACATCACCATGTTCCAGGTAAGGACCAACTACTATCACTTTGATCATTGTGACTCCCATTGCCCCAAACATATGGTTGACACATTTGTGGACAGTTATGGTCTGTGGACGTACAGTGTCTGGCATTGCACTGATGATATTGACTATCATAGCTGTGGATAATATCGTGGAGCATTGAGGATCAGCAGGTGTATGATGACTGCCACTATCCCTCAGTCATGTTGAATACCAGTACCCCAAATACTGTTATGGAGCAGTGATGGCCAGTTGATGTATGGTGACTACTATTATCCCTTAGTCTTGGTGACTACCAGTGCCCCAGATACTACTGTGGGGTAATGATGGTCAGTTGGTATATGGTAACAGCAATTATCCCAGAAAGTTTTGGGGCAATGATGTTCAGTTGTGATGATGACTGCCATTAATGCAGATACTGATGTGTGCCAGTGATGGTCAGTTGACAGGGTGACTACACAGTACTCTTGGATAGCATTGGGTAGACCAATAAATGTTAGTTGACATGGTGACTGGCATTCCTCGTTATTTATGATGACTGTCATTTCCCCAAACGAGTCGTTGTATTCAGAAAATAAGAAAAATAGTGTGCGTACAATGGGTGTCATCTACTGAATCCCAAATACCATTCTATCATTAGAAGCTAACGTCATGTGTATGCTACAACGTGACAGTGGGCACATGATCTAAAATTTTATAGCAATACCATAGGCTGATGGTGCATGTGTCAATAACTGAGAGTTGATATAAGTTACTAGATCTCAAATAGTGTCCTAAATATAAAGCATATTTTGATGAACTGCCATATATATGACCATCGCTACATTAAATTATAATAAATGGGCCTATGCATCACCACTGTTACACATAACGGATTGCCCCATTGTTACACAATTTTTAATGAACTGTCTCATACATCCTCAAATAGGCGCAGTGAGATTTTTTCCAACGAGTTACGACTTGTTCCAACATGCAGAAGTGGTTAGTCAAGAAGCTGAGACTGCTGATTACGCATATGTACTTATTTCAGCACAGCCTCCCTAATGTCACACACATGTGACCCACTACCATTCTTCATTGCCCTCCTTGCTGCAGACGTACGTTTTTTTTTAAATCTTATACAACAGTTATGTTACGAAAGTAATACCACGTATGTTTTGCACTCGAAATCTTCACATAGTTTGAAAAATAATACAGCCAATTTAATTTGGAGTAAAGGTCGAATTTTTATTGATGACGAGAAATTTTTATTATACTAGCATATTACGATAAGCAACCTAAATGTGTCTTGTCCTCAAAGCATAAACGAAAGTTGGTAGGCGTGTTTCTATATCTGAAAAATGATGTCTGTTCAAATTTCGTGACTGCCGCATTAGAGTGGCTCTACTAGCGCCACTCTGAGGATACAAATCAGGTTTGCTTTAAATACACGGTGTAACGGTCATGATTGTTTATTACCTTTGAGACTGGACGTAAGGAGTTGATGCTAGTCAAGAATTCCTTTAAGGCGACAAAGAGGTCATTATCAATACCTCTCTGAACTTAAACGAGGTAATAGAGCTATCAGAAGCTGGATGTTCCTTCCGCGGTATTGCAGATAGACTTGGCCGAAATGTGGCCACTGCATATGATCACTGGTTGCGGTATTCACGAGAACGTACGGTGGCGAGAAGACCGAGTTCCGAACGGCCAAGTAGCACTACCAGAAGGGAAAACCATCGTGTTTGGCGTATGGGCTGGCGCATCAAACTGCGTCGGCAGCAAAACATTGAGCAGCAGTTGGCACCACAGTGACCCAACGAACTGTTACAAATCGGTTACTTCAATGACAGCTACGAGCGAGACGCCGTAAAGCGTGCATCCCACCAGCACCAAACCACTGTCATTCACCACTTCTGTGGTGTCAAGCGAAATCTCATTCGAGGGCAGGATGGAGGTCTGTTCTGTTTTCTGATGAAAGCTGGTACTGACCAGGTTCCAGAGATGGACGTGTGTTGGTCAGACAGAGGCCACTTGAGGGCCAGCAACCAACCTGTCTGTGTGCTAAACACACTGGACCTATATATGGAATTATGGCCTTGGGTGCAATTTCGTATGACAGCAGGAGCACTCTCGTGGTTATCCCAAGCACACTGCCTTCAAATCTGTACGTCAGTCTGGTGATTCGACCTATTGTGTTGCCATTCATGGACAGCATTCCAGGGGGTGTTTTCCAACAGGATAACGCTCGCCCACATCCCGCTGTTGTAACCCAAAATCCTGTACACAGGGTTGACATGTTGCTTTGGTTTGCTCGATCACCAGATCTGTCTCCAATCGAGCACATAGGGGACATCATCCGACGACAACTCCAGCGCCATCCACAAATAATAGTAACCGTTCCTGTATTGACCAACAAAGTGTGAAACGCGTGTAATGCCATACCACTAACTGACATCCGGCACCTGTAAAACGGAATCCGTGCATATCTGCATGCTTGCATTCAACATGCTGGTGATTATACTGGTCATTAATGTATGAACATTTCACGTTTGCATTAGTTTATCTATTAACCTGTGACCTTGCAGTGTTAATTGCTTAAATATGTGACCTGGGCAAACGTATTCCCGAATTTTCATTACTCGAAATTATTTATGTTTTGGTGTTACAATTTTTTGTCCATCAGTGCAGTTTGATGTAAAAATTGTATTTTTGAGACATAATACTTTCTTCTCTGTGTAGAGCCCAGCCCAATATTGTCTTTGCTCTTACTATGTTGCGTTCATATTTCGTATACTCTGCATAACAAACTTATGTATTACGATAATATGTAGTTTAAGTGATACAATGCATAAACAAACTCATCAGAACACAGTATTTTAGTATTGTTTCTAGTGTTACAGTGTCAGAAGATTTAACACTTGTGATGGTTCCAGGCGTATGGCTAAGATCAAAACTAATAAAAAAGTTATATTAACGAATAAATAACGTTTATCATATTTTTCTATTGTAGAACATGATGCTTTAGCGCCCTCCCCGCCTAATGTGGTGCTTGGTGAGGTGAAGCATTATTTATTTATTTATTTATTGCTTTTTTAGCCTCACCAGATTGGCGCAATTTCCTACATCTGACTAGGAACAAGCCATACAAAATATACTAGAAAAACCTTCAGAAGTATAAAAATTGTATTAACAACAACAACAAGAAGAACAAGAATAACAATAGTAATAATCATAATATTTTTCATGACACAGTGCATCAAAGTCGAAGGTTCTTGATGTTTCCAGACGTCGATAAAACACAGTGGCAAGGTGAGCATTGTATAAAAGTACGAGAAAGTAAAGTATACGTAAACAAACAAATGATACTAATAGGATAATACTGCACAATATAATTTTCCTTTATAAAACGAAGATACAAAAATAGAACACACTAAATAGTGGCAGCAAGAGTTGACATGTTCGCCGCGCGGGATTGGCCGAGCGCTCTCAGGCGCTGCAGTCATGGACTGTGCGGCTGGTCCGGGCGGAGGTTCGAGTCCTCCCTCGGGCATGGGTGTGTGTGCTTGTCCTTAGGATAATTTAGGTTAAGTACTGTGCAAGCTGAGGGACTGATGACCTTAGCAGTTAAGTCCCATAAGATTTCACACACATTTGAACATTTGCGTTGACATGTTCGTGGCTCCTAAACCACATGCTTTCGCGTTCATTTGCATTCCAGACTACTCTTTTCCCGTTTTCGATCTTCACCACTATCCAGCCGTTGATCGCTCATATGTTTTGTAGCCAAAATCTCGAGATGACGCTGTTCAATATTATAAGTCTTTCAGAGGTGAGATCCTCGAATATTCTCAGACCTAACTTCACGAGTTATTCCTTTGCTTCAAAGATCACAGATCTTTTCCTATACAACACAAACTTAGCTATTATAGGTCTAGGTTTAGCAGGTCCTGTCGTCTTTACTTCCCACTCTATGACTCCTGTCAATGTCATTCACTTTCACCTGCAGGGCTAGCTTCTCTCAGGCAAGATTGTTCATTAATTCATTTGTATTCTCTCTGTTGTTTTCTGGAATCCCAAACAGCCTGAGATTATTGAGTCTCTGATAGTGTTCAAACTTTTGGGATTCTTCGACCAGCTTCTGTTCGACCAGTCGTGCAATATTACAGAAAAACGTTTTAAATGTCAGGTAACGACGTAGATATTGTATTTGTGTGTGTGTGTGTGTGTGTGTGTGTGTGTGGTATTTTTGATGTAATAATGTAATCACGCACTTCACGTAGGTTTTCGATAAAAATGCGAATGGTTCAGATACTTCTGAACATTGCACAAAATTCGGATCATTAGGATACTTTTTAACATGACGCCAATTTATACTATTTAATCGAAGTTTAGTATTCTGATGAACAATACACGTCGTTAAAATTTCAAATATTGAACATAACGTCAAATTCAGATCGTTTGGCTAATTCAGATATTGTAAGGTGCATAATGATTGGCTGTTTCACTCTAACGGCGGTAAAATGCTGTCCTGTGATTGGCCGTTACATTTTCATGGCAGGAATTTTGAATTTTTGAATTTCCCGCCACCTTGGCGTCACGTCAACGGGCATAGCCCTTGACACCAGTGACATCATGTGTATGGTACAGACCTTCACAAGTAATATCATGTGTTCAAGGTCAGTGACTTTGTTGACATTCCCAGGTTCCAAGGTGGGCCAAACCGGCACAAGGAGTAGATAATTGAGGCAGCTCCAGTTACAAGCTTACAAGATGGGTATTTTTTGTCCTCCTCATGCTCCAAATTGTAATGTGCGAAGAATGCTGCCACGATGTCTAACATCTTAAAAATCTTTATTGACATTAGCCATGAAATCTGGGAACCTGCACATGCAGCAAACGAGATGAATGAAATCAGTTTCTCCATGCATCTCTGATAAGAGACTTCGTACACCTTCTAAATTTCATGCACTGTACTTTTAAAACTGTGTGAAGGTAAGACAAAGAAGAATCGTCTGGATCATGACAAACCTTATTTTAGAGTTGTATCCTAACACTGTTCTGGCCAGCTACGTAAGCGATTTTACGACGAAGATATATGAGGAAATCGATTGATGTAGGAAAAACCCTGGTTGCCATATACCCAGAGCCGAAAGTGTCACTTTCTACGGAGAAACTATGACATAGTAAACCAATATCTGGCTACAGAAATGCGTTATTGATACAGTAGATCTCTTAGGTAGAAAGACACACTCAGTCTTTCTGTTTTTAGATGCTAAAGTTTTAGAAAATTGCAATATCCAAAGAGATTCCGCTGAATAAATACATGCTCAAGGAATATGCAGAAAAATTTTCAGTAACAAGAAATAAATTTTACAGAAATTTAGCATAAATACTGCTCCAGTAAGGCCCCCGCTCGCGTGATCGCAACTGCCATTGTTACAAGTAAAGCGATATGAAATAAAAACGTTGAAGTAAGTGCCAGTATGCCTTTGCGAGTGACTTAGAACGCAGCCAAATGACCAGGATCCAGGAAATCAGTTTGTCACACTACGATACTTGGGCTCGTGCAGGGCATGGGTGTTTGGGACCAGAGAATACAAAAAGCTCGTGTGCAACGACTTTCGGGTATCGTATCAAGTAATGTGAACACAGCAGTGCATTGGTGTTACTTGTCCACGTGACCTTAATGAATTGTACAACTTTGATGACAGTGTTGACTCAACGCCAAACCGCAGCCACTTGAGTAGATACGTGTGCGCAGCGATTGGAAGCTGACAATTGCGATGTGAACTGTAGTACGTGGGGCACTGCCACACCCTCCGTCTTATAGGAAAAACAAACGCCTCAGGTGGCAAAGCATACTTGAATCATGGTGTGTAGAGAGGGAAAATAAGTTTTGGACGAATGCCACTTTAGATTTTTCTACTGTGACGTACGCACTCGTGTTAAACGCTACTTTGTGTGTCATTAGGTGCAGTTTATGACTTCAATTCCACAGTACTGAGGAAAGTCTTAACAGTTATCGCTACAGTAGGAAGATTTTACAGCACATTGCAGAGCCCCACTTTCATGCAGCTCCATATGGGATAATTAACATATACCTTACAAATTTACCACACTGTACAGAAAGAGAACGTTTTCGAGATATGATTGATGTGACACATGTGTTTCACGGTGCTCTAGCAATCATTATCGATACAGACAGTCTGGAGGCCGATTCCCGAGGAACGGTATGCTTTGCTTTCATGTCACAAAATTTGAAGCGTGTGAGCACTTTTAATCATAGTTATTTCTCATAGCCAGAGAACGAGAAGACTTCTGCATTCCTGATTGCGCATTTGCTATTAATGTTCTTAATCTGCGGTATAAAGTTCATTTCCGTCGGAAATACCGTTCTCTTTGTTGCACATTTTCAGAAATATTAAGCCACTTACTGTGTGTGCTACGCATATTATAACAATGTAAGGGATATGGTTGACTTTCACGTTAAGCCTCGTCATATGGGAACTCCTTTTAGACACGGAATCTGAGTGCATAATTTCATCTTTGTCACTGTCATGCTGTAGTAATGTTTGTGTATGTTATTTTTTCATTAGGTCAGTTGCATATTTTAATTTAAGCACTACAACACAGTAAGAGCGAATCAACATCTGTTGACTTTCCTGTTCTTGCTACTCTCATACACGTGCTTGATTTGTGTCTGAAATATTACGATTATTACGCTAATTGTATGTACGTGTGAAATACAATTTCCAAATGTGTTATTATTTCCGATATGTTCTCTACGATGAGTGAAATTTGTTTCATGCTTCAAAGGAGTGTTTGTATTTTACTTCAAAATACTCGTACATCATATTAACATGAATAGAAATAAAATACATATTAACGTTACTCGTGTTACCGTACAGTTATATGAAAAAACAAATGCAACGTGGAGTAAATCACATTTCCAGTGGGAATTTTGCATTGATAAAATGCGAAACATATGCTGTGCATATTGCTTTTGATGCAAACCACTTACGTTGCTTTAAAGGTGACAAAGCGATGAGCTGTGACCGCTTCGTAAACCGCACTGTTCGTGGCTACATTATTAACTGAACCGCCCCATTAAGGTAATTATAAACAGCTTTTGTGTGCATGACAGCCACACAAGGCAAATACGCCTCGGAAACTAATTAGCCTCGCCGCACAGGAGCATTCCGTGCCAACTAAGCGACCCCTCCCCACCTCTGAAAGCTCAGCCTCCTTCACTTGCTTACATTATCGGTACAAACGTTCCAGATATCCGTAAATAACGTTACATCATTTACTGCTTTACAATTACGATACACCTAAAATATTAAAATATAGGTGATGGACAAAAATATGGAAACAACAAAACACAACATATTATTATGCCTAATACAGTGTGGGAAACTCGTTGGCATAGAGAATAAATTCCGTTCGTCTCGGAATGGATAAATACATATCCTGTATAATTTTCAAGGTTCAAAAATGACTCTGAGCACTATGGGACTTAACATCTGAAGTCATCAGTCCCCTAGAGCTTAGAACTACTTAAACCAAACTAACCTAAGGACATCACACACATCCATGACCGAGGCAGCATTCGAACCTGCGACCGTAGCGGTCGCGCGGTTCCATACTGAAGCGCCTAGAACCGCTCGACCACAACGGGTCGACTAATTTTCAAGGGAAAGTTATATTATTCTTCCTGCAAAACAGTGGCAAGTTAAGTTAACAATAATGGAAGTGGGTACCGATCACACTCCCTTCTCCCCAAGGCTCAATGATAGTAAGATGTGGTGACTATGATGACCAGGGAGGATACGAATATTCCCCCTCGCACTCACGAAACCAGTCGTGGACGCTGAGAGCTGTGTGAACAAGGCGCTGCACTCTTGGAATACAGTATCACTATTGGGGAACAAAAACTGTGCCGCCGGATGGACCTCATTAGCCAAACTTCTCACATAATCAATGGCAGTAATGCGACATTGCAGAATATATGAGAGACCCACGGACTACAACATACTGCATCCCAAATCTACATCTACTACATCTACACCCATACTCCGCAAGCCACCTGATGGTGTGTGGCGGAGGGTACTCTGAGTACCTCTATCGATTCTCCCTTCTATTCCAGTCTCGTATTGTTCGTGGAAAGAAGGATTGTCGGTATGCTTCTGTGTGGGCTCTAATCTCTATTTTTATCCTCATGATCTCTTCGCGAGATATACGTAGGAGAGAGCAATATACTGCTTGACTCTTCGGTGAAGGTATGTTCTCGAAACTTTAACAAAAGCCCGTACCGAGCTATTGAGCGTCTCTCCTGCAGAGTCTTTCACTGGAGTTTATCTATCATCTCCGTAACGCTTTCGCGATTACTAAATGATACTGTAACGAAGCGCGCTGCTCTCCGTTGTATCTTCTCTATCTCTTCTATCAATCCTATCTGGTACGGATCCCACACTGTTGAGCAGTATTCAAGCAGTGGGCGAACAAGCGTACTGTAACCTACTTCCTTTGTTTGCGAATTGCATTTCCTTAGGATTTTTCCAATGAATCTCAGTCTGGCATCTGCTTTACCGACGATCAACTTTATATGGTCATTCCATTTTAAATCACTCCTAATGCGTACTCCCAGATAATTTATGGAATTAACTGCTTCCAGTTGTTGACCTGCTATTTTGTAGCTAAATGATACGGGATCTATCTTTCTACGTATTCGCAGCACATTACACTTGTCTACATTGAGATTCAATTGCCATTCCCTGCACCATGCGTCAATTCGCTGCAGATCCTCCTGCATTTCAGTACAATTTTTCATTGTTGCAACCTCTCGATACACCACAGCATCATCTGCAAAAAGCCACAGTGAACTTCCGATGTCATCCACCAGGTCATTTATGTATATTGTGAATAGCAACGGTCCTATGACACTCCCCTGCGGCACACCTCAAATCACTCTTACTTCGGAAGACTTCTCCTCATTGAGAATGACATGCTGCGTTCTGTTATCTAGGAACTCCTCAATCCAATCACACAATTGGTCTGATATTCCGTATCCTCTTACTTTGTTCATTAAACGACTGTGGTGAATTGTGTCAAACGCCTTGCGGAAGTCAAGAAGGCATCTACCTGTGAACCCGTGTCTATGTCCCTTTGAGTCTCGTGGACGAATAGCGCGAGCTGGGTTTCACACGACCGTCTTTTTCGAAACCCATGCTGATTCCTACAGAGTAGATTTCTAGTCTCCAGAAAAGTCATTATACTCGAACATAATACGTGTTCCAAAGTTCTACAGCTGATCGACGTTAGAGATATAGGTCTATAGTTCTGCACATCTGTTCGACGTCTTTTCTTGAAAACGGGGAAGACCTGTGCCCTTTTCCAGTGGCTCTAAACTGCATACCTTAATAGCTATGAGCACTTGTTCAGTAGAAGAGCTGTGTTTCACAGTAACAAAGATGAACAAGAGCTCATTGCTTTTAAGGCATGCATTATACCGTCCATGTTTTCTTGACATTTTTGCTTCGAATGATCGTTCCTGTCATACCCTGAATATTGACTATTTCTAATGGAACATCCTGTGTAAGAATGAAGGGAAAAATTTCGTTATTTTTGTTGCGTATCAAAGTATGCTCTCCACGTTCAACTACAAGTTGAATTTTACTCGTATATCCTTTCCGGTTCAGTGACACACGATCAATTAAACGAATTTTACCGTGACCTTTCCATATGGGTGTAACTTAAAATCAGAAGTCGCATATCAATTCTGAAATATATGCTGAGAAAAATTTGGTAGATACACGATATTTCATAAATTGTCAAAAAGAAAAGTAATTCAGATCGCAAAACCTTTGTGTTCAGCTCAAGTAGCAGTTTTGAGAAATAATGCAGCCAGTAAAGTATTTTCTTAATAGAGTTATTTCGTTGCCTGGTAGTTTACGTCATCAAGTATAATCCAAACATTTTGACCACACACATTTTCAAAATTAAACGAAAGGATGTGTTAATATACGGCGATAACATTCCATGTCCACTACGACTTGGTTCTGCCCTTACCATCAGATAACTATACTGCCTTGTCTTTGTGTCAATTAAAAAATCCACACTGACCCCTGTGGGACGTCGGTGAATTCATTTTTCTGAAGCTATAGGTGCAATTTCAAACATTCCCGTGATATTTACAATATAATGACAAACAGTAACACACCTGGAACGATGAATAGCTAGGGTCTAACTTGTAGTGTCATGATTATTGAATAGTCACTGTATTGTTAATTTATTTGGTTCACGATGTAGATCAAATTTGGTAACTCTTTTTCCAGACTATTCCCCGTAATGGTAATTATTTTTTATCATTACAATGGGCTTCCGCGTCTTCCTGGGCTCCATGACTCATGACAAAGCTAAAAAAGAAAAAGAGTTACATAGACACTGCAAAACGTATAGAGCAAAAGATTACAAAGCAAGCAATTCTTAAGCCCAATCTTTTTTGTTTTAAAATACAGAACCCTGCATGCAGATTAACAAAGGCTTCAAAAGTTGAAGGAGGTTTGAACATATGAGAAGTAAAAAATATCGTGTGTTCGTAGCGCAACCGAAAAAGTGTGAGTTACCATAGCATCCGATCTGGTTTTTTTATCTACAGGAGTATTTGGGTTGGGCAGCGTTTCTAATTTGCATTTCTCGTTGACTTGCATCCCGTACCTACGCTTTTCTCATAACTGTTTTTACAACGAGTTTGTTTTACGATCACTGAATAAAATCACTTCCGCAGCCTTCAGCAAATTGGATATTGTTATCTTGATAACCACTTGCGTGCGTTCTTCACTGTATATAAGATGCAGAATTGTAGTAGGGAAGAGGGTTGCACCATGGAACACTTTTCATACTTTCGCCTTTAGCAAGCTCTGTAACGGAAGTTTAATATATTTTCTAATTCCATTTTCAGACGAAAGCGTTAACTTTGTGTGTGCTGTAGCTTTTTTCTGAAGTTAAAAAATTACTGCCGAAGAGAAAGGTTCTTGAGCTATTCCAGAGCACAGAATAGTCATATACCTAGGAATAAATGTTGTGCTCAAATTTAGAGGTGTTGAGGTGTTGGAATCCACAAAATCTTGTCCATGCTGTATTTAACAGACTATGTATTACATTGTTGCCCTACTACACTGCAATAACCAGTATCGATAAGTGAAATGAAAGTATTAACAAAAACCAGTTACAAGTTAAAATCATTCTGAAATAGAAGCTGTTGACAACTAACACAAATTTTCATTTTCAAGAGAGGGAAAACTGTTCAGACATTAAAGAAACTCCGTTCATTTGCAGGTATCACGTGTTCCATGGTAGAACACCTTCCGTTTCACTGTACAAGATGGTACACGATTAACGAAGTATATCTTAACCGCCCACACGTTATGCAACTGGCTTTTAAAAATGCAGAATTCTACTCACCATACGATTCTGTAATTGAAGAATTAACAATATCCCGCAAATACACTCCTGGAAATTGAAATAAGAACACCATGAACTCATTGTCCCAGAAAGGGGAAACTTTATTGACACATTCCTGGGGTCAGATACATCACATGATCACACTGACAGAACCACAGGCAGATAGACACAGGCAACAGAGCATCCACAATGTCGGCACTAGTACAGTGTATATCCACCTTTCGCAGCAATGCAGGCTGCTATTCTCCCATGGAGACGATCCTAGAGATGCTGGATGTAGTCCTGTGGAACGGCTTGCCATGCCATTTCCACCTGGCGCCTCAGTTGGACCAGCGTTCGTGCTGGACGTGCAGACCGCGTGAGACGACGCTTCATCCAGTCCCAAACATGCTCAATGGGGGACAGATCCGGAGATCTTGCTGGCCAGGGTAGTTGACTTACACCTTCTAGAGCACGTTGGGTGGCACGGGATACATGCGGACGTGCATTGTCCTGTTGGAACAGCAAGTTTCCTTGCCGGTCTAGGAATGGTAGAACGATGGGTTCGATGACGGTTTGGATGTACCGTGCACTATTCAGTGTCCCCTCGACGATCACCAGAGGTGTACGGCCAGTGTAGGAGATCGCTCCCCACACCATGATGCCGGGTGTTGGCCCTGTGTGCCTCGGTCGTATGCAGTCCTGATTGTGGCGCTCACCTGCACGGCGCCAAACACGCATACGACCATCATTGGCACCAAGGCAGAAACGACACTCATCGCTGAAGACGACACGTCTCCATTCGTCCCTCCATTCACGCCTGTCGCGACACCACTGGAGGCGGGCTGCACGATGTTGGGGCGTGAGCGGAAGACGGCCTAACGGAGTGCCGGACCGTAGCCCAGCTTCATGGAGACGGTTGCGAATGGTCCTCACCGATACCCCAGGAGCCACAGTGTCCCTAATTTGCTGGGAAGTGGCGGTGCGGTCCCCTACGGCAATGCGTAGGATCCTACGGTCGTGGCGTGCATAGGTGCGTCGCTGCGGTCCGGTCCCAGGTCGACGGGCACGTGCACCTTCCGTCGACCACTGGCGACAACATCGATGTACTGTGGAGACCTCACGCCCCACGTGTTGAGCAATTCGGCGGTACGTCCACCCGACCTCCCGCATGCCCACTATACGCCCTCGCTCAAAGTCCGTCAACTGCACATACGGTTCACGTCCACGCTGTCGCGGCATGCTACCAGTGTTAAAGACTGCGATGGAGCTCCGTATGCCACGGCAAACTGGCTGACACTGACGGCGGCGGTGCACAAATGCTGCGCAGCTAGCGCCATTCGACGGCCAACACCGCGGTTCCTGTTGTGTCCGCTGTGCCGTGCGTGTGATCATTGCTTGTACAGCCCTCTCGCAGTTTCCGGAGCAAGTATGGTGGGTCTGACATACCGGTGTGAATGTGTTCTTTTTTCCATTTCCAGGAGTGTATAAAGGGTCAATCAGCTCAGACAGGCCACCCCAAATATATCCATAATGAAAAAATGTATTGAAGTGCGGATTTTGCTGGTTTTAGTGGAAAATACGGCAAATTTTCCGAGATTCACAAGAAATTTTTATCGTTCATATTCCCTGAATTACGAAACCGGCCTCATTTTTTTAAAGAAATGTAACTATATACATTTTACTGCGGCAATTAAAAGAAGCTTGTAAAAGAACTTCAACGACATACCATGTATGAGACTTGATCAAATAGAATCAAGATAGCAGCATCGCTGCGAACCAGTGTCCCACCGTCTTCAGCAGAGGTTCTACAAACGTCTGCCCTCTCACATCAAATCCAATCAAATACGTATCTTAGGCACGGTTCATGTGCTTATTCTCACGGCTGTCACACCAAGTGGTCAAAATTTTGACCCTGAGCGTTGCTGCACGCTGTGAAGTGGTTCTGGAGAACAACACTCCACGTTTAATTTCATCGTGAGTTAACAGCAACAAAAGAATTTTTCTTAAACATTGTAAAATCCTACCATCTGTGTCTAATTGGTATCTGTCCAACACATGTATCAAGAACTATTGTCACTCTGCTTCATCAGGTATGGGTTAATGTGGAAAGTATACATCATAAAACTATAGTACATCATAAAGCTATAGTCACCACTTTTCACAGTTACTAGCTATACCTGTAAATCACATTTCGACCATTGTGCAAAATAATATCCATAAAAGGAGATTGTAAAATACTTCCAGTATCTATTAAAAAAATGGTCCAAATGACTCTGAGCACTACGGGACTCAACATCTTAGGTCATAAGTCCCCTAGAACTTAGAACTACTTAATCTTAACTAACCCAAGGACATCACACACACCCATGCCCGAGGCAGGATTCGAACCTGCGACCGTAGCAGTCCCGCGTTTCCGGACTGCAGCACCAGAACCGCACGGCCACCGCGGCCGGCAGTATCTATTCAGCGAACAATCTTCGAGAGATTGGTTGGTTGGTTTGGAGGAGGGGACCAAAAAGCGAGGTCATCGGTCCCATCTGACTAGGCAGGGATGGGGTAGGACGTCGGCCGTGCGTTTTCAAAGGGACAATTCCGGCATTTGACTGAAGCGATTTAGGGAAATCTCGGAAAATCGAAATCAGGGTGGCCGGACGCAGGTTTGAACCGTCGTCCTTCCAAATGCGAGTCCAGTGTGTCAACCACTGCGCTACATCGCTTTTTTTGGAGAGAAGTATAGTGATACCTCTGTTAGCAATGAAAAAATTAAAAATTTTCTAAACATTTCCAAGCATAACTTTGATATAGTTTTTTCAAAGCGGAAAGTGATTTCCAGAAGCACAGGCAGCGTCAGAAACTATATTACATCAGGCATTAGAGTATGTTGTAGCCGGCCACGGTGGCCGAGCGGTTCTAGGCGCTTCAGTCCGGAACCGCGCGACTGCTGCCATCGCAGGTTCGAATCCTGCCTCGGGCATGGATGTGTGTGATGTCCTTAGGTTAGTTAGGTTTAAGTAGCTCTAAGTTCTAGTGGAATGATGACCTCAGATGTTAAGTCGCATAGCGCTCAGAGCCATTTGAACAATTTGAGTATCTTGTAAAATAAAGCAGGAACTTTTTCTGGTCTCAAAACGTGGCAGTAGTCCAGAGTTTCTTAGTTATTTCAAAAAATACAAGTTATCTTGGGCTTGATTTCAAATTATGTAACTTTATTTCCCTGATAATTTGCAAGGCCCTTTTTTTGAAAGTCGGTATCGTGGATAACTAGTCGATATTCCATTGCCTCTAGTGCTATTTGTAAAGTCCGTCAGTGTATTATCTTCATCTTATCACGTTTAGAGCCATCATGACGAATGCACATTTCCCAGATATACAGCTGGTTTTACTGACGTAACGTCACCATATATATGCTGCACGGGTGAAAGCGACTTTCCTCCCTTCTTTCCGTTTTTCCAAAATTCAGCCGCAAGTTTCTTCTGTTCAAAATTTAATTTAAGTTCCTTCCTCAAACTTTGCCTGAAGAGTACAGATTTTCCTTTCCTGTTCCTAAGTCAACATGTTCTTAATGCATACCCACGATCTCTCCCCACCCAGTAAACATATTTCCTAGAATAGTGGCAACAAATCTCCATTCTCGCTACCCTATAGCAGATCCCGTATTTCCCACTCATGATCAGTTTCGAAAGAAGAATTATGTGTACCTTTAAAGAATGTACCAAAGTTGTCAAGGACGCGAGATGGTTGTATGTAAACAAAAACGACAGTAAAAATGTTTTTTGCTGTTGTCTCTGATTTTGTACTAAGTTACAGATATAGTGACAGAACTGAGAATTAGTATTTTCCTCATTTTTTTAGAGAATTCGCATTATCAAAATTCTTTTGTTAGTTTTGTGATAGTTTTTAACTAGAAAAACCTAGGGCTAGATCGCGTCCATCTAACTAATAAACAGTGGAAAATGTGTTGGGAAATACGGTTTATAAACGTTTAATTTCTCTTTTGCGAGGAGCATAGACACTACTAAAACTGGTAGCTGCCTCATTTTAACGACATTTGTATTATTAAGAAAACTTAAATAGAATTTTCCGTGGTTATGTCGCTCAAAACAGCGGCCTACTTCGCGACTGAATCGCGGGTCTCTTGCCCAGCGCAAAGACCCAAGTGAGTGCTGCACATAAAAAGGACAAGAAAACAGAACCACAAAATTACAAATGGTTTAAATGGCTCTGAGCACTATGGGACTTAACTTCTGAGGGCATCAGTCCCATAGAACTTAGAACTACTTAAACCTAACTAACCTAAGGACATCACACACATCCATGCCCGAGGCAGGATTCGAAGCTGCGACCGTAGCGTTCGCGCGGTTCCAGACTGTAGCGCCTAGAACCGCTCGGCTACCCTGGCCGGCACAAAATTACAGACCAGTATCCGTAACATCTATTTGTTCCACAATTCTTGAACGTATTCTCAGTTCGAATATAATTAATTTACTTTAGTCAGAAGAGTTTCTGCCTATAAATTATTACGAATTGAGAAATCATCGCTCGTGTGAAACTATTTTTACAACAACTATTTCTTGTAATAAATTTCAGCCGGCTCTAATGCAGTAAAGCGTAAGTTAATGAAAGGGAGAAGGAAAAGGAATCACGTAGAGTCAGAATACAGCAGTAGTTGTGTGATTCTTGACACAGTCACGTCGATTAAATATCAAGGCGTAACGTTAAAAAGCGATGTGAAACGGCACGAGCACGTAAGGACAGCAGTAGGGAAGACGAATGGTCAACTTCGGTTTACTGGGAGAATTTTAGGGATGTGTTGTTAATCTATATGAACGCTAGTGAGTCCATTCTGGATTATTGCTCTAGTGTGTGGAATCTTTACGAGGTCGGATTCAAGGAAGACATCGAAGCAGTTCAGAGGCTAGATGTGTTACCGGTAGGTTCGATTAACACTGAACTATTAAGATGATGCTTCCTTAACTTTTATTCGGAATCCCTGGAGGTAACACGACATGTTCTCGCGAAACACTATTGAGAAAATTTAGAGAACCGGCATTTGAAGCTGACTGCAGAACGATTGTAATGTCCTCAACGTGAGGATCACGAAGATACGATGAGAGAAAATGGGGTTCGTAAGGAGTCATATAGTCAGTCGTTTGTTCCTCGCTCTGTTTACGAGTGAAACAGGAAAGGAAATTAGTTGTGTTACTAAGTGCCCTCCGCCACGCACAACACGTTGCCTTGCGGAGTATGTATTCTGATGTAAATCATCAAGCCTACACCGATTACGATTTGTGTACAGGGTGTAACAAATCGATACCGACTAATTTCGAGAGGTTAAGTTGTATGGGAAATGCGAGATATTAAGCCATACCTATGGCAGGAAACATGATTTTTTACTGTGCTGCCACTGTTTGCCGTGTCTACAGTGTTGGAACGCCGTCTGACGTCTTGAATGCTTTCGGGCCCATCAATAGCAGTCCGTCAACGTACTAACCCTGAGTGGTTGCGTATGGAGCAGCCTCTTAGCACAAGTTGATCTGGATAACTTTGGTGCTCTATAGTGTTGCCGGCTGATGTTACCGGAAGAAAGTACCTATCCTCAATTTTTTCCTCAAGAT
This sequence comes from Schistocerca gregaria, assembly GCF_023897955.1. Classification (NCBI taxonomy): domain Eukaryota; kingdom Metazoa; phylum Arthropoda; class Insecta; order Orthoptera; family Acrididae; genus Schistocerca; species Schistocerca gregaria. Next base: position 194,328,332 of record NC_064931.1, read on the forward strand.
ACTAGCCACAGTACATCTGATTTTGTCGATAGCATTCTGCTATACCCAGTATATCAGTAAAGATTATGTTCGAATGAACGTTATTAACTTCTACGTCTATATTCTTCGGGTCTACATATTTATTTCGCAACATACTTACCCTGGCGTACATCACACTTTTCGCAACGAGAGACCAATTTGTCGAAACCGTCCTGTGAAATGTTTGACATCATTGACGAAGTCACAACCTCACGTCTACTTGGACGGTTTCATCACTGTCAAAGGAAGTCCTCGAAGATTTTAAGTTTTGGGAATAGATGGAAACCGCATGTGACCAAGTCGGGACTGAATGGAGGATGATCGATGACAGTCAACCCAAGGCGTCGGATTGTTGCACATGCCACAGATCTCGTGTGTGGTCTGTCATAGTTATACTGGAGAGGATACTCCACGTGTAGACGTACTCTTCGAATTGGAAAGTCGATTACAGCACTTTGTTTCTCGCGCACCGACATAGTTACTGAGGTATCAACGTTCGATACCACACTTGTTAGGGGTTGCAGGTATCGACCGCTGTCCGTATTAGTACCGTTGGACCCGCGAGTCGCGACCAGCGCCGCTAGCGCCGCTCCACGGCTTGTATCAAGTTTCTAACGAGCTCTCGTCCACTCTTGCTCGGGACGTCAAGTAGTCAAGAAGCATAGCATTCAGCTGACAGGAAGCAACCTGTAACAAGGCGCTTAGTAACGTATGGTCTAAGTGAGGCCTCAATAGCAATCTGTTTATAATTATATGTATGCAGACAAGTAGAATCCTGTACAATCAGTTAAGTACAATATATACAGGGTGGTCCATTGATAGGGACCGGGCCAAATATCTCACGAAATAAGCATCAAACGAAAAAACTACAAAGAACGAAACATATCAAGTTTGAAGGGGGAAACCAGATGGCGCTATGGTTGGCCCGCTAGATAGCGCTGCCATAGATCAAACGGATATCAACTGTTTTTTTTTTTTTAATGGGAACCCCCATTATTTATTACATAGTCTTATGGTACGTAAAGAAATATGTATGTTTCAGTTCGACCACTTTTTTCGCTTTGTGATAGATGGCACTGTAATAGTCACAATCGTTTGAGTACGTGGTATCACGTAACATTCCGCCAGTGCGGACGGTATTTGCTTCGTGATACATTACCCGTGTTGAAATGGACCGTTCACCAACTGCTGGAAAGGTCGATATCGTGTTGATGTATGGCTATTGTGATCAAAATGCCCAACGGGCGTGTGCTCTGTATGCTGCTCGGTATCCTGGACGACATCATCCAAGTGTCCGGACCGTTCGCCGGATAGTTACGTTATTTAAGAAAACAGGAAGTGTTCAGCCACATGTGATACGTCAACCACGGCCTGCAACAAATGATGATGCCCAAGTAGGTGTTTTAGCTGCTGTCGCGGCTAATCCGCACATCAGTAGCAGGCAAATTGCACGAGAATCGGGAACCTCAAAAACGTTGATGTTGAGAATGCTTCATCAACATCGTTTGCACCTGTACCATATTTCCATGCACCAGGAATTGCATGGCGACGAGTTTGAACGTCGTGTACAGTTCTGCCACTGGGCACAAGAGAAATTACGGGACGATGACAGATTTTTTGCACTCGTTCTATTTAGCGACGAAGCGTCATTTACCAACAGCGGTAACGTAAACTGGCATAATATGCACTATTGGGCAACAGAAAATCCACGATGGTAGCGACAAGTGGAACATCAGCGACCTTGGCGGGTTAATGTATGGTGCGGAATTATGGGACGAAGGATAATTGGCCCCCATTTTGTCGATGGCAATCTTAACAGTGCAATGTATACTGATTTCCTACGTAATGTTCCACCGATGTTAGTACAAGATGTTTCACTGCTTGACAGAATGGCGATGTACGTTCAACATGATGGATGTCCAGCAAATGGCTCGCGTGCGGTTGAGGCTGTGTTGAATAGCATATTTCATGACAGGTGGATTGGTCGTCGAAGCACCATACCATGGCCCGCACGTTCACCGGATCTGACATCCCCGGATTTATTTCTGTGGGGAAAGTTGAAGCATATTTGCTATCGTGATTCACCGACAACGCCTGACAACATGCGTCAGCGCATTGTCAATGCATGTGCGAACATTACGGAAGGCAAACTATTAGATGTTGGGAGGAATGTCGTTACACGTATTGCCAAATGCATTGAGGTTGACGGACATCATTTTGAGTATTTATTGCATTAATGTGGTATTTACAGTTAATCACGCTGTAACAGCATGCGTTCTCAGAAATGATAAGTTCACAAAGCTACATGTATCACATTGGAACAACCGAAATAAAATGTTCAAACGGACCTACGTTCTGTATTTAAATTTAAAAATCCTACCAGTTACCAACTGTTCGTCCCAAGTTGTGAGCCATATGTTTGTGTACTACAGGAATATGTAATAAAAAATGAGGGTTCCTATTTAAGAAAACGCAGTTGATATCTGTTTGACCCATGGCAGCGCCATCTAGCGGGCCAACCATAGCGCAACCCGGTTTCCCCCTTCAAGCTAGACGAGTTTCGTTCTTTGTAGTTTTTTCGTTTGACGCTTATTTCGTGTGCTATTTGGCCCGGTCACGATCAATGGACCACCCTATATATATATATATATATATATATTGCCAACGACTTCTAATTATTTTAGTCGTTGCAGATCCAGACCATGCAGCCAGCACCTTATCGCCGTTACTGACAAACCTGCTGTGGTTTATACGTTTCTATTTAGCATTGGCCACCAGTCAATATTGGCGACGCCTCGTTCGCCATATTATACGCTACAATTAGGAGCTGTCTAGCGGCAGAGGTCTGCAAATATATAGACATGAAGAATAAAGATGTAGTATGTTAATAACGTTAGATTTATTTAAAAAGTTTTAGAATTTTAACAAAAGCAATTGGGAGGTGTTACTTTTCAGCACATACTCGTAGCTTAAATTCATTTAAGCTATAAGAAGTCTAAACGTAAAAAACGAAATGTGCATTAAGTTGTTTTAGAGATTTGAACTCTGTAATGCACGGAACTTACTTGTCTGCAGAGTTCAGTATACATGCTTCTCCAAATTCAGAAAGATGCATGTAAGAGAAACTTTAAATTCGTATCCATCCACTAATCTTCATGTTATTGAAATGCTTAAAATTATCATTTTTGGTGACTACTCTAAACTTCAAAAGAAGTGTTTTTCACTATGTGTGCATTACTGACGAAAAAATTTAACTTTTCTGCTGTCAATGGTGGAAAGAAAAACAAATGTTTTTTCTGGCTGAATGCCAGGCGATGACGTGTGCACGTTCCTCCAATCTTAGAAGCAAATACGTTATCTGTATACTATACTGTGTGGATTACTGATAAGCCAATGTTATATCTTCTAATTATCAGACGGTAAGCTTAATCTCAGAAGGTGAGGCAAAGAGCTAAGCCGCCCGGCACTCGTTCAATGTTGAGTCTATTCTGATACTCTGTAGTTCTAAGTGTCTTTACCTTCCTGTCTTGTGGTGAGTACAGTCTCACAAAGTGTTGATCTAAGTGTTCTTAACATTATTCTTTCGGTTAATTAGGCTTTCTGGGTATGACTAATTTTTGCGAATTAATAGGAGTAATCATGATAGATTCCTTTGTGGCGCCAGTATTAATACTCAGATCACGTTAGATGAAATGTACCAGATATCCTTACAGAATTACGTGTGAGCACATTCAGTGTTGCGGTTTTTAGTAGAATAAGTACTGCAACGTAATTTGTTTCTGGAAACAGGTTGGATTCATTCAGGATTCCAATATACCATATTATTTTCTCCTCTTTTGGCTGCAAATGCCTATTTTTCAACATAATCTTTGGCTAATGCGATGGCACCTTACCGCCCACCTGTTACTACTCAACTGGTCGACGTCGGAGCGAACGGTTTTCTGCATCAATAATCTCTACAACACCCACGTACAGCTCCCCGCGGAGTACATCCTTCACTGGTCCGAACTTGTGGAAGACGGAAGGTGCGTGATCCGAGCTCTAGAGTGGGTGAGGAAGAGCAGTCAATGAAGTTCAGTCACCTCCTCTCGCGTGCGCAGAATTGTGTGAGGACTTTCGTTGTCATGGAGAACGAGATGTTCGTTTGCATTTTTGTGGTGATTGACAAGATGAATTCGTTCCTTCAATTTCCTGAGGGTAGCACAATATACTTCAGAGTTGATCGTATCACCATGAGGGTGGACAACAAACAGAGTAAGCCCTTCAGAGTCCCAGAAGACCGTTGCAAATATTGCACCGTCTGAGGGTTCAGCTTTAATCTCTTTCCTCGGAGAAGAATAGCTGTGGCACGACTCCATGAATTGCCATTTTGTTTTCGGTTTGAACAGATAAACCCTTCGGCGCCGGTGCAGCTAGGACAGGGCCCCACAGTATCCCACTGGGGGCTCAGGGAGAAGGTGAGCAAGTACTCGGGCGGCGTATAGGCTGTGGCGGAATGAGCTGGTAGATTTAAGGTAAACTGGGTGCATTTCACAAATTGCTTGATCTGTGCAAATTTCAGTGTGCGCAATTTCCATGTATCCAATACAAATACACCACCAATATTTCAGGTGCATATAAACGATCACAAAGCAGATACGTGCTTCGTGTATACATGTTTTCTTACTCTTTCTGGTCACCAAGTGTAGAAATTGTTTACTCTCAGTAAAAATATGCTACAAAAATATCATTGTCAGTACTCTAGAAAAGCATGAGAAGTCAGAATACTTGCTGTTCAGACTAAAAGATAATATTATTAAATGATCGCGGTCAGCTATGAGTTTTCGTGAATGCCATGGATTACAAATGATTACGATCAGTTTATGCTATACACACTGACAATGACAGCGTCACCATTCGTACTCCGAATGTACGAGAGCCATGTGCAACAAAAGGTTCCTGACAATCTCAAATACCATTTGTGATGTCCTCACGACACTTTAAGGTATGCCAGTCCGAACCTAAAATATCACGGACAGCGGCCCACCAGGCTCGAATTTAGACATACTGCTTATAAAATGTAGGAGAGGATACTTGTGTTTCGGAGTTTTAACTGTGACACAGATTTCACACCGAAGACGACACAAGATGACACAAACCGAAGTTGCCTCTAAACTTGACGTGTGCATCATTTCTTGTCCTTCCGGTTTGTAAAACCAGCTGAACACCTGTCAAATAACACTTACTGAAGTAATTAGAGGTGGACATTGACGGAGTGGCAGCTCGCAATGCAACCACTTAGAAATATAGAATTAACTCAAGGAGCGGAAAATAATCATTCTGCCTATCCCCCCCCCCCCCCCCTGCCCCTCCCTTCCCCAGGAGATCAGGATAACTCATGTCGGGTAAGTGGAGTGTTGCTCAAGAAATAGAGTTTCAGAACCATGTGGCTATTTCCGGCGATTCGATTAAAGATGGTGCAGTGTTTTAGTAGAATGATTGAGCTGGATTGCTGGCATGGCTATTCATTGGTAGGACTTTCGATACGAAGTCACAGCGTTATGCGGCAAACGACATTGGTTTGTCTCCCTGTGTAATTTTGTGACTGCGGACCAGATTTCGAACAATGTGAGGTAAAACGAGAAAATCAGAGACGGTGTCTTAGAGTAACTACACGCTCAGACTGTCGCTACTTTCCTAGTAGCGATAAATTGCAACTGAACAGGAGCGAGCTTTTTTGAAATGAGAGGGGCGTAAAGTATCAGCCGAAACTATCAGAAACGAAATTTGTGAAAGTGGCCTCTTTGCACATATAGCTATGGTGTGCATGTCATTAGCAAACCTGGCTGACTCACATAGGGGTTGAGCCTGCTATTCTTTTATGAAAAATAAGTGTTTAGTGTATAACCTGACATTCGACGCATTAATATCCGCTCAGAACGTGGAACGAGAAGCATGTCACACTTTTCGCGGAACATTCAAGTATTGCGCTGATGGACTAATGTTATACACAGAACTTTGCAGGGACAAGTGCATTAACTGACCACGTCATCCGAAAAGGTTCGCAGACGACTGTAATGTTTCAGAGTGAGGTCGTCCGACCGGTTGCTCCACAGTTAGCTGCCGCTAAGGTCAGTTCCCTCCTTGTATTGGATAAAAAGAAAATCCGGCTGTAGCTCTGTAGATCACCAAAATAGCAATTTGTCATCACATCAGTGATTTCTGAACTTAAAAGTGAAGAATGAAAGTTAGTGTTTTACATCATATCACCGATGATGTCACTAGAAACAATCACAGATTATAATTGGGAAAGATAAAGAAGGAAACCGGGTACTCTTCCATAATGACAGTCAAGTGTCTTCTCACTGCGTCATTTCTCCCGGTCTCTGAACGTAGATACTTATAAATATACCTGCGTATCGTTTCAGAGACGTATTGCAGCTGCTAGAGCTTTACATATATGGACAAGATCTTAAAATATGGAAAATTTTCTTTCAGAAACGTATAAATAACGGTACTGGATCTATCTGTTGAAGATGTAACAAGCAGCCAAGACGACGAACATGGAAAAGGTTTTGGAGACTAACATGCCTATAAATACTAAAATTTTAGAGCAAGTTCGCAAATTCGATTACTTATGGTATAATATATTTTATTACCAGAGAACGGAGACTAAAAATAGAATGATGTAAGAATGAAATCTCTCACGGCTGTGATATTGAATAAGAAGTTCTTGGGCTTCGAGCCTGGTCAAATGGTTAAAATTCTAAGAGCTGCCGACCAAACTCTCCTGGGCCATTGTCAAGTGGTGTGACAGTCAGTGGGCTGCTAGAACGCCTGATATACTCTAACTGCCGGCTGTGACGTCACTGATGCTCACGGCATCGCCATATATGGGCATTACGTTGACTCGGTGTTGGGCGTGCCCGCTCCAACCTGGCGCTCGCTGGATCCCACACTGCGCATAGCTGCAGGCCGCTGTCCCTAATAATGGTATTATCGTGATTTATACTTCCATAGCTTCTTTAGTTAAACATTCCTTGAAGAGTTAGCGCGCACCACGACAAAGATTTCGTCAGATTTCATCCGGTGACCGTTTTCTAAACCTTGTTCAGCTATAGCGGATGTCTCGTGGTAACGTAGGCGATGAAACCACCCATGCGTTGTTCTACAATTCTGCAGGAGCTTGCCAGATGCGGCCTCCTGTGTGGGTATGGGTCAGTCCAACGGGGGTGCAGTGGTGTGATTATGTGGTGCGCCAGGGTATTAATGGGACATAATTCAATTAGCAGACATCTTACTTGTAAATTATGGATTGCAGGATGGCATCAATCATTCGTCCTTTTTAAATTTAAAAATAAATTAAAAAGGACGACTGATTGCTGCAATCTATAATTTACAAGTCATTATAATAGTCGCTGAGTGCAACCGCTTTCCGAATTGAAGGTAACCTGATAGCAGACATTTATTTCCGAGAGCTTTACAATCACTCTTTCGTCTTCTGAGTGCTCCCTAGCAGCGGCCACCGTGAGCTCGCGTTGCAGGAAGACGCTGTCTATCACGTCAAAGTTGAGCAAGAAATCTGCTGGTGCAGACGGTGGCGTTGCTTGAGGCCAGTGCCACAGCCCCGCCTGTCCAGCAGCCGGCGCGTCGCTACAGCTCAGTATCTGTGGACGTCCGTCAGAGCCTTAGGCTCGGCCTCAGATATCTGCAGACTCCTGCTGTTGCCGAGATGGTGAGTAGATGGAAGACCCAACAGCAACACGAATGACAGGCCAGGAAGTGGTCCCAGTAAGGTGGACTTGTACTGCCCCAGAGTGGTGGCACAGGCGCCCTGCTCCCAAGTTGGACAGCTAGTAGACGGACCACAGAAGATCAGCATGACCATCATCTTCAGTCACTCACTGTTGTTACCGGCAGGAACGCAGCTTGCAGAGTTGAAGTTCCATACACTGGTAGATGGTTACAGACTCGTAGCAGTGGACTCCGAGGTGACGACGGCTGTAGTCACTTTTTTTCACCAGGGCACCCTGTAAGTAGTAGAGCTGACTTTCCAACGGCATCAGTGATGCAAATGGTGTGGCCTAGCTCTGAGAATGAGTGGAAGGAAGGCAAGGTCACTCATACTAGTGACCGAAAGTGCTTCCTTTTTCTGAGCCTTTGAGTGCATTCGGCTGGCATAATGTTTAACTTTAGAGGTTCAGGGGATACTTTATGCAAATTGTGCAGTCTGCAAGGCGTTCTTGTGTCATCCCTAGGTAAAGATACTTCATGTAGCTCTGTTAAATATGAGCGTTGTGTCTGCTGTGCACTGTTGTCTACATGCTGTATCAGGTGTTCCTGACGTTGTCTCTAGCGCACAACGAGGCAATGAGCTCCCATTTGTTAGTATTTCTGTTCTTCTGACAATGGAACCTCCCCATCGCAACCCCCTCAGATTTAGGTATACGTTGGCACAGTGGACAGGCCTTGAAAAACCGAACACAGATCAATCGAGAAAACAGGAAGAAGTTGTGTGAAATTATGAAAAAATAAGCAAAATGTACAAGCTGAGTAATCCATTCGAAAGGTAGGCAACATCAGGGTCAGTTGGAGCACAGCACCGCCGTGGTCCCGTGGTTAGCGTGAGCAGCTGCGGAACGACATGTCCTTGTTTCAAGTCTTCCCTCACGTGAAGAGTTTAATTTTTTATTTTCAGTTTATGTGATAAACTCTTATATTTTGATCACTTTTTTTGAGAGTGATTATCACATCCACAAGAAAACCTAAATCGGGCAAGGTAGAAGAATCATTTTACCCATTCGCCAAGTGTACAAAGTTAGGTGGGTGGACAACATATTCCTGTCATGGGACGAAAATACCGTCATCAGTGGCGTATAGAATATATCATATGTGATATCCTGTGGAGGAGTCGGTTGACCTATGATCTTGCGATCAAATGTTTTCGTTTCGCATTGGAGAGACACGTCCTTTCGTTTACTAATCGAACGGTTTTGCGATGCGGTCGCAAAGCACAGACGCTAAACTTATTACAGTGAACAGAGACGTCAATGAACGAACGGACAGATCATAACTTTGAGAAAATTGTAAAAAATAAAACTTTCACTCGAGGGAAGACTTGAACCAAGGACCTCACGTTCCGCAGCTGGTCACGCTGACCACGGGACCACCGCTCTCCTGAGCTCACACTCTCACTGACGTTGCCTATCTTGCGCGTGGACTACTCAGTTTGTATATTTTGCTTACTTTTTTCATAGCTCCACACAACTTCTTCCTGTTTTCTCGATTGATCTGTGTTTAGTTTTTCAAGGCCTATCCACTGTGCCAACTTATTACTAAATCTGAGGGGGGTGCAATGGGGAGGTTCTGTTGTGAGTACTGACATTGGTCACCAAATACTCGATGGGCGTGCTCCACTTAGCGTCGTCCCACCCGGTTTCAACAAAACTTTATTCCTGCACTTAATTACAGTTCAGCTGTGCGACTGTGCGTACTGTCTTTCCGACGGAACACTGGCCACAATCTTAAGGTAGTATCTTGTGCATCCCAGGTGATCTAAGACCTGCTGCATCTTTAACTGGTCTCAGTAATCGATAGAATTTTCAGGAGGCCTGAAGGTCAGTTTCATCTTCTGTGGTGTAACAAGTGCTTGGACCATATCAACAGCTTTAACGGTAACATCCAGTTCACCGTGGAGGTAGAATAAGACAATTCAGTGCCTTTCTTCGACGTTCTCGTCCGGCGTAAACGAAATGGGTGCCTTCGTTACAGGGTTTGTACACTCCTGGAAATTGAAATAAGAACACCGTGAATTCATTGTCCCAGGAAGGGGAAACTTTATTGACACATTCCTGGGGTCAGATACATCACATGATCACACTGACAGAACCACAGGCACATAGACACAGGCAACAGAGCATGCACAATGTCGGCACTAGTACAGTGTATATCCACCTTTCGCAGCAATGCAGACTGCTATTCTCCCATGGAGACGATCGTAGAGATGCTGGATGTAGTCCTGTGGAACGGCTTGCCATGCCGTTTCCACCTGGCGCCTCAGTTGGACCAGCGTTCGTGCTGGACGTGCAGACCGCGTGAGACGACGCTTCATCCAGTCCCAAACATGCTCAATGGGGGACAGATCCGGAGATCTTGCTGGCCAGGGTAGTTGACTTACACCTTCTAGAGCAAGTTGGGTGGCACGGGATACATGCGGACGTGCATTGTCCTGTTGGAACAGCAAGTTCCCTTGCCGGTCTAGGAATGGTAGAACGATGGGTTCGATGACGGTTTGGATGTACCGTGCACTATTCAGTGTCCCCTCGACGATCACCAGAGGTGTACGGCCAGTGTACGAGATCGCTCCCCACACCATGATGCCGGGTGTTGGCCCTGTGTGCCTCGGTCGTATGCAGTCCTGATTGTGGCGCTCACCTGCACGGCGCCAAACACGCATACGACCATCATTGGCACCAAGGCAGAAGCGACTCTCATCGCTGAAGACGACACATCTCCATTCGTCCCTCCATTCACGCCTGTCGCGACACCACTGGAGGTGGGCTGCACGATGTTGGGACGTGAGAGGAAGACGGCCTAACGGTGTGCGGGACCGTAGCCCAGCTTCATGGAGACGGTTGCGAATGGTCCTCGCCGATACCCCAGGAGCAACAGTGTCCCTAATTTGCTGGGAAGTGGCGGTGCAGTCCCCTACGGCACTGAGTAGGATCCTACGGTCTTGGCGTGCATCCGTGCGTCGCTGCGGTCAGGTCCCAGGTCGACGGGCACGTGCACCTTCTGCCGACCACTGGCGACAACATCGATGTACTGTGGAGACCTCACGCCCCACGTGTTGAGCAATTCGGCGGTACGTCCACCCGTCCTCCCGCATGCCCACTATACGCCCTCGCTCAACGTCCGTCAACTGCACATACGGTTCACGTCCACGCTGTCGCGGCATGCTACCAGTGTTAAAGACTGCGATGGAGCTCCGTATGCCACGGCAAACTGGCTGACACTGATTGCGGCGGTGCACAAATGCTGCGTAGCTAGCGCCATTCGACGGCCAACACCGCGGTTCCTGGTGTGTCCGCTGTGCCGTGCGTGTGATCATTGCTTGTACAGCCCTCTCGCAGTGTCCGGAGCAAGTATGGTGGGTCTGACACACCGGTGTCAATGTGTTCTTTTTTCCATTTCCAGGAGTGTAGTATACCCACTCACACCGATCTGTACCTGAAAACCATCAGCCATCATAATCCGGAACACCTGGGATCTCCAATAAACCTAGCGAATGTGACCAGTCTTAGTCGGACAAAGAGTACGCAATGTAGAGGAACGCAGAAAGCAGCACGTGAGGTTTTATCACCTACGGTACCCCGAGAAATCTGCTTGAGCTGAGCGTACTTTAGGAAACGGTCACCACTTCCAATGTGACAAATCCTCTGTAGTGGCTCGCACTGACGGCTTCAGGGACTGTGCAATTAAAGAAGCCGTCGAAATAGAAGTGATCAGTAGCACTAGTGGCGTATCCTGAAAATGTTGGTGAGGCGTGCAACATTAAACTTATCAGTTGTATGTGTGTGTTATTGTCCGCTCATCACCACGGTTTTATCTGTAATGAAAATCTGCTCTACGGTTCTTCTTGTAAAACCCCTCAGTAATGTCATCGAAGAATGAGTTTTGAACTCTCATCTGCACCAACAGATCCTTTTGTGTGAACATGGTGGAGAGAGCCGACAGATGACTTTGTACTCGTGCATTCCCAATGAAGGTCTTTATTCTCTTCAGTGGGACTATGATCGTTCGACTTATGAAGATATAGCCGCCATGAGGAAAATCTGTTCATAGACTTATTGAGTTCTCGAAGTCCACTGTGAAGTAAATTTTGATACAGGAAAACTTGTATTTCCTTCACAGACTTAGCTGCAAGATCTTATGATGTAAACATAGCCCATACATTAGACTTTAACCTAACAATATGTAAAAATTTCCCATACATTCTCCTTGATTTTTCTCAGGCCTCCACGTTAAACACACCTACAAAGCTTAAAAAATTCTTTGAGTCGAATGTTTCAATGAACTGTAGGTAAGACAATGAATCAAATCTGACCTTTAACTGCGTGATTATAGTATCTAATATCTCAAGGTACATCCTTCTGTATCATGTTTCTGTGGAATTTTCTTTCTTCTCTTCATTGGAGTATCACATATGATTTAAACCTTGCACCAAATTTTGTCAAAGCCACTGTAACTCTTCGTTGCGGGAAAGCATAATTCTAAGGATTCTGAAAGCATAATGCTAATTGTAACGCGCGGTCAGTGGAAACAGTTCTTCAAACAGACAGTACAGGAAGTTAAATTCAAAATATCGTAACATAATGTGAAATCAACGTGGTTAATTGAAGCCGTTGTGTGCCAATTTAGAGGACTTTCCCAAGTAATTGCCTCGATTGTTGGAGTCGCAGCTTTCGGTGTTTCCTCGAAATGATAATTCTAGATGTCCCAAAAAGCAGGTAGCTGCTTTCATTCTCTCCGTTTGCCCGTTGTGTTTCACTGGTTCACTGTGCTTTCAAAATGCTTGCATGTTTCTGTTCATCTAATTGGAAGTCAATCTTACTTTCACCAAATGTGCCCAGGGCTATACATGCATGGATATGAGATTCTTATTTTTCATACAGTAAAATTGCTGTGTGCAGATTTTTAAGGTCCAAATAACCACGTTATGTACTGATCCAGGGAGATTTATCCTTTCCGAAAAACTAACGTAGCCAACAGTAGAGTTTACACGATGTCACACTGCCGCGTTACCAAATTTTGTTGTGTTGTTATTATCATGATGAAATGGTCGTATGTAATCTCTGGATTTGTTCTGTGTTATTAAATTGCTGAGGCAGGGAGTTGGTCGAACATTCGTAAACTTCTAACTTTTCAGTAAATGGACGAGCGGAAAGTTTCATTAAAAACGCTTAGTATAATATCACTATTACAATCACTCGTTTAGCTAAACTGTTTGCTAAAATTAGATGCGATGCATTCATCTGTCTCTAAACTCACTAATGCACACTGAATTCAGGACAGCATAAGAGAAAACGTGCTGAAAGCAATCTTCCTTTTGCATGCATCTAACCACCTTTCACGCGCACTTGGTATGACATCACAGAAGGCCAAATGGGAGTCGAGACTACCACGCATATGTTTCGAGAACTATTACATGGAAGCATCCATGCAGGTGCACCATCTTTCGTGCAGCACAGGAACTAGCTGTCGGTTCACAAGAAAGAAAATACGGACTGTGAAATAGGTATTATAGTAAGATTTAATTATTACGAATGGACTTACAACGAATATTTGTGAGCCAACGACTCACATATTGAACTGAGAATGCAATGCGTGCATTGCTTTCACGGAGAATATGTCCCTGATTAACACCTTTAATATAGGCGGCGGCCTGTACCTCAGAGCGGCGTGGGATCCACTGACAGCGAGGCTGAAAAGAGCACATCGAACCACGAGTCAACGTATGCCCATATACGGCAATGCCGTGAGCATCGTTGCATCGTAGCCGGCAGGTAGTGTATATAAGGGTGTACCAGCAGACCACTGGCAGTGATACAACTTGACAATGATCAAGGAGTGCTTAGGCGAAAGCTAGTGGAGTATCAAACATTTGACGCGGCTAGAAACACGAGAACATTTTATTGAAAAATAAAATAAGCAAATTTCAAAAATTAACATCATATTACGATGGATAAGACAGAAGTTAACAGAAATAAAATTCTAGAAATTCATTATAGTTCCTGAATTAACATGTAAAAGCGAGAACAATTTTAATATAAGTGATAAACCCAGGCTAATAAACTATAATTATTAAGGTAAAATATTGAGACAACGAACAGTAACAGAATTCCAGAAATTTTGCTATACTCTAAGCTACGAGGATGATGAAATACAGGAAGACATCGCAGCTGAGTGGAGCAACAAATTTCAGACATGGAAGGAACAGATCTGTAAGCCTAAACGTTAAAGATAATGATGCTGGTGCTGGATCTATTCCAGAAAGCTCTCAAGTAATGTTGACAGTTCGTGATTACCACTCACGTAATGAGAGTTTTTAATTATGGTTTCTTCGATTGCATGAGGTACCTTATCCTGTACACAAATAACTTTCCTCTCTAGTCTTGAATCATACAGAGATATTTACACCTGTGCTTTATGTTGTAATGTATCCGTGTATCTGAAATTCGGTGTTCCTCTGTGTGTTAGAAAAATTAAAGCTTGCTAATCACATAGCAACTGATTTCACTTCTCATCATTACCAGCTGTTTTATTGTGTGTTTACTTACTCAAATCATCGCATCTATTTTCAATTCTGGAATTCCACCATTGAGAGAGAAATTGACCGGTGTCACTTGTTCTAAGAAATAAATCTAACTTAACCTAACTTACGCTAAGGACAACACACACACACACACACACACACACACACACACACACACACATGCCCTCGGGAAGACTCGAACCTCCAACGGGGGAAGCCGCGCGAACTGTGGCAAGACGTCTGAGACCGCGTGGCTACACCGCGAGGCTCCTGTTCTAAGAAATCATTCCCGCATCCCCAGTTCAAATTTGGGGAACTACGATAAATCTAGATCTGGATGGCAGAATCAACGTTTGAAATTTGCTTTTTGCGAATTCATGACTCCAACCGACTTAGCGCAGAGTTTAAGGCCCACGAATCGCGTTCAGGCAGATCGGGTCTGAAGTGCCTCTGAAGGAGTCTTTATTTAGATTTTATTTGGTTTCCCAAAATTCCTCCACGAAAATGTCGGCATGGTTTCTTTGAGAAGTACGCTTCCGATTCCTTTCACCATCTTATTCCAACTAGAATTTTTACTCCATCTATAATGACCCTGAAGTCGACCGGACGCTAAATCCTAACATAACATCTTTTTGTCCCGATTGCGACTGGAATGGGTTAACAACTATGCCGCTTCGTTCATCATTACGAAGTGTCCAGTGGCGCGGTGACGGCTCCTCTATAGTCATCGAAAACTTTAGGTTTCATTTACCATGTATTAATGTTGTAAAAGTAATTCATTTATAACTCTGTTTTGGAAAGCTACGACAAACCTCTACAGACATTCATCAACAAACCAAGTCGTGTCGAAAGCAAAAAATGAAATGTGTATCTCATGTAAATTTAGCTTAAATTTATCGTCTTTTTACTTTCATTATAAATGTCCATCTTTAAAGTTTGTAATTATTATGATATTTAACCTGTTCCTACACGTAAGTTTCAAATCATGCTTTGGTTTAGAACGAACTGATACAGAGGAACTAGAGACAATCTCTGAATTCGTTGTGCCGGCCGTGGTGGCCGAGCGGTTCTAGGCGCTGCAGTCTGGAACCACGTGACTGCTACAGTTACAGGTTCGAATCCTGCCTCGGGCATGGATGTGTGTGATGTCCTTAGGTTAGTTAGATTTAAGTAGTTCTAAGTTCTAGGGGACTGATGACCTCAGAAGTTAAGTCCCATAGTGCTCAGAGCCATTTGAACCATTTGAATTCGTTGTTGGGATATAGAGTTAGGAGGTAACGATAAAGTCGGACGAAATGACAAATCCTGAGTGTAGTGAAAAATTTCTAGGTGACATTTTGGACTGCACAACACTAAATGGGAAAACTGGGAACGGTTATTTTCAGTTCCGAGATCGGAGTGAAATGACAACCGGTTACGCCTTATGTTTCTGCAGGACTGGGGAGGGGCGTAATGATTGTGATGCTGGAATGGCATTCTGGAGGAGCGACAATCAGATTCCGTTTTTACTCTCCAGCTTTTCATTTGGTTTTTTTTAAATCACTTAAGGAAAATACTGCGAGGTATTTTCTCAGAAGCTAGTGTTCGATTTTCTTGTCTATCTAAATCCGCTGAGCGCTTGTGCTCTGCCTTTAGCAACGTTGCAATCTCAGACACCTCAAATCGTAGCACTGAACATTTGAACTTTCAGAGCCTTCCCACTTTAAAAGTGTGTCAAATGGCGATATGTTGGACCTGTCAGCTGCTATAAATAGCGTTTTTTATGTTGACAGATTACTGGCAGGTTAAACCTTTGTGCCGTAAGTTCCCTACAAACATGACATGCAGAGGTCGCAAGCAGCTGCGAGATGTGTCAAAATCATGTATTCGTTGCTATCTGCAGGCATAATGCGTGCTCTCACGGCGATAATTTAGTAAACTCCAGGTTCGCTAAAGAGAAAAATCAGCCGTTTCCAGCTTGTCACTCCATGTTCCTATTCCAGTTTTCATTTAAGACTTAGTTGGAGTCTTGGAGACGCTACAAAAATATTTCGTGGTTCATCCACTATTTTCACCTCTTCCGTTTCACAATTTTTCAATTCATTCACTGTGTGTGCTTATCTCTCCTCGCATCAGTTTGCCCAACCTTTGTTTGCTCCGTACGTTGAAACATTACGTTTTAAATATTTTCCTCTTCAGAGTTTTCTCTCTGGAACTACTTCTCTTGTGGTATTATTTCCTAAATTGTTTGTTCGTATTCCATCTATTTCACATCGTCTGTAGCCACCGAAGGAACACTGAATCGTTCTTCTCAACAACACAGGCACTGCACTATCGTAGTTATCCGCTGATATCAGGCAGCTACTTTCAATTAAAATATCCTCCTCTGAACGATAATTATACAATGTGCGTAAGGGTACAGTTTGTGATGTGGAAGTTTGGGTCTAGTCGTGAGTCGTGCACGGATAGCCAAAGCGATTATGGCGATCGCTTGCGCAAAGCGAGAAATCTGGTTTCGAGTCCTTGGCCGGTACAAATTTAACTGTCGTCGTTCCCTTACACAACTCATGGTTATTTGTATTCGAAACAGCGAATACATTCCATGTATTTCCTAAATTGCTGATTACCTGTTGCTGTTGTCTTTTTTTCTTCGATGAAGTAAATAACTTAAAGGGAAAGAGAGACGATGATCATAGGTATATATTTTATGACAGGCGTGTTCTAAGAGCTACAAAGAATACCGCAGGAGGAACAGTGATTCAGTATCCAATTTGTGGCGCTAGATGTATCTGAAAAAATCACATTTGTTTAAATCGAAATTAGTGACTGAATTGCAGACAGTGCCATGTGGACGAGTTTTTATTTCCGGCGAGTAATGAGCGGCGCATGTGGTCGCCACGCAGACGTGTTCCAGCTATCGTGTGAAAATCTGTGAATGGATTTGTGGCCTCACTGCAGGTAGAGTGCAACCTTTCGTTCGTCGCATCACTAGGAGGTCAAGGGTCATGAGCCTTTTGTACCTGGGAAAGTTACTAAAAGAACTGAACTTAGGACGTAGACGCTGGGGTATAGAGCTATGCGCCTTAGACCACCACAGCCACAGCGATCGTTTTACGACACGTATTTCCCTTTCTGTGCTTTCTAATTTCAGCAGTACTTGCACTTCTTTGTGTTGCAGTATTGCAGTTTGCTACTAACACCTTACCAGGTGGGATTGACGGAGGACATCTAAAGGGTGCAGAAAAGGGCAGCTCGTTGTGTATTATCACGTTATAGGGGAGAGAGTGTGGCAGATATGATACACGAGTTGGGATGGAAGTCATTACAGCATAGACGTTTTTCGTCGCGGCGAGACCTTTTTACGAAATTTCAGTCACCAACTTTCTCTTCCGAATGCGAAAATATTTTGTTGAGACCAACCTACATAGGTAGGAATGATCATCAAAATAAAATAAGAGAAAACAGAGCTCGAACAGAAAGGTTTAGGTGTTCGTTTTTCCCGCTCGCTGTTCGGGAGTGGAATAGTAGAGAGATAGTATGATTGTGGTTCGATGAACCCTCTGCCAAGCACTTAAATGTGAATTGCAGAGTAGTCATGTAGATGTAGTCTACCTCTCCATTTAATTACATCTCTCAGCGTTAGGAGTGATGTCACAACGTTTACGGATAAAGATAATCGTCATAGGGAAAAAGTTTCTACGCAATATATGGCGACATGGTTATTGATATACATTCTTTTCGGAGATTTACAGTAACATTAAACGTAGATAGCTTGCATTACTGAGGAATGACAACCAGTGACATGTGTGCGGTACACTAAAGCATCATGGAGAGTTATCAAAACAACGAAAATATCTGATAGAAAAAAATTAATATGCCCTTAAATCCCCGTGCAGCTTGTTTCAGAGTAAGATGCAACAACTCAGAATGGTTTTATATTTATTTCGTTATTTTATTCTTTCTCGTCAGTATATTTAGCAACAGTAAAGAAATAACTCCACGAACTGTCTGCTCAAAATACAAGACCAGATGCTCAAAGTTTCGAAAGTGGAAGATTATGTGCTGAAGTTAATCCTTATCTTCGACGAAGTACTGTTATTCAAAAGTGACTTAGGCATCACCGAAAACAGTGACCTTTTGTGAAATAAAATCTGTACTGTTGGATGATTTGGTGTATTCCTTGCACATAATTCATCCTTGTAGAGAAGGGGTAAAATAAACTCAACGCAATGAAACTACAGCTACCCTGCCAGAGAGCTGCAACAATGTTGAAAGGAAGGAAGTATGCATTCTGTCGTATAAGCATTTTTCGGTGAGATTTCCTTGGTCAGATTATGGACGTTGTTACACATAAAAGAGCAAGGGGTAAACTTATTGACTTGGAAGTATAAACTGGACCAGATGTGCACTTTTGTTTGCTGTTCTCCTCTTTTAGGACTATGTACTTTGTCTAACGTTTGCCTAGTTGTCAGATTTCATACCTAAAATATGTTTCTGGAAGATCTGGAACTATCAATCTACGGATGTCATAAACTCTTTCTTCAAGTAACAAGGCTTTCCAACAGCTGATTTCTATGTATGAACTATTTAAATTCGTAGGTATTTCTTTGCTAGGTGAGTAAGATAATACTACTTTTGCATGACACAAAATGTCGTAGCCTTTGTTATGCTTGATATCGGACATCGCCTGTTTAGTGGATTCGACCCATGCATGTTAGAACTATTTTGTTTCTGGCATGAAGTGGGGATGCGACCTGTAATCCACAGTTACAATGTAGTGCAGAACTCAGTTCCTTTATTTTTGAACAGATTCTCACAATTATGAGCAATTAATTTTCGCATTTGCTTTAGATCAGAATTCAACAAATGTTGCACGCATGTTCTACAAGGATTTCTCAGAGCCAATTCTTATATCTGTGGTGCTCTTCCTTCTAATACGGCTGCTGCATTAACTGTTCCATAAAACGTCAGTCACTAATGCTCCAGTACCATATTTTGCACCTTCTAGATATTTGCACCTGTCAATGCGGTTGGGTAACATATATCACGAAGACTGTATTCAGGACAAGTACGGCGATATGCGAATTCAGTCACACATTTCAGAACTATTGGTAAAATGATTCATTACAGACTCTCAACAACTCTGTAGTAATTTTTATTAGTTATAAACCCCCCAAAACATGTTTTATTATGGTAAGGTATTCCAGTTATCCATATTAAATACACAGAAAACACTAATGGTTTAAAAAGTAGAATTAATGAAACAGTCCCGTAAATCAAATTTTCAATTGATGTAATAGAGAAGGCTATTTATCACGATGAACGAACATAAAAATAACACCATATCTACGCCACTTGGATAAGTTTTCTACTAGTCTTCAAACATTCCAGAAGACCTAAGTGTACCCGTCCTTCCGGTGTAGAGAACTTGATTTCTTTGTAAAATCTTAAATAAGGTTCAAATGGCTCTGAGCACTATGGGACTTAACATCGGAGGTCATCAGTCCCCTAGAACTTAGAACTACTTAAACCTAACTGACCTAAGGTCATCACACGCATCCATACCCGGGGCAGGATTCACACCTACGATCGTAGCGGTCGTGCGGTTCCAGACTGAAGCGCCTATAACCGCTCGGCCAAAACGGCCGGCCTTAAATAAGGGACTAAAAATACTTTAAATTGTAATATCCTCGATTTATTCTTTTTTTGGATGTTTAACTCGTGCATTGAGAAAAATATTAGTGCACAAAAAAAAAATCTGCTACCTTTACCTACACATATGCACGGAGTAAGCTATTGTATGGCACACAGCATAGAGCCGTAGGGTACCCAGTGTACGAGAATAGTGTTAAACCCTTGTCCTTCCAGTCACGGATGGTAGATTCTTGCTGCCGCTGTGTCCACGCCACGAATTATCTGCAATGAGATCCTCGTGATTGTTACCCGAGATTTAAATTCGGTTTTTTGACTCTTATTGGAATATGGGCTATGGGTAATTTGAGAGTAAGAATCTCCACAATGTGCAACGTCTTTCTTGTACTGTTTCCATTGAAGTTTGATGCGCATTTCTGTGTGCGTCTTCTTTCGCTCATTAAACAATACCTGACCATTGAAACATTTCTTCCTTGTATCAACTGTAGAAACATTACCTGCTTAAGATAGCGCGATCATTTTTCATATTACTTCATTATTATGCACATTCACGATGGCAATTACGTAGTAATACTTTCCAAAATAACTAATTCTGATAATATCCATAATCGGAACCTGTTAAAAAATAAACAGAACGTATAATGAGAAATAGTTAACAAGAACACAAAATATATCGGTAGAATAAAAACATAGGGTGTTACTCTGATCGAATACAAGTAGCACATGTTCAATATAAGTACAAGTGGCAAACCGAACAGCTCACGGCCCGCTCAAGTCGTACTGTATTACTGGTTTGTTGCTGCAGTGATGGCGCTAGTGGAAAATTAGATTAACACCTCTGGAGAACGTTTAAGAGCAAACAGTAAGGCTTACGACCTAAATTACGGTTGAATACAAAGTAGTTACAGTACAAATAAAAGCATTTATGGCGCCAACCGCCATAGCAAGGAGGTACAGTTATTCAGTCGCTGGACTCGTGATCGGAAGCCAACGTTAAGATCTCCGACCAGATAACCATATTTAAAGCTTTCTCGGCACCTCTGAATCTTTCAAGTTGAATCCTGGTATGGTTCCTTTTAGGGGGATATGACTAATATCTTTCTGCTATCCTTGTCATTTTCGAGCACGAGTTTCGTCACTGATGAACTTGAAATCGACGGTATATTAAACTGTGATCTTCCTGTCTGTCTTTGTGAAAAATAAAAACGTATTTGGTGTAACTTTTGCAGAACGTATATTTGAAATACATGCAGAAATTGGTATTTTTTCCATATTTCCCATTTATATTTGTGAAGAAGTATCTAAAATACGGTCCCAGCAGATTAAAGACGATTAGGGTTTAATGTCCCGTCA
The DNA here is from genome assembly GCF_023897955.1 of Schistocerca gregaria. NCBI lineage: Eukaryota > Metazoa > Arthropoda > Insecta > Orthoptera > Acrididae > Schistocerca > Schistocerca gregaria. The sequence continues at coordinate 194,349,627 of NC_064931.1, forward strand.
ACGAGGTCTTTGGATATCGAGTAAATGCTCCGATTAGACAGGCTTGGAGGAGAAAATGGACCATCTTCTTTTCAAAAGAGTCACCCGGTATTCAACCTTAGGGATTCAAGAAACCTACGTAAGATACAAATTTGGATGAGGTAACCACAGTCCTCGGTAATATGTGATGAGAGGAAGGAGTGATTTTAGCACATACTATTACACTGAGGTGACAAATGTCGTGGGATACCTCCTAATAACGTATCATACTTACTATTGCCTGGCGTAGTGCAGTAAGATAGCGTTGCATGGACTCAACAAGTCGTTAGAAGTCCCCTGCAGAAATTCTGAGCCATGTTGCCTCTATAACTGTCCATAATTGCGAATGTCTTGCCGGCACAGGATTTTGTGCACAAACTGACCTCTCGATTATGTCCCATAAATTTTCGATGGGAGTTATGTCGGGAGATCAGGTTGCCAAAGTCATTCGATCGAAATGGCCAGAGTCTGCGTCAAACCAGTAGCAAACAATTGCGACCCAGCCTCGTGGCGCATAGTCCTCCATAAAAATGCAGTCGTTCTTTGGAAACATGAAGCCCATGAATTGCTGCAAATGGCCTCCTAGTAGCCGAACATAAACATTTCCAGTCAATGATCGATTCAGATGGACAGAAGAACCTGCTGCATTGCACGTAAACACAGCCCACACCATTATGGAGAAACCACCAGCTTGTACAGGGCTTGTTGACACCTTGGGTCAATGGCTTCATGAGGTCAGCAACACGCCCGAACCCTACCATTAGGTCGTAACAACTGAAATCGGGATTCATCTGACCAAGCCCGGTTTTCCAGACGTCTAGGGTCCAACAGATGTGGTCACAATCCCAAGAGAGGCGTTGCAGGCTATGTCGCCCTCTTACCAAAAGCGCTCGTGTCAGTCGTCTGCTGCCGTACCCAGTTAACAACAAATTTCGCCGCATTATCCTAACGAATATGTTCGTCGTATGTCCCACATTGATTTCTGCAATTATTTCACGCTGTATTGCTTGTCTATTGGCACTGGCAACTCCACGCAAACGGCGCTGCTCTAGGTCCTTAAGTGAAGGCCATTGGCCACTGCGTTGTTTGTGTGAGAAGTAATACCTGAAATTCGGTATTCTCGGCACATCCTGGACACTGTGGATCCCGGAATATTGAATTCCCTAACGAATTTCGAAATGGAATGTCCCATGCCTCCAGCTCCAACTATCACTCCGTGTTCAAAGTCTGTTTATTCCAGTCGTATGGCCACGATCACGTGGGAAACCTTTTCATATGAATCACCTGAAATACAAATGACAGCTCTGCCAATGCACTGCCTTTCTATGCCTTGTTTACACCATACTACCGCAATCTGTATAAGTGAATATCGCCATCACATGACTTGTCACCTCAGTGTAATCGCTACATTGCTTTAAGCCCTTCAGTTCGTACTCATTATCCTTGTGTGCTATTTCATGATTAGTTCTTTATTTATTTGTTATGTACAAATGTTCCTATTATGCTACCATGAAAATTTCCAAGATGTAATGATGTGAAGTTACCTACTCTGTAACAGTGAAAATAATTCTCAATGATAATATGACGAAGTCGATCGTTGTCCTGCCAGAAACACAATTTTTTTAAAAAATTTTGTTTCGCGTTTACCCCAAAGCTCACTGTTCCAGTTCGTTTCATGTCAGATAAGGAAGTCTTCTGCTGCATACTGAACTTTCGTTTAGTTGAATGCGAAACATCCGGACTGCATGTTGTTCACCCCTTTGCAGCCTGTGATCCCGAGAGCAATAACTGTGTGGAACGTAAAACTTTTTCTACTACAGGTGTGTAATACAAACTTCTAAATTTAAAACATTGCAGCAATGTCAGCTCCTTGTATTTATTTCTGTAGATATCTGTCTGCAGTGATAATGTATGTTGAAAGTCCTAGCATTAAGCAAACAACATTGCCCTCTTTACGGTAATAAAGCGTGAGACCTCATATTTATATTCATTTCTAAATAAAGTGCTTCAAGTGGAAACCGTTAATTAGGCCTCAGTGAGGTACGCTCCACGTACATAGGATCTGATCGGACGCACTAGGGCATGCTGAAAAGTAATGCCTCCGAAACTTGTATGTGAAAATTTTTTAAGCTTTTCGAATAAAACAAACGTTATTTACATTCTACACCTTTATTCTTCATATCTAGATATTTGTATACAGAAGAATGTTGTAGATTAGATGGGTAGATCACATAACTAATGAGGAGGTACTGAATAGGATTTGGGAGAAGAGGAGCTTGTGGCACAACTTGACTAGAAGAAGGGATCGGTTGGTAAGACATGTTCTGAGACATCGAGGGATCACCAATTTTGTATTGGAGGGCAGCGTGGAGGGTAAAAATCGTAGAGGGAGACCAAGAGATGAACATACTAAGCAGATTCAGAAGGATGTAGGCTGCAGTAGGTTCTGGGAGATGAAGAAGCTTGCACAGGATAGAGTAGCATGGAGAGCTGCAACAAACCAGTCTCAGGACTGAAGACGACAACGACAACGACAACGACAACAACAACTAGATATCACCAAATTGAAGCGTGTAACATGGCGGTGTGTAACGTAACTAAATCTGTGCTTGAGAAACAGCGAGCTGTAATAGACTTTCGAATTCGAAGAGTTCGTCCACACGTGGAGTGCCCTCGACTTCATCACGACAGTGCCAAACCGCAGACGAGCTCCTACAATCCGAAGGTCATCTTCCATACAGTCCCGACTTGATCCTGTCAGATTTTCCTCTGGTTCCAAAACTTAAAGAACACTTTCGAGGACTTCACTGTGTTGGTGATGAAGCGGTGTAGGCAACTGTAAGGTTGAGGCTCCGTCGACAAAGTCAGACATTCTATAGCGATGGTATCAAAAAACTCGTTGGGAGAAATGTGTTCGTCACCCGGATGACTATCTTTAGAAATAAATATGTAGACATGATGAATAAAAATAAAGAACGTCAATAACGTCTGTTTTATTTAAGAATCTTTAAGAGTTTGCGCATAATAAAATTCGGAGCATTGCTTTCCAGATTGCCCTCATATACGAAAAGCGGATTTGAAATGTAATTTCATCTACGTCTCCTACTGACCGGGACGTCTCAAAGAAATAACTCTATTGCTTATTCCGTGTGATAGAGTTCCCAACAAAAGAGGTTGCATTTTTCAAGTGTAAGGCTAAGCCGTGTTGGACTGTTCGTATTGTGGAACATTGCTAGTTACTTGTGCTCTTTGTGTTCTCGTTGATCAGAACCTGTAACATTTTAGGAATAATCTGGTAACCATGTATATCAGTCAACAGGTTTTTTTCCATTAATTTGAAACTATATTGTTTCTGTTTTATTGGATACGGTGAAGTAGCCTTCGTATTCCCACTACCGCATAATTTAATTTGGTGTTCGTGACATCAGAAGTGAAATAATTGTTCCAAGTGCAGTAAAACCCCTGGTTTCACATCCGTATGAGTGTCTGCTTTCGTAGACTTTTTCGAAATGTTGCATTCATTGAGATACACATATGCAGTCATACGCAAGTAAGGGTAACGCAAATTCGATTTCTTTGAAACAGTGTGAATATTTCAGATGAACGAAACTGCCTTTAAACCTATGGAACGAGAGTTTCGAGAGTCCATTTCGCAGGTGAAATGTTTGTTGACCATTGTGAAGGGAGAGGGGGCTATTGTTCTGACAGGTCTCTTTGTGCGCAACTGATGAACTTGCTTACGTGTTACTAGGGCATTAGCACCAGGCTGCGGCTCGCAAATCGATTCCTTTCCATCCTGAGGCAATCAAAGGAAACAGCCCTCTGAGGATTCAGGTGTTTGCTGCGAAACACGCTCCTCTATTAGATCGCGTTACTGCATTTTATCCGTTCGAACGGCTACAAGTATTACACTCAGTTTTTGTGAGACTAACTAGACCCTAATGAACGTAAATGTTACAAATGTGCACTTTACTTCGTCCTCTTCCGTCAATATGTTCTCCGTTATGCTTCTGGGTCTTGAAAGTACCATCAGATTTTCTTTAAAAAGGTAACAGTTAGGTTTTCATTTGTGTAACTGAGATGCTGAGTGCTGAAGACCTATCAGAAGTGGTAATGACACAGCAGTAGTGGGAAGCAGGTCTTTTCAAGCTTAGTCATACAAAGAACAGGAAACATAGTAGTCTTTTAATAGAGAGATTCTCTACTAACTTTCTTTCCTCATTGTCATACGGGGTAATTTTTTAGGTGACCCAGTTCAAGTAGAAATAATATACTCACCACTAAAGCGAAATAACTGTCTCATAGTAACTCAAGAATTTCGTGTAAACCTCTACTTAAAACTCTCGGAATTCTTACCCTAATTCGGGGTGCATATTCTCGCTGTTGATATGTGTGGTTGGCCAAATGGAATTATTTAAAAGTAACGGCAGTATTCATACAATGAACACCGATGTATGACACTTATGTTGTATATTCTTAACGATTATCTAGAAACGTGTGCAGCGCTTTGGGATATACACGCTCAATGGTCTTTCACGAGATTTGAACACCTTTAGTAATAAACCACGGATTTTAAATTTCAGTTCTTGGGATTTTTAGTTTCCCTGTAATAATACTTAAGGGCCATAACTACGTTTAGGATGGGCAGTTTTCTAAAATTATTGTAACTGTAAAAACTACTGTTCACACAGAGATACTACAAGATTTCTAGTTTGTGTTTTTGCAAATGTAAAGCAGTAAAATCCATTGTGAAGTAACAAAGCTGTTAACCTAAAGAAGGGAACGGTTTCTGTACTTGATACAGACATCAAGCTTTAATTTTTATGTTGCTCCCTATAATCATTCAAGCCGAATTATTTGATGTTACTAACTTACAATCTATTGCCGACTCCTTTCTCATTCCTCTCGCGTGATAAGCACTGTAAAACAAAGAAAACTCAACATTTTCCATATCACTGTTTTATTTGATTCATATTTCAAATGAAAGTAATAGCTGAGTTTTAAAACCAAATATGTTACCATTTGTTAGAGAAAATGTTTTATGGAAAATAAATACGTAAGCAATACCATTAACTAAATTGCAACTTACATAATAAATGAAAATTTGTTGAGTACAACTCTCGAATCAGGATCTTTGTCTTTCGTGGCCAGAGTGCCATTATCTGGGCGGTCTCCAAGGACACAAAGAGAGCTTCCGCCTTATATCAGCAACTTTTTCAGAGACCATAGAAGTTTCCCTACAGTGCCTGCAGAACCATTCGCATAATGAAAATGTGAAAAAGAGGCAGATCCAGAGCATAATATTGGCTTCGAAATAAAATCTCATTTCGTTCCATCCATTTTGTGTACTTTCCCCATAGTCAATAATATATGTTTCATGATAAGTTCATATTTAAATCTATATTTTCGATATATGGACAGCAAAAAACATCGTTTTTTGCTACTACGTTATTGGAATGAACTAAATGCAGCAAAACTGACAGAAGTGTGTATGATATTTTTGTCGCTACATACAGTTATACTTTACTTCATTTCGGTTATGTTATTAGACATCATGATTCAGTAAAACCGAATGAGTGGCTTGCTAAATGAGGAATAGGTTTTGAAATGTGCAGGAAAAAGAATTTCTCCGGTAAGCGACGAACCTATAAAAGTTTGTTGTGCACTGTGCTGCGAATGGAAATGGTGTTATTTCTATAGATTAATGCAGCCTACAAGTACACATGTAATTTCGATATCAGATATATCCAGTTTATTTACAGTATTGGTAATATCCGATATCTGTATAACAGCCCCCACAGGAGCCATTTTATAGAAATATAATTTCGTCAAAAATACTTATTCATTGTTTACATTTATTTTACTGAAACTTACAGAGACATCTGTATGACATCTGTACCTATATAAATTACAATTTCTATAAACTGAAACACCGATAAAAATGTCTTTAATGAATCCAGACTCAGAAGGAGTGTAAGAAAGAGATGAAGCAATAATTTCCTAAGACTGTAGAGAGGTTGTGTGCACATATGTCCAGCAACATTCTTACTTGTGTGAACGCTAAAGTATGGGTTATATCAAACTAATTTGGTCATCAGGCTCCAAACGAAGTGGAACGTAAAGCCATGTGTCTGAATGTAACGTCGACTACAAACTGAGGTCGCATCCAGCAGCATGATTTTCTTCCGATATTTGCGTTTGTCGTATCGTGACATTAGCTCCATGCAGGGCATGCTGTTAGGGAAGTGATGCATATGTGGCACCAGCTCATAGAGGGGCGGTAAATGGGTGCGGAATCACTGAATGTGATCACAGCACAGGTTGACTACCATTTTGTCGGCGTGGCGGTCGCGGATCGTACAGTTTCGTTCGCAGTTTTGACTAGCATAACTTTTTAGCAATGTATTGTACTTTATGGTCATGACGGAGATATAATACCTGGTATTCATGCTGGAAACATAAATCAAGTTATTCGTTACTAATACTTAAGTCCTTCAGTTCTAAATACCACAGTTACTGCCATGGTGATCACGTAAACAGGGTGTACGTCTGCGTTTCCTCCTTCTGTTATTGTTTAATGGCATGCTTTCGACAGAAGTTGTAAATGTGTGATACGCAGCGCTAAGGTATAAGAATGGCCCCTGTAAAACTAGAAAAATACGCCTCCCCTCCAAGCACTAATCAGGTACCTCTTCAGAGACTTCAGCCGCGGCCATAAACATTTAAATTGCGGTCGACACTTTTGAGGAGGTATCCACATAACAGCCAGTAGCAAAGCTTCTGTTACTACCATATACTTCTAGTTCTATGCTTCTCAGTATTGCACTCAATTACGGGCATTACAATTTTCTGTAGTTTTAGTAAAAAAAGCTGGATGAACTTGCTAGTGCAGTACAGAGATACTGATCAAGGGAAATCATCTAAACAGTAAACATCAATTATTTCCAAAACAGTTGACTATATTGGCACAAAGTTTACTACAGATGATAATACGGAACAGGGCGAGCGCGAAGGACGCTAAACAGCTATTAGCCTAACACAGACATACCATGAACGTGGCTAAAATTCTGTGCTCTTTGGAAAATTTATGATGGCTCACTATGAAGCTTAAGAGGCAAGTGGTCAGTTATCTTTTGGTAACGATAGTGTAAAGAATCAATTGTTATGATTTTGAAAGAAACAACTTAGTTACGAACTGTAATTCAAAAGCTTAGCACAACCTATGACCAAAGAGAGAATGGACCTGACATCAAGGAATTATCATCTTTCACTTCGACGGTTTATAATTGGGTTGAATGGATGCATTTTCGTGCATGCTTTGAGAATGATCATTCGGGATGGTCAAAAGGTTGTACAAGCGACGAAATTGTGCTGAAAACTTAAAAATGGCTCTCTGAATGCTCATCAGTTAAAGATATGAGAATTCGCACACATTGCAAACAATTATTTAGACCGTGTCTACCATATGTAATATAAATTTTTTTGGGTCAAAGCTTTCTGGTCGATTGATGCTGCGTTTGTTGCTCAATGATGAAAGCTTGTTTGAATGGACATTACTTACGAGCGTTTAAGACCTGAATGCATTCCCGTCGATTTACTCTAACGTCTCACAACGATGGATGAAAGCTGGATCTGTAATTACAAGCAACAGATGAAGGCGACGTCGAAATAGCGAGTGTCAAAATCTGAAAGCGCGCTATAGAAAGCGAAAAACCATTTCGTTTTTAAGAAAAGTAATGACTGCAGTTTTATGGGAATTACGTGGGTGGTGCTCCAAGACAATCTCAGTAAGGACAGAAGATCACTGAGGAGTATTAATCTTTACTGTTGAAGAAACTTAAGAATGCTATTCACACTGAACATACATCTTGAAAGCAAGAAAGTTCTTTTACTTCAGAAATAAAGTACCCTGTCGCACGTTTTATAGCATTCCAGCAATACTGCACGACATTAACTTTGCTATGGTTGTACACTCACTATTTGTCGGATTTTGCTCCCAACAGTTTCTTCTTGTTACCAAATCTGAAAAAGTACACGTGTCAACGAACAACAGCGGGATATGATTAGGTTAATTCTGAGATAGACGCTTATTTTGCGCACTTGGAAATATCAAAATTTACTGACGACGTACAAATGTTGGAATTTAGATTTTAAAAATAACTGTTCTTATCAGTAAGAAAAAAATCATGTTATAAAATACCTGTTGCTTTGTCAAATCGAAACTATTTGCAACATATCTGGGAGATACCTATTATATAAAGGGCAGTCAAATTAAAATTAGACAGATGGGAAAAGTAAGTAAACTGTTTATTGTTTCAAAAATAATAACCATAACTGTTAGTACATTTATCTGAGGACAAGATGGTCCATACCTTCACGAAAAAAATTTTGCGGCTGCCTACGGAACTATGATAGTTCCGGGTCGTCCATCTGTTCACCCAAAATAAATCAACGGCGACGAATGACTTTCTTTAAAGTTCCAGAAATATGCATTCACATGGGGAGAGATCGGCACTGTATGGAAGATGTGTAAGGGCTTCCCAGCGAAACTTCTGCAGCATAATCGCAACATACGGCCAGACCACATGTTGCCAAAGTTGTTTCGACTACACTGATGATGTTTCGCTGGGAAGTCCTTACACATCCTCCACACAGTCCCAATCTCTCCCAGTGCGACTTCCATATTTGTGGAGCACTGAAGAGAGATATTCGTGGCCGACGATTTGCTTCAGCCGAAGAAGTGTACACTTTGCGAGCTAACGTCCTAAAGATGTTCGAGCTGACACGCGTTTCCTCTTCGTCGAAATGTCTTGGCTCAAACTAGTCTATGGGTTGATCCGCATGTGTCGCATTACTCGCCCTTTGGCTAAATCGCCTGGCTAATGGCAAGCTTGCGACATTGTATGAAACATACAACGTTAGTATAACATATACCAACAGTAATGATAATATCGGGAGCTAAATGTACGACCATTGATCATGTAGGCCACACAGTTCCGATTCGGTTAGAATAATGTTTATTCAGAAAGCAAACTAATAGTGAAAGTTAAAAAAAAATGGCTCTGAGCACTATGGGACTCAACTGCTGTGGTCATCAGTCCCCTAGAACTTAGAACTACTTAAACCTAACTAACCTAAGGACATCACACACATCCATGCCCGAGGCAGGATTCGAACCTGCGACCGTAGCAGTCGCACGGTTGCGGACTGCGCGCCTAGAACCGCGAGACCACCGCGGCCGGCTAATAGTGAAAGTGGTCGCATTTAGAATTACTATTACGCTCGAGCGCATATCCATTTGAGACAGTTCGATCACTCACAATCTCATTGTGAAACATAAGTCCAATACTTCACTTCGATATTATACGAAAAGTTAGAGTTCACACCAGGCGCGCGTCTGCTCACCTCTCAGAGACTGAGTCCCACGATACCACACAATGCGCGCCGAACGTCCTTGCTCAACTGATTAGGGCAGTTCCCTTTTCTGAAGCTGTCCATCTCATTATCGGCTACAGCTTATTCTACATTTTAACATCTTTAAATAATCAAAGCTTGACCACTTTCACATTCTAAATAAAGTACCAATAATATCCATTGCATTATAAACGTTAAATTCTTTTACATAAGACCAATACAATTTCCTTCTTAGCTTTGAATGTCACGGCCAGTAGCCCTCCACCAGCGTGCTTTCTGATAAATAAATAAAGAACAAAAGTATCTGTTATGCTCTAAACTTTACAACAAATATGCTATTACCTAATAATTCAATAAGGTGTCATGCTGTCACTGCTCAATGTGTTTTGATGATTTGATGCTTAATTGAGAATACTGATAATTCAAATTTACTGCAGCTTTTAAACAAATAAAGTTACAAAGTTACAGAGTTGATATTTTTAACATGTGTCATTTTAATGATGCGCTTCCATATGAAATGTCGACCGTTAAGATCGACCAGAGCGTTTAGATTTTAGCATTCATTTCTTTGTCACAAAACTTTGTAATTTCACTTTAGCAGTAAATCCTAAACTATGATCAGTATTCAAGTTTTATTGGGATTACCATGACAATTTATGAAGGGTGGTAGATTAAAATTACTGTGGCTTCATTCCCTGAATTACTACAAAATTAATTAGTTTTCATAAATGTTTCCCTTTATTTCCGATCTTAGGTCCGCCATGTTTAACACTGCTACATCTCCCTGGCCACAAACAGCTTCTGCAGGGTTTCTCTATGACGTAGGTTCTCGTCTGTCTCACTCGCACACTACAACGCTTGGGGCTCATTTAGCACAATAGACGCCTGTGAATTTCCCCTTCTCGTGGCGAATCTGCGCTCTTTGTGGAACACGGTCCTGGGCGACCGGGTTCGTTTCACAATTTCTGAGGGCTGCCTCTTTCGGGACAGCGGCCTTGCTACAGTGGATACACCGGTTCCCGTGAGATCACCGAAGTTCAGCGCTGTCTGGCGTGGCCGGGACTTGGATGGGTGACCATCCAGTCGCCATGCGCTGTTGCCATTTTTCGGGGTGCACTCAGCCTCGTGATGCCAATTGAGGAGCTTCTCGACCGAATAGTAGCGGCTCCGGTCAAAGAAAACCGTCATAACGACCGGGTGAGCAGTGTGCTGACCACATGCCCCTCCTATCTGCATCCTCACTGAGGATGACACTTGTGGCCTGAAGACGGAGTGCCTTTTTCGGCCTTATACTTAAACGAGAGTGAAATGCTCGTTATCTCACAACTTGAGCGCAATCATGGTTGTGTAAGCAACCATAAACATGTTTCCATGAAGGCATTGACCATTTTGCATCGCATGGGTTAACAGACTCGAAGATAAAAAGAAGAAATCGACGAACCACGAAAAAACTATCCAAATGACATGCAAAACGGTAGATGTGATGTACATGTACACAGAAATAAATTACAATTTCAATACAACTATATGATCTATTCAAGACAAAAGATACACAAAATGAATAAGTTAGTAATGCATGGGTCCACCTCTGGCCCTTATCCAAGCAGTTATTTCGCTTGAAATTCATTGATTGAGTTGTTGTAATTCCTCCTGAGGGATATATTGCCACCATCTGTCAAACTGGAGCATTGGATCATCAAAATCCTGAGCTTATTGGAGGGCCCTGCCTATAATGCTCCAAACGTTGTGAACTGGGGAGAGATCCAATAACCTTGATAGTCAAGGTAATATCTGGCGAGCATGAAGCCCACCAGTAAGAACTCTTATCGTGTGAGGGTGGGCAATACCTTTCTGAAATGTAAGCCCAGGGAGACTTTCCATGAAAGGCAACAAAACTGAATGTAGAATATAGTTGATGTACTGCTGTGCTGTAAGGGTGCAGTGGATGGCAACCATAGAGATCCTGCTGTAATAAGAATTGGCAGCTCAGACTATCACTCCTAGTTGTCGAACTTTATGCAGACAATAGTCAGGCCCACTCTCCAGGGTGTTACCAGACATGTCTTCGGCCTGTAATCACATTGACTGGAGTAACATTGTCTTCCATGGTGAGTCCCACTGCTAAGTGAGCCCCAGTTACTAGCTGACATGGTTAAAATCTATTTATTCACGTCCTTAGTCTTAGGTAACGGTCCAGCAATATCCAATCCTACACTTCTGAATGGTTCACTGGTTTCTAGTAGTTCTGGTTATGAGCCTTAGCTATTCCCAAATTATTCCATTTGTTACAGTAATCACATTGTGAATCAAACTGAAAAAAGTCACCTCTACCACCTGGCCACCATAACATCTCAGATATTTTCATAATTGATGCTATTTATGGTAGTGTCCTGATAATAAATAAAAGTGTTGATTCGTAGTAATCTGTTTTCTCATCCTATCCAAATCAAGCAGGTGGTTTCTTTCCTAGCAATTTTAACCAGAAGCCCATCTATATCGACAAAACATTGACCATTTCCACACATTTTGTATTGTGTATCCTATTCTTGGTCTGCTGTTAACTCTTTCTCATGACTTACTCCATGCAGTATGGTCTGTAACTACTGTAAATTCTATTCCTGTCAAGAAACATCTGTTGTTTATGTTATACCAAAAACTGTAGTACATAACTCCTTTCCTGTGGTAGTATGATTGCATTCTGCTTTGTTTAATGATATGGGAGCAAATGATATTGAGTGTTAGTGACTGTCAATGTCTTGAGACGTAATAGCACCAACAACGAAATTTAAAGCATGTGTCGAAAGAATAAAGGGCGTGCTAAAATCTGGATGGGCTAAAACTGGAGCTTTGGCTGGAGCAGTTTTAAGTTACTCCTACGCCTTTTTGCATTCTGTCAACCAATTAACTGTGGCTCCTTTTCCAGTAATTGTGTCACTGGATGTTCTATATTTGTATAACTGACTATGAAACATCTGTAGATATTTGCTAATCCCTTGGTTCACAAAAATTGTTTACAGTTTCAATTAATTTTGTATCCAGGCAGATGCCTTAACTAGTTAGAAAATTTCCCAGGTAATTTATGTGACTTGGTGCTAAATAGCATTTATCTGTTTGTCAAAACGGATTTGCGTTTCCTACATGTTCAAAAACTGCTTGAAGTTTCTCAGTATGGTGCTTCATGTTTGTACCATGAAATAGTATGTCGTCGACGTATGCAAGAACTTGCAGTGGTGTTAGCCCTTGTAAAACTGAATCCATCACCCCCTAAAAGGTATGTAGAACAATGCAAAGTCAAACTGGCATACAGAGGTATTTATACACTCCTGTTGCAGTAACGAATGAAATTTCTGCTTGATCATCTGGATGAACTGTCAGTTGATAGGTATCCAGTTATTCGGTTATATAACGAAAAAAATCGACATCTGCCCAAGTAATCCAGGGTTTCCACCAAGCTCAGAAAGCGGCAAATGTCTGGTGTGGTTACTGCTATTAGAGTTCGGTAATCGGTCCAAAAAGTGTTGTTCTGTAGAGACCGATTGTTTGTTAACGATTAATTATTGGCGAAAACTATAACGGATATGCAGAATCACTTGGTTTTATAATTTTGGATTCCAGTTGTTCTTTAACACTTTTTTCTACAAACATTCCTTGTCTGTGCAGTTCTTCATAAGGCTCTAAATAATAGGTGCTGCATTGGAAAAGATCTGCATGCTCTAACAAAACAGGAGCTAAAATATTCCTGTCAAGTATTCTATCTTCTCTCAAATCTTGTTCTTTAGTTCACTGTTAGCTTCGATTCCTTTTTGCAGTTTTTGGTACCATTATAAAATTTCTCGTCATGTCTGCGACGCTTGATACTTCGTTTGATATAGGTATTACATTACATTCACTTATCCTCGACACTTCAGTGATCTTAATTCACCATGGAAATACAGACTCTTCATTGCTCGTGTTCGTGATTTTTATCGGGACTCTAGTTACATTCCGTCTCACCACTGTAGTTATACCTACAGTTCTGGCTACATAATAACGCATCTTCTCAAGTAACACAGATTTCTCCGATCGCCCAGTCGATAACAGAGCTCCTTCTTGGCCTCAGGTTGACTTAACTTTGACATATAGTGCTTTTCTGTTTCCCTGGGGAACTAGGAGAGGCTGATAGATTTGTACATCGAGTAGGAGGGTCTGAACTAATATGTCGGCCAGGAGGTCCAGTCCCACAACGTCAGTTTTCTACATCTACATCTACATCTACATCTACATACATACTTCACAAGCTACTCTACAGGGCGTGGTGGAGGGTACCTTTCACCACTACCAGTCATTTCCCTTCCCGTACCATTGGCAAATAGAGCGACGCCTGTCTGTATGCCTCTGTATAAACCCTAGTCTCTCCAGTCTTCGTGGTCCTTACGCGAAATGTACATTGGCGGCAGTAGAATCATTCTGCAGTCAGCTTCAAATTCGGTTCTCCAAATTTTCTCAGTAGTACTCCTCGAAAAGAACGTCGCCTTCCATCCAGTGATTCCCATTCGAGTTCCCAAAGCATCTCCGTAATACTTGCGTGTATTCCGAATCTACCAGTAACAAATGTAACACTTCGCCTCTGTATTGCTTCGATGTTTTCCTTTAATCTGACCTGGTTCGCGTCCCAGATACTCAAACACTACTCAGCGGTGAGTCGCACTAGTCTCCTACAACTGAACACCTTCCTAAAATTCTCCCAGTAAACCCAAGCCAATCATTCGCCTTCCCTACTACACCCCTTAGATGTCCATCTGCTTCATGCGGCTTTGCAACGTTACGCCTAAATATTTAATCGACGTAACTGTGTCAAGCAGCACATTACTAATACTGTACTCGAAAATTATGGGTTCGTTTTTTCTTCTCATCTGCATTAACGTACATTTTTCTACATTTAGAACTAGTTCCCATTCATCACAACAACTATAAATTCTACTTACGAGGTGGAATCCAAAATTTTCTTGACTGGTGCTGCCATCTGGAAAGTAGGGGTAGTAGATCTTTGCACCGCTAGGTGGAGAGAGCTGCATATCTGATGAGTCAGTGTGCAGAGTGGCATTCGCCTGGGACGACGTGTTGCATGTTCACAGTGATTTCCGTAATGCTTTGTGTTTGGAGTGTGGCGATTTTACAATGGATCCGCGAAAAGAACAGCGTGTGTGTATCAAATTCTGTGCGAATCTCAGGAAACGTGCTACGGAGAACCTTGCAATGATTCAACAAGTGTTTGGGGGACAGAGTATGAGCCGTCCCAATGGAAGAGCTCGGTCTCTTCAAGACCCCAAAAAGCGAGACAGGCGAAGAGCAAAGTGAAGAGCATGATCATCGTTTTCTTTGATACCAAGGGAATTGTGCTAAAAGAATTCGTCCCACCCAATCAAACTGTGAATTCCGCGTACCCCTGTGATGTTTTGTGACGGCTCTGTGAAAACGTGCGGTGACGACGGCCCCAATTTTGGCGTCAAGGGAATGGGTTGCTGCATTACGACAACGCGCCCTGTCACACGTCCTTGCTCACCAGGACCTTTTTGGCAATAAACAATATGACGGTTGTACCCCACCCGCCGTACTCGCCAGATTTGGCACCTTGTTACTTCGCGCTATTCCCAAAACTGAAACTCAAGTTGAAAGACCGTTTGTTCGGCAGTATAGAGAGTATTCAAGTGATAACCACCTTCAAAGAACAGGACTTCTAGAAAACGTTCCACCAGTGGCAGAAGCGCTGGGACTGGATTGTATGTGCTGATGGGAACTACTTCGAGGGTGATGGTGACCATTAGTCCAAAGCTAAGGTTTACAACAGATGGCAGCACCAGTCCCGAAAATTTTGGATAGCACCTCGTATATCCTCCTATAGTCACTCAACGACGATGTCTTCCCGTACACCACAGCACCATCAGCAGACAGTTGCCTTTCGTACTGTAGCCAGATTTGAGCAGATTATCCTGAGTTCCAGTGTTGGATGTCCACGCGTTGTCGGATTATGTCAATGTTTCGGCTGCTTCGCGATGGAGTGCTGGCAGCAAATCGGAAGTTCACACTTCGATGTACCCCCTGAGGGCTGTAGGATTTCCATTACATATCCCCATGCTGATATGACTTCTAAAGGGAGGATCCTATGTTCAGCTGAGTATCCCATGCGCTAGGTGTCAGGACATCTAGACACTGAGTCTATGAAGATCAGAATAAATGAACACCGAGTAAATAACCTTCACCAGTTTATTCACACAAAACAGTTTATAGAAATCCACACGCTACGCCAATCCATCATCTCTGTGTCTGTCCTCTAGAACCGTACAGTTATTAACTACCAAGACTCCATTGTGAGCAAAGAATAACTTATTTCACGTCCGAGCAATGCTAGTTAAAGCAGTTTTGTCGCATGCAGACGGCCAGCTACACACTGCGCAGGCGCTCTGCGCTCTGCGTCAGGTTGTACTGATAAATGTAGTTTGTCAGCATTTCAAGATAATAGCAGTTCACACACATCCATGCACGACTTCTTTGTGTGTAAGACGAACACTTACAGTACTCTACACGCCTTCATTCAGTGCATAATAGAAGCTACCTTTCCTATTCCACGCGCAAGCCCAGTCAAGTGAAAACGACAATGTGCCTCGGTACGCTGATTTCTCCAGCTTTAATGTACGTTCATTGCAGCAAACTGTTCTGCAGCCTCTCACAAATGTCAGTTTTTCGACCTCACGTCTTTAGATTCCTCGACTGTCTCCATTCAGAAATCAGGAGGAAAGCTTTGGTGTCATTAGACATTGCAATAAAGTATACCAGATCATCAACAAGTAATGATATCATAGCGTTGGTAAAGTGTGTGTGTCTATATACGATCGCGAGAAGCAAGCCTGCATGTCTCTGAATTGCTTCAGTGTCGTAGTAAATTGACATGATATGGAGAGCAGCACAGCGAACATTCGTTCTGATGCTATCAGTCTCCTCTGGGCCTCGGATGTGGAGCTTAATTAGACAAGCTGGCATACTGCGCAGAGAGCCCAGAAGCTAGCTGAGTGGCTGAGTGGTACCTCTCGCCTTCTGTGAGTCATGTCTCAGATGTGGGTTTATTGCTGCTGCCTGCCAGCGGACCTCTTTGTTCAGCATCCAGTAGCTAGATAGGGCTACACTCTGTCGCTGGCAATAGCAGAGATTTTTTGCCACAAAAATGTTTTGCGCAACTACGATACTGAGTCTGCTCTCATAAAAAATACGTTATTTGAGATATTTGTATATTTACCATTTCTGACGCTCACGTATGGACTTGTAAATAAGCGCAAGCCTGTCTCATTCTCAAACGTGTCTGATACATGGTGGGTAGACGTAACATCGACGAGTTTATGGTATACCTGCTCCTTCTCAAACGCCAGACATAGATCCAATTAACTATGCCCATCTTATGGCACACTTCGTATATAACTGTCTATCCTTTCTCACTATTAACGTTACCAATTCCTGTACCTTCCATCACACTGCAAGACTGCCACAAGGCTGTGTCCTCTCTCCTCTCTTTTATCTCCTCTACTCTGCTAATATGCCAAAACCCCTCCACCAGGTCACCTCCCTTCAGTATGCTGACACACCGCTTTCCTCGCCCTCTGTCCTACACTCCAGAAAGCCCAACGAACCATCCAAATCCATCTCAGTCAGTTTACTTCCTGTTGTAAACAACCCTTCCAAAACCCAGGCAATAATTATCGGACGAACTACCTGAATCTTCCACCTCCACGGCTTCCATTTGACCATTTACAAGCGCCCTATCCCGTTAACTTACACACTAAAATATCTTGGACTAACCATTGGTCGCCAACTAACGTGGAAATCTCACCTACTAACCACCCAACAGAAAGCCCACAATACAGTACATGTACTAAAACAACACTTGCAGCTAGTTTTACGAATGACAGCTAGCTCTAAATGTAGAAAAATGTAAGTTAATGCGGATGTGTAGGAAAAACTGACCTGTAATGTTCCGATATTGCATGAGTGTTGTCCCGTTTGACACAGTCACATTGTTTAAATATCTGGGCGTAACGTTGCTGAGCGACATGAAATGGAACGAGCATGGGAGGAGTGTGGTAGGGAAGGTGAATAATCGACTTTGGTTTTCTGGTGAAAATTCTAGGAATGTGTGGTTCATCTGTAAAGGAGACCACATATAAGATGCTAGTGCAACGTATTTTTTAATACTGCTTGTGTGTTTGGGATCTGTGCCAGGTTAGATTAAAGGAATACAACGAAGCAATTCAGAGGTGGTCTGCTAGAGTTGTTACTTGTAGGTTCGAACAACACGCAAGTGTTACGGAGATGCTCTGGGAACTGAAGGCGACGTTCTTTTCGAGGAACACTGTTGAGAAAATTTAAAGAACCGGCATTTCAAACTGACTCCAGAACGATTTTTCTATCCGCAATATACATTGCCCAAAAGGACCACGAATGTAAGATAAGAGAAATTATGAATTATGCAGAGGCATATGGACAGTAATTGTTCCCTTGCTCCATTTTCTTGTGGAACATGAAAGGACATAACTAGTGGTGGTACAGGGTGCCCTCCTTCACGTGCTGTACGGTGGATTGCGGAACGTCTACGTAGATGTAGATGTACTAACAGGCCGAACTTGGAGATTACACCCCTATACTATTCTCCACACGTACAGGTTTCTCATCCGACCCGCCTTCTGCTATGCAAATATTCAGAGGATATCCACCCCCGCCAAAGTTCTGTAAGTCCCTCCAAATCTTTGAAAACCATGCACTTCGTCTCACTTTCCATATGCGTACCTTCCCTCACTTGGATTCTCTACCATGTCATCAAATTCTACTCCTCCTCGCCCACATCGAACACCTCGGCATCTTCTATACTATCGGCAAACTAGGTTCCAATCACCCAGTTGTCTGCCATCTGATCATCAACTCTGGTATGCTGCTGCACCTTCACAGACACATCCCTCCGTCTTTACACCTTCACACACTCCATATGCTATCCCAAAGCAGCTTGAATCAACTCGCTTTCCCAAATAATGAGATTCGCCCCGATATTTTTCCCTCCTACCAACTTTAACTCCTCCCCACCCCTTCCATTCCCCATCAGGATTCCTCCCTCCTTTTTTTCCTCTCCACCTACCGCTATCCCTTTCCGTTTGTAACCACTGCCCTACCCACACAACACACTGCTCCTCACCAACTGTCTTTCCCATTATACACCTCAGCTCCTATCTCTCTCATCTGCATAGTGTACCTGTCTAACAGACTCCTATCAGACGGGATGGTTCCTTTGAAAGGGCACGGCCGATTTCTTTCCCCATCCTTCCCTCACCCGAGCTTGCGCTCCGTCTCTAATGACCTCGTTGTCGACGGGACATTAAACACTAATCTCCTCCTCCCCCCTATCTTTCTACCCATACCCATCAACCCTATAAGACATACTCTCTCCTCTGGCAATATTTCTCACCATAGTGCAGGTCCTTCAATTGTGCAGTGTTTCAGCGGTTTTGTCAGAAGAATTTCACCTTCCTGCGATATATTTTTAAAATATATATGTTTTCATTTTTTGATGCGTTTGTCTTTGATTTTTAATTTAAAATATAACATAGCCCCAAATTTATTTCCCTTTTCCACTTTTTCTTAATTTTCTTGGATGAAGGGCCGAGAACTGGACCTCTGACAGCCATATGGGGTGAGGTGGATGCAATATTAATAAAGAAGAAAAAAAGGGCAGACCTGTGGTTTGGCTAGGGCTAATGTATATTACTACCTGTTTTAAAACACACCCTCAATCCCATACATAAAATTAGTATAGTGAATTTCTTAAAGATAGAGCCTGAAGCGTTTTTTCAGGCCCTGAGCCACTGCATAAGTCCTACCAACAGGACCCGGTAGCTTAATTTCCGTGAGAAATTTATCTATAGTTTGTTGGTTATTTTAACTTAGGACAACTTTGAATTTCGTGCAATTTTACAATATAGGTTGATGAATAAAGTATGCTTCTTGAATTTTAAAATTTCCCTGCCGTTTTATCTTAGGTCACATGGGCTGTGAATGCACTGCTATTACAAACAGAACACTAGCGGTGGGAATCGGAACTACTAATCCTGCACTTAGCGTTAGGCACCTGAATCTGCAGTGTGCGTGCACCGTACCTGGGCGCTTAGCTCTCTTGCTGCTGAATGCGAGTCAGTGCTTAGGGCCTCCGACAATCGAGTGATGCGGGTGAGTTGACTGTACAAGGAGGACGCTGACTGTTTGTGTGAATTTCTCGACCAGTTCGGTGATTGTGAACTTTTCGGCCTCAGAAAGGACGACTCGTTCTTTTTTAAAATTTATTTAAATGAAGATTTAATCATTCCTGTCCTATTCACATTACACAGTGAAACTGGATTCAAGCTCGGGATGGGGGAATTATTTAAACTTAAGAGAATTCACCTGCCAACGATGCCGGCTGTGCTTGTATGCTCAGGTCCACTATGTAAATGTTGCACCATTAATCTGGTAACCTTGTAGGCTGGACCCCTGTAGCACCACATTTCAAAAGCATTTATTCTCTTCCTCCGCGAACTGTTTATCGTCGACTTTTGACTATCATACTAACAACGGAACCTCCCCATCGCACCCCCTCAGATTTAGTTATAAGTTGGCACAGTGGATAGGACTTGAAAAATTGAACACAGATCAATCGAGAAAACAGGAAGAAGTTGTGTGGAACTATGAAAAAAAAGCAAAATATACAAACTGAGTAGTCCATGCGCAAGATAGGCAACATCAAGGGTAATGTGAGCTCAGGAGCGCCGTGGTCCCGTGGTTAGCGTGAGCAGCTGCGGAACGAGATGTCCTTGGATCAAGTCTTCCCTCGAGTAAAAAGTTTAAGTTTTTATTTTCAGACAATTATTATCTGTCCTTCCGTCCGTCCGATGCGAGGTAACTGCGACGTAGTACGGGGATGCTACACCCAAACGGAAAATTTTGAAAACGTTAAAAACATATGTTTTGACAGAGCACATGGAAAACTGTGCTACTGCGAAACTGTTGCATTCATTTGTTGCAGTTTATGTTACAAACTCTTATGTTTTCATCACTTTTTTGGGAGTGATTATCACATCCACAAGAAAACCTAAATCGGGCAAGGTAGAAGAATCTTTTTACCCATTCGCCAAGTGTACAAGTGGGTAGACAACATATTCCAGTCATGTGACGCACATGCCGTCACCAGCGTCGTAAAGAATATATCAGACGTGTTTTCCTGTGGAGGAATCGGTTGACCTATGACCTTGCGATCAAATGTTTTCGGTTCCCATTGGAGAGGAACGTCCTTTCGTCTACTAATCGCACGGTTTTGCAATGCGGTCGCAAAACACAGACACTAAACTTATTACAGTGAACAGAGACGTCAATGAACGAACGGACAGATCATAACTTTGCGAAAAGAAAGAAAGTGACTTTTCACTCGAGGGAGGACTTGAATTAAGGACCTCTTGTTCTGCAGCTACTCACGCTAACCACGGGGCCACGGCGCTCCTGCGTTGACATTACTCTTGATGTTACCAATCTTGCTTATGGACTACTCAGTTTGTATATTTTCCTTATTTTTTTCATTGTTCCACACAAGTTCTTCCTGTTTCCTCGATTGACGTGTGTTCAGTTTTTCAAGGCCTATCCACTGTGCCAACTTATAACTAAATCTGACGGGGGTGCGATTGGGACGTGCCCTTGTAAGCTGCACTCCAGAGAAATGTCTTCAAAACACACTTCTTATTATTTAAACTTATGTTCAGTGTCAAAAATTTCTCTTTGTCAGAAATGTTTTCTTACTATAGCCAGTCTGCAGTCTATATCGTCTCTACCATGGCCACTATCAGTTACTTTGCTACCCAAATAGCAAAACTCATCTAGTATATTTCGTTTTCTATTTCCTACTCTAATTCCAGTAACAACCCCGGATTTAACTCGACTCCACTTCTTTTACTTTTGCGGATGTTAATCTTACAACCTCGATTCACAACAATATCCATTCCGACCAACTCTTGTTCCAAGTCCTTTTCAGTCTTTGGGAGAATTACAGTGTCACCAGCAAACCGCGAAGTTTTTATTCTACTCACTGGAATTTAATTCTCCTCAAAATTTCTCTTTGGTTTCCTTCACACTTTGTTAATGTACAGATTGAATAACATGGGAAATAGGGTACAACCCTGCCTCACATCATTCTCCACTTCTATTTCTGTTTCATGTCGTACGACTTACATAGCTTCAGTCTAGTTGCTGAGTAACTTGTGGATAAACTTTCGCCTCCTGTATTTTATCCCTGTGATCTTCAAAATATGAGACTGTGTCAATAATTTGTGTTAGCAATTTGCAAGCACGAGACATTAAACTGATGGTACAGCAATATTCACGTCTGCCTGCACCAGCCTTCTTGTAGTCTGAGGGTATTTGTCCTGCCTCATGTAGCTTGCAAATCTAATGGAATAGCTTTGTTATAGCTGGCTTTCCCAAGGATCTCAGTAATTCTCATCGAATGTCGTTCACCTCAAAGGCCTTTATTATACTTCGATCTTTCAGTATTCTCTCAAATGATGTTCGCAGTATCGTATCTAACTTATCATCTTCGTTTACTTCCTCTTTCTTTCCTGTAATACTGTATCAAATTTATTTCCCTTTGTTAGCCTTTCTCTATATTCCCTCCATCTTTCGGCTTTCTCTTCTTAGTTTAGTACTGGCTTGTGATCTGGATTCGGGATATTCATAGAAATGCTTCTCTTTTCTCCAAAGGTCTCTTTCATTTTCCTGTGGGTAGTAGCTATCTTTTCCCCTCTCAAACAAATTTCTACAGATGTGCAGTTGTTCTCTGGAACCCTGCTTGACCATTTTGCACTCTGTGTCAAGCTCGGTTTTAGACGTGTGTATTCCCTTTTGTCTGCTTCATTTGCGATATAGAACCTGACAAGAATGATATCCAGGACTGCCCGCATCTCGTGGTAGTGCGGTAGCGTTCTGGCTTGCAACGCACGGGTTCCCGGGTTCCATTCCTGGCGGGGTCAGGTATTTTCTCTGCCTCGTGATGGCTGGGTGTTGTGTGATGTCCTTAGGTTAGTTAGGTTTAAGTAGTACTAAGTTCTAGGGGACTGTTGACCATAGATGTTAAGTCCCATAGTGCTCAGAGCCATTTGAACCATTTTTATATCCAGGGCTGCCGGCACAGCTGGCTGATCTGTGGCAACACTTTAAAATCTGGTAATGTGGCACGCATTGTGTCGTTTATAGGTTTCAAATTACTCTTCTCTTTATAAGCGACGTTTCACTGCAAACCATTACATGAGTCACGTCGCTACACTTCACTTTTCATTACCATTAGGTTTGTCTCGAATGCGTAACAGAACCATTTATTTTCATTTGAAAACAACAGTATTTCAGTATTGCGGAATATAAAAACGTTCAAAGCACTGATCGTACAGCAGAATAGTCTCACTGGACAAAATTGCAGTTACCCAAGTTCAGGGCGCAGGCAGATGATGTGGAACTAGATGGAACTAGTGCTGACTGTACGGAGAGAGTGGATTGTGCCCATAGTATGTGCGGATGCAATACTGTGCAGTATGTGTATCGTTCGCAACGTATGGGTGCGCAAAGCCAGTATTGCAGATTGGCAATTGATCAGCAACCTTTGGGTGCACCGCGGTAGTTCTCTGAATGAAATGGCGGGTTTGCCACGGTGTGTGGTTCCGCACTGTAATAACTGTTTACCGGTTAGGGTAAAAATTCGGTTTTCACATTATAATGGCAGCTCAAAGATATGTCGAAAAAATATGTTCCCTACTTTATTAGTAAAAATTACGTCACTGCGAGGCAAATTGTTATTTTGGGACTCCTTTACGGGGATCAGCATCAAGACAAGCACGGTCATTTGTGAAATCAGTCAACTATTTCTGAATTGTTGTAAATGAAGTAACAAATGTCTTATAAACCGTCATCATCTTGGAAAGAACTTGTATTGATGATAATCGGCGCAAAATAAAGAATTTTGTGGCACCAAGTAATGCAGTTAAACCACCTGAACGAAACATACCCAACACGACTGGAAAAAAAAAAATATACCGCAAGTTGATGATTGTGAGCCGGACGCGGTGGTCTCGCGGTTCTAGGCGCTCAGTCCGGAACAGCGCGACTGCTACGGTCACAGGTTCGAATCCTGCCTCGGGCATGGATGTGTGTGATGTCCTTAGGTTAGTTAGGTTTAAGTAGATCTAAGTTCCAGGGGACTGTTGACCACAGATGTTAAGTCCCATAGTGCTCAGAGCCATTTGAAACATTTGATTATTGCGATAAGTATTACACAATAAGTATTGACAGTTACAAAAATCATTGTTATCATTGTTGTTTCTCTGACCACGAGAATTTTTCATCTGGCTCACGTATTAAGCAGCTCTGTGCACAGGGTACCTTGGTCACTCATACCAATTGCTAACCCGTCCGTGCGTGTGAACAAAATTAATTGAATCAGAACTAATTGTGATGCAGATACATATTTAAGACACAGTACTGGAATAAATGTACGCAATGGGATAATTAACACTACCATCAACGGAATGATTTACGCTATGATCGTGGCCCTATAAGTGACTCTTAAGGCGGGGAATATTTATTTTATCACTGAAAAATATTAAATATTATCTTGGAGTTAGCGTATACTAGAATCAAAGCTTAGTTTTTGTGAACTATCGATTGGCAAAATTACGCAGTATATATCGGAATCAGTTTATAATCATGTACCTGATTTATGAAATTTGCCTCGGCCTGTCTACGCATCAAATTACTATGAATGTATGTCTGCCTGGAGAAACGAAGAAGCTCATGCAACTGAGAATCCGCTAATGAACATGACAAAATGAATCCAAACATAAATCTGAAGTTATAGCTCGCGATGGTGCTAGCATGTCGAAGCTGCAAGTTATAGTCACCATTATCGGCAGTGCAATATGAGCAGGTCTGTGACGCCATGTGTGGCTACCATCAACAACTTCGCTAGAACCGTTCTGTCGAGGGCTCGAAAACTAGCGACCACTCTGATAATGGAGTCTGCTATGCCAGTTGAGAGCGAAGCCTGCTGAGAACCGATGCATAAGAAGTCATTCTTTCTCACCTGTAAAGAACTGACAACACCCTTATTCCCTCCAAGAATAATGGCAGCCAGTCCTCTTAAAGTTATATCGATCCACCAGTGACATAATTGTTTCACTGCAACAAAATCTCCCGCCAAGAGAGACGGAACATCAACCGTTTCACGGCTGTTAGGGCCGAGTGTCCAGCTTGTCTGATCGACTAGCGGGGGCGAAGGTATTGTGCGCTTGGACGGCCGGAGGCTGACGCAGCCGGACGCCCGCTATAGCTTACAGCCATTGTAGGCTAATCGCACGTTCCAGCGTGTATAGAACCACTCTTCAGTAACATTCTTTGTAAAAGCAGTGTCACACTGTATGGTCACAGTGGTTGCAGTTTCTGATAATCACGAAAGAGAGCTTCAGAACTATTTTCCGTTCGACATAAGAGTAAAATTCATGTAAACATTACACTATGTATTTTTCCGCGTTTTCTGTGACCTCATTGGATTTCGATTCACATGGAGCGGAAGCGAAGCTGTCTCGAGTATAGTCAAGTACGATGACGAGGATACGTTACAAACAGTTCAAATCTCTCTGATCACTATGGGACTTAACATCTGAGGTCATCAGTCCCCTAGAACTTAGAACTACTTAAACCTAGCTAACCTAAGGACATCACACACATCCAGGCTCGAGGCAGGATTCGAACCTGTGACCGTAGCAGCAGCGCGGTTCCGGACTGAAGCGCCTAGAACCGCTCGGTCACAGCGGACGGCTGCTCAAACTTACATGAAGGCTCTTCCCAACAGGCCTTCACACCTGCAGGCTGTAAATCTAACCCTGTACCTGTCAGGACGTTCTACCTGCTGGGCATACACGTACGCCTGTAGCCATGTGGGTATCGTAACCACTGCACATACGTGTATGCGCGTAGCTGATCTCGATTTCCTCCCCAATTTTCTAAAACTTCGTGCTTTGTGTTACACCCCCCTAGTCTCACACAAATTTCTCCAGTCGGTGCCCTCTCATGCAGCAGCTAGCCTCGCATTACAGGTCATAGGAAAAGCTGACAAACTGTGCTCGAGGCTTTACATCATGTCTCAAATCTAATGTATCTTCTGAACCCATTGTATGTCAGAACTCTTCTCCCTTGTTTTTTGGACAGCCGGGAGATGTTTATCACTTGAATGCACTTTTCTTAGCAGTGCCCGGTCGCACGTGAGATCAGCTATTTCAAATGTGAAATGCTGGTACATTATGCAAGCATCTAGAAGAGCATGCATTGTGTTGTACTGGTGTCGGATGTCAGTGTATGAGGTAGATTTCCGTGCCTGTTGCATTTCCTCGATCAATACATGAACGGTTAATGCTATTTGTGGATAATGCTAGAGTTGTCGTCCGACGATGTGCGGGTGGCAGTGCGGTTCTAGGCGCTACAGTCTGGAACAGCGCGAACGCTGCGGTCGCAGGTTCGAATCCTGCCTCGGGCATGGATGTGTGTGATGTTCTTAGGTTAGTTAGGTTTAAGTAGTTCTAAGTTCTAGGGGACTGATGACCTCAGATGGTAAGTCCCATAGTGATCAGAGCCATTTGAACCATATTTTTGCTCAGTGCTTCTTGGTTCTCAAGCTCATCCAGAAAAGCAGCTGATAGAGCCGGCACCAATTTAATTTAAAAAATGTTAAAAAGAAGAAATGAGCACAGTGCATACAATAACTGTAATCTCATTAATCCATCTAAACGATTATATTGCCAGAGCCTTTCTGACTCAGTTCGCTAACAGCTCATCGGCAGTGATAGTTGGAGGTTTTACACTTTTCCTTTAGTCTTTTTCTTTGTTTCGTTAGTGACATGTGTCTATATTTTACTTCTTTCAAAGTAATATAATTGACAAAAGTCACTAGAAACGGCTAAATTTATATTTATAAAGCAACAGTGAACAGTTTATGAAACTTCAGTGTATACAGAACAACAAACAAATAGTGTGTCTTATATATCTGTTTGATCCGCACCATGGCGCAGTAGCAGGAACACTTAAAAACACCTACATACTCAGAAACATGGAGGAGACGGAGGCCCTAAGGTTGAGTGTATAAGTGGAAAGAAACTTTCCAGTGCAAGTATGATACCGAATAAATTACTGCACCATATTTCAACAAAAGACAAGCATTTCCAAGGAAACCATTTTTGTCTATTTAAAAGAAATTCTAAGACAGAAGAATTAGCGGAGTTTACTAAGAAATGTATGACTGCTGATAAAGCTCAAGAAGCTCAGATTATTGAGAAAAATACTTTACATCATGTAGTTGCAGAGAAAGTCATCATTCCATGCTTGCTGTGCTATTGTGAGAACTATGTTGGGTCCTAAGTATAGTTCAAATGGCTCTGAGCACTATGGGACTCATGTTCTGAGGTCATCAGTCCACTAGAGCTTAGAAATACTTAAACCTAACTAACCTAAGGACATCCCACACACCCATGCCCGAGGCAGGATTCGAACCTGCGACCGTTGCGGTCGTGCGATTCCAGACTGAAGGACCTAGAACCGCTCGGCCACATCGGCAGGCTCCTAAGTATGAACGTGGTGTGAAAAAAATTCCGTTGGTTGATAATACAGTTAGGTGACTTATATGCCAGAAAACACTTAATATTCTGCTGCAACACAAGTTTTTCAAACAAGTATAATGTTTGCAATTCAGCAGGATGGATCCACCGATGTAAGTGGTGTAGCTCGGTTTTTCTTTACTTCGTTTCATTAACGAAAGAAACATAGTTTAACACCATATCTGTTGCAATGAAATTTCCGTAACTACTAATGACAATGACATTTTTTAAGTAGCAAATGGATGCATGGAGACAATGAATTTGTAGTGAATAAATTGCGTGAGCACATACACAGATGGCCCCCCTTCGATACAGGTACCATAAAATGATTCCTCTCATTGGAGAAAAGCAACGGAACGAAAACATTTTTTTGCATCACGCTAAGGTGAAAAAAGTCATGGGATACCTCTTGATATCGTTTTGGGCCTCCTTTTGCGCAGCGTAGTGCAGCAACCCAACGTCGACTGGACTCAACAAGTCGTTGGAAGCCGCCTGCAGAAACATTGAGCTATGCTGCCCCCATAGCCGTCCGTAATTCCGGAAGTGTTGCCTGCACGGTTTTGTGCACGACCTCTCGATTGTGACCCATCAATGTTTGGTTGATTCATAGCATGCTCTTGCGTCAGTCGTCTGCTACCATAGCCCATTAACACCAAATTTCGCCGCACTGTCCTAATGATTACTTTCGTCGTACGTCCCAAATGGATTTCTGCAGTTATTTCACGCAGTGTTGCTTGTCCGTTTGCACTGACAACTCTACACAAACGCGATTGCTCTTGGTCTTCATATGCAGGCCGTCGGCTACTGCGTTGCCCGTGTGCGAGGCAATGACAAAAATTCGGTATTTTGGGCACAATCTTGACACTGTGGATCTCGGAATATTGAATTCCCTAACGATTTCCGAAATGGAATGTCTAGCTCCAACTACCACTCCGTGTCCAGAGTCTGTTAATTGCCGTTCTGCGGCCACAATCACGTGGGAGACATTTTCATATGAGCCATCTGAGTTCAAATGGCAACTTCGCCAGTGCTCTGCCCTTTTATAGCTTATGTGCACGATGCTACAGCCACCTGTATACGTGAATATCGCTATCCCATGACTTCTGCTACTTCAGTGTAGACGCTGTTTTAATAATATTAATGGCCGGCCGGAGTGGCCGAGCGGTTCTAGGCGCTTCAGTCTGGAACCGCGCAACCGCTACGGTCACAGGTTCGAATGCTGCCTCGGGCATGGATGTATGTGATATCCTTAGGTTAGTTAGGTTTAAGTAGTACTAAGTTCTAGGGGACTGATGACCTCAGAAGTTAAGTCCCATAGTGCTCAGAGCCATTTGAACCATTTTGAATAATATTAATGAAAGAGGCCTCTTGTATGTATTTCAATAGCGGCAAGGAGGAAAGGTTTACAAAACTTTGCTGTAGGTGATGTTACACTCGTTTAGGCGAGTTTCTTGTCCGGTGGCCTTACTCGCCCTTGTGTGGTTAATATCATTAGTGGTTTTATGAATATCAAAGTTTAATGTATTGCGTCCATGTGGCCGAAATGCATCGTTGTCAAGGTTGATGGCGCTGACGAACGGCAGTTCCTCTGACCACGTGTATTGTGTTTCTTGTGTGTTGCTGACTGTTTAATTGACACAGCGTACTGGAAGCAGCAGAATGGTCCAGTATTTATATCCGGAATAATCGAAGATGGTGTTTGTGTACGGCCAAGCAGATGTAAACGGTCGAGATCCAGCGCGGCTATACCTAAAAAATTATTCTTACTAACCTCATCACACAACATTTGAATCCCTTTTCGGGAGTTTTTGTGAACATGAGTCCTATCTGCCAGACGAACGTCAGGGAGGCCATGGAGGCGGTGGACTTCAATACACCAGATTTGGACGACAGGGTCCCACAGGATACTGATCTCCAAACCTGAT
Source organism: Schistocerca gregaria (assembly GCF_023897955.1). NCBI lineage: Eukaryota > Metazoa > Arthropoda > Insecta > Orthoptera > Acrididae > Schistocerca > Schistocerca gregaria. The sequence continues at coordinate 194,378,707 of NC_064931.1, forward strand.
GTATGTACAGTCCGCCGCTTCTCTTGTCTCCTTGCACGTTCGTCTGTCTTAAAGGACCTGTGATCACCCAAACTCCCAGAAAGGGCTTCAAATGTTGTGTGATGTGTTAGCTGTCTGTGAGGGTAGTTGTTTTGGTACAGCCGGGCTGCCTCTCGACCGCTTCCATGTGCTTGGCCGTACGTGAACACCATCTAGGCTTGTTACCGACATGAATACCGGACTATTCTGCTGCTTACAGTACGCGACGTCAATCACTCAGCTTGCAACACCCAAGGAGCAGACTGCACGCGATTAGAGGAACTGTCATTCGTCAGCGCCATCTACTGTGGCAATGAAGCGTTTCTGACACATGTTCGTGGGACCTTTACTCCTCCATTTCCACTTAGGGATTCGTCCGTGTAGTTCGTCGATTTTATTAATGTTCACCCTGGGTGTCTCTCATAAGAGTCCACATGCGCATTTGCTTTGGATTTTCTGCAATCTCTTTTTGCAGTGTGTATCTGGAGTCATCCCAAACAAATACTGCTCATCACGTCTTTCAGTATGATATTCGCGATATTCGTCTTATCGAAATATAACAACAGGGACAGTAAAACACTGTTAGCCGGAGTGGCCGTGCGGTTCTAGGCGCTACAGTCTGGAGCGAAGCGAGCTCTACGGTCGCAGGTTCGAATCCTGCCTCGGGCATGGATGTGTGTGATGTCCTTAGGTTAGTTAGATTTAAGTAGTTCTAAGATCTAGGCGACTGATGACCTCAGAAGTTAAGTTGCATAGTGCTCAGAGCCATTTTGACAGTAAAACACTAAGAATAGCCAGTACACCAACAGGGACAGCAACACCCTATTGCACTCTGACTGCTACCAACATGCAGCATCGCACTATTCAGTCCTGCTCGAGTAATGATTATTCCTTTTCTTTTACTGTTCCTGTTAATTAATGACGATAAAAGAAATATCGCACTAGACTAACTTTGAGCCGCTCTGTCGAATGGGCATGTGGAATTTCGCTTTAAACATAATTTTGTTCGCAATACGAAACAAAATGATGCTTTTCGTCGATACTGATTGTCGCCTGAAAGACGTGAAAAGCAGTATTTGTTTGGGCTGACTACAGCTACACACTGAAAAAAAATTGCAAATATCTGCCGAAACAACACATAAAATGCGCCCAATGACTCTTAAGAGAGACCCCTATATATGTGACGGTTCGAGCGGCTCGCCCCGTCGGAGGTTCGAGACCTCCCTCGGTCATGGGTGTGTGTATGATGTCCTTAGCGTAAGTTAGTTTAAATGGTTCAAATGGCTCTGAGCACTATGGGACTCAACTGCTGTGGTCATAAGTCCCCTAGAACTTAGAACTACTTAAACCTAACTAACCTAAGGACATCATACACATCCATGCCCGAGGCAGGATTCGAACCTGCGACCGTAGCTGTAGCACGGTTCCGGACTGTGCTCCTAGAACCGCGAGACCACCGCGGCCGGCTAAGTTAGTTTAAATTAGAGTAAGTAGTTCGAAAGCCTAGCGACCTATGTCCTAAGCAGTTCGCTCCCATAGTCATTACCACAAATTTCAATTTTTCCCTGTGTATGTAGGGCTAAACAATATGCCGCACATGGCGATCGGCACTCGATTCCTCATCCTAATTCAAGGCATAAGTGTACCTAGCAAAAACTAGTTCCACCAACAGGTTTAACAGAAATGTGATTTAAAATGTGGCTCTGGCAATGTTCTATCTTCGCACAGCGTGGGCAACAACAGATTGCTTGAGTTCTGTGCTATGCTGGAGCTGTCCAGATTTATATACATTCTGCTTTTAACGTGTCCATGCTTGCCTGTTAGCCAGGCAGGCAAACTACCGCACGTTATCAGCACAACGGGCAGGTAGCTTTACTCGCATTCAAGCCAAGCTGTGCCCAATTCAATAAGGCTGCAGGAGTCTTGTGCTTGCCTGCCCGTCTTCCCGCGGTGATACGCTACATAGCAGTTTATTCTGCACGCTTTCACTGTTATGAGTAAGGTTCAGAAGCTGATGAAAAACCTGTTTACCGGGTATCACAACACAAGGCACAATGAAATGTATATTCATTTGGGGTCATTTTGGGCTTCTTTTTTTATTCTGTGCGACTTCAACCTATTTTCACTAGCACTGGCTGTTCTCATTTCGAACCATCATAAGGTCATCACTAATATATGTTTTCTGTAGTAAATAGAATCATCTCCGAAAGTCGAAATCCTTTGCATCTAAGGACCTCAGAGTGTCTATTGTACCGCAGCGTCAACGAAAGTAAGGTTTTGGAAACCTTGTTTCTGTAACCTTCGTGTGTTCCAACCAAATATGAGCCCAGTTGTAGCAATTTAATTACTTTTTTCAGGATGTGTTTTACGGGTTCGATGAATTCATCCTTTGTTGCCAAAATAGCTCATACTGAATTCTCAAAATGCATTTGAGCAAACACGAACTTCGTTTTCATATTTTACTAATCTAAAAAGTACATGTTTCATTCATACTAAGCTTTCTTCACATTACTGCATTATACCAGAATGTAGTTTTTAATATTCAGAGACCATTGTTGTTGTTGTGGTCTTCATTCCAGAGACTGGTTTGATGCAGCTCTCCATCTACTCTATCGTGTGCAAGCTTCTACATCTCCCAGTACCTACTGCAAACTACATCCTACTGAATCTCTTTAGTGTATTCATCTCTTGGTCTCCTTCTACGATTTTTACCCCCCACTCGGCCCTCCAATACTAAATTGATGATCCCTTGATGCCTCAGAATAAGTCCTACCAACCGATCTCTTCTTCTAGTCAAGTTGTGCCACAAATTTCTCTTCTCCCCAACGCTATTCAATACCTCCTCTTTAGTTATGTTATCTACACATCTAATCTTCAGCATTCTTCCGCAGCACCACATTTCGGAAGCTTCTATTCTCTCCTTGTCTAAACTATTTATCGTCCAAGTTTCACTTCCATACATGGCTACACTCCATACAAACACTTTCAGAAACGACTTCCTGACACTTAAATCTATACTCCATGTTAAGAAATTTCTCTTCTTCAGAAACGCTTTCCTTGCCATTGCCAGTCTACATTTTATATCTTCTCTACTTCGACTATCATCAGTTATTTTGCTCCCCAAATAGCAAAACTCATTTACTACTTTAAGCGTCTCATTTCCTAATCTAATTGCCGCAGCAGCACCCGATTCAATTCAACTATATTCCATTATCCCAGTTTTTGCTTTTGTTGACATTCACCTTGTATTCTCCTGTCAAGACTCTGTCCATTCCGTCCAGCTGCTCCTCCAGGTCCTTTGTTGTCCCTGACAGAATTACAATGTCATCGGCGAATCTCAAAGCTTTTCTTTCTTCTCCATGGAGTTTAATTCGTGCTCCGAATTTTTCTTTTGTTTCCTTTACCGCTTGCTCAATATACAGATTGAATAACATCGGAGATAGGCCACAACCCTGTTTCAGAGACCATATTTTCTGCATATTTCAGTCAGTGTTTGCCCCTAAATTTAAAAAGCGTATATACTGCTAAATGACCTCAAGTCCTTGGCACACATTTCAGACACTTGTCAGCCACTGCGTTTTGTCCTCTTTCAAAATATTTATGGAGTGAGGAAACTGTTGGACAAATTTACAAACATGTCCTAACATTCTCGATCTTTGAAACTGCTTCATAAACATACAACTTTTCTCCTGCTAGATTTGGGCTTTGTTCCGTAACTGATATATATTCCCCAATCCTCAGTTTCTACTCAGTCTCCTTTAAGTCTGTTTTGTTCATTTGGCTGCTCCCACCGGTATGGTAAATGAGCTGCTGGGAAACTACCTACGCAAACATACACCTGGCTAGTCAGGTGGTATTGTCAGTGCAACCTGTTGTCAAATGCAGCAGCCTGACCGGCTCCCGTGAAGCTTGCCAGTCTTGCGGAAGCCTAAGTTCGCCTGTTGTAAGTACTGTGCTTCAGTACACGTGTATGTTTATGTCCCGTTGCTGCAGGGTGAGCTGCGTTAATGGTTGCGTCGGAGATAGGGGCAGACAGGCTAAAGGGAGAATTTGTACGTCTCTGGAGCTATTCCATTAGCTCAGTGAGACTAGGCAATACCGTGGGGAATGGACATGCACTCTCGCCGATGTTCAATTCGTGTTCGCGTCAACATTTGTTTTTTAATTTAGTTAAGGCATCCAACTGTATCTAGTTTACACCTTCACAAAGCGGTATCTTGTGTGTTTCTTTCTGCTACTGTTACCATTATTTAAACATTAAGACATAACATGAACTTCTTACATACATAAACGACTTTGTTTAATCCATGACATAAAAAAGCCAATAAAAAATAATAATGGATACGGTGAAATCGTCTGTATCCACTGGGGTACCAACACACAACAGGTAAGCTACCCTAGATTGCACGTATGCTGCGTGTATTTGACGTCCAGGCTTATCTTCACAGAGTCGGTACGTACACGCACGAGCAACGTTGACTTCAGAGTAGATGTTCAAAGCGACCACCTTGCATTTGCAAACACTTCACCACTCGCTGGTCATACTTTGCTGGATCCTACGCAACAGACCTTCATCCACCATTGCCGAAGCGGCATGCATGCTAGCTATTAGGTCGTGGACATCAACGGGTGGAGTAACATAAACTTGTTCCTTTAAGGGTCCCTACAAATAATAGCCTAGTAGATCAGGGTGTAGGGAAAACCGAGGCCAGAACATTGTATTTCCACGACCAGTCCATTTCCCAGGGAACGTTTCATTTAAATAGTAACGCACATTCATTCCAGCCCGCAGCTCGTGATACAGTGTCTAGCGTTGCTGCCTCTTGATCACGGGGTCCCGGCTTCGATTCCCGGCCGGTTTCGGGATTTTCTCTGCCTGGGGACTTTGTGTTGACCTCATCATTTCATCATCACCATCATCATTCGTGACAGTGGATAGATTGGACTGTGTAAAAAATTAGACTGTGTTAGAAATCGTGACTTTGTACGGGCGCAGTTGAGCGCCTCACAAACCAAACATCATCATCATCATCACATTCATTCCAAAGTGTGGCAGTGCACCATTATACCGAAACTATAGCTGTCGCCGAACACCAAGTGGAACGTCGTCTAACGCATGAGGCAAAGTATTGCATAGAAACATCCAGCAATAGACAGGGCCCAAAACATACCTCCCACGATTCCAGCCTCCAATTTTATGTCAAAGCGTGCCTGAAAGCCACGTTCACGGATGACATGTGGGTTATGATCCGACCAAAAACGGCTATCGTCGAGGTTGAAAATACCCTCGCGAATGAAGTTAGATTCGTCTGTTCATATCAGATTATTTATAAAATGTTCGTTATCTCCACTTGGTGCAAACACCATTCACAAGACTGCACTTACCGAATGCGTTTTTTTGGCCGCTGTTGCTGAGTTAACGTATAATGATACGGGTGTAGTTCTTAATCATACAACACTTCAATGATATCTGGAACTGCCCTCGCTATATCATGGGTTCTTCGCCGAGGTCATTGGTGAACGTTTTCAAGAATTGCATCTTCCTTTTTTGTTGAGTACGTCTAGTCCTCGGACAACCTCTGTTCATTACTTGTGGACAAAGATTATCGGTTTTCTGAAGGTGTTGCTCCAAGCGACGAATAGCGTTCTTATCGGGAGGGTGCTGTGTAGTACACGCACAAGCAGAAGCAGCAGCAGCTTGGTTAATGGATGCACTCAACAGCAAACGCTCTACATGTACTTGACAGGACTAGTTACAGCAGTGCATTTCACGGTTAATAGACACATGTATGAAGTTTGATGCATCCCACTGCGGTGTGATAAGCTATTATCATGTGACAAAATTGTGGGCTCTTGCCCTCTCATATTGTATAGGGTGCCTAGGGAGTGTTGCGTACTCAGAATGCTGTACAACAAATCAAGCAAATGACATTAGTAGTTTTATTTCAATACAGCAGACTGACAATTGTATTGTATTGTATGTTAACTGGGGGCCTAGAAACGACGGAGAGGCTCCGACCGCGACACAGCTGCAGTGGTCCACAACCTCACGACGGCTACCACAGTAAACTTCACCCCTCTGCCGCCCCACACCGAACCCAGGGTTATTGTGCGGTTCGGCCTCAGATGGATTGCCCCCCCCCCCCTCACACCAGATGAGTGTAACCCCTACGTTTGCGTGGTAGAGTAATGGTGGTGTACGCGAACGTGGAGAGCTTGTTTGCGCAGCAATCGCCGACATAGTGTGGCTCACGCAGAATAAGGGGAACCGCATTCGCCGTGGCAGATGGAAAACCGCTTAAAAACCATCCACAGCTGGCCGGCTCACCGGACCTCGTCACAAGTCCGCCGGGCGGATTCGTGCCGGGGACAAGGCCCGCCCGGAAAGCCGTGTGTTAGACCGCACGGCCAACCGGACGGACAGATTGACATTACTTAACTTCTAAATAACAGTGATGTCGTAAGCGATGGGCGACATGCAACATAAATCCGAATCCTTTGCTATATAATTATAATGTTCATGCAAGTTAGACATACAGTTTGTGAATCACTTATAACTGCTATCGTGGTGTTCTCTGCTAGGCCGCGTCTAATCCTTTGCGAATACTGTCCACTAATGTCCGGCTGAGGCTGGCAGGAGCGGCGTTGATATTCACTTCTTGTAGAGTCCGCTCCTGTCGTGGTGCGGTCCTAACGAGCGCACCACTGGCTGACGTTTCACCGCCGTCTCTTCTCTTGCGTTCTTCATCTTCGTTCCGGCGCTTGTGGTTACGCCAGAACGGAGATGATAGCCTGCTTATGAACGACGAGTTCTATGGAACAGATGTCTAAAATATGAAAGAGGAACCTGACGAGGATCCGAACCGTAGCTCCATGGTGAATGTGGGTTGGATGTCCCAGTAGTCTACTGCTGCGACGGTTAGTACGGTAATGCGGGGTGATACACATTAACACGTTCGTCTGTACATTCGGATGCGCTGCACAATGTGAGAATGTTGCCAACTCTCCACTTTCATACATGTGTTTTCAAAATGCATCCGATCTGATTTTGCATTGTCTTGAATCGAGATGAGGAATCGCGTTCTGATCTCCAAGTGCGGCATTTTTTCTTCTATACTGAAACCAAATATGCACACTTTTCTCTTTGGTATCGCATAATGAAAGGAAAACGTCACGAGTTCCTGTTTACCCCGACTCTCAAAAAGATGTAAAAAAAAACAGCACCTGTAGTTACATTGTGCTCCTCCTCGACATGGCATAGAACATGAAGAATGATAACGTCGGTACTGAGAACGAGTGCTGGATTAATAACCGATCATTTGGTACAGTTTCTAGTGTGGGCATATTTTTATGCCTTTTTTAAAATTCATTTCGGCCATTTCAGCTGTTTCCAGGCTTCTTGTTTTGTTTTATTTATCCATTACACGAAATAGTCAAGATGAGAAAACACGCAGAACAAAGCATTTTGTTTGCAACTGTCAGTCTAGGTTTTACCATATCACATATAACTGGTTGGTTTGCGCATGATGCAAGCGCTGTGTCTGGCATTGAGAAGAAACAAATACGGGGAAAGCAGCCTCCGATCGCCGTACACACCCCGGACGGTTCCTCCGACTGTGGCGGGCGGTTTATTGGTTAGTCAAACTCGACCAGTTAGATGTAAAAAAGTTCGAGAAAATCATTGCACAGTTTAGGATGCGTGTGTCAGTAGTTACTGAGATATGCAGAAATGTTAAAGCTGTTGTAGTAGATGTTAACTAAAACCCACCACAGAAGTTTCAAAATATACGTAGATGAAGATTTTTATTGCCGTATAGAAACTAATTCCACTGCAAAGCCCCTCGAAACGAATATTTTGGAATTACAGAAAACCGTTTCACAGTTATTTATGCCTCATGCCCTTTTGTCATTTGCCGCAACGTCTTTGCTCTTGTGAAGTCACATCGGCGGATCTGTTCATTTACGAAGCATGTCAGCTACGCGCGAAATAATTGACAGCGGGCTCTGTGTGCACTGGACAGCGCTAGAATTTGTTTCACGCGGCGGCCGCGCCTGCTGATTCGTCGACGCTTCGTAATCCGGGTCGAGGGGAGCGCTGCGGCTTCGGGTAACTTCGGCAAAGACCGGATCGTGTGTCGCCTCGCGCTTCCCCCACTCCTTCATTCCGCTCAGTGACGTAGGCTGTGCTTTTGGCTGGGGCAAGTAGAAGGGGGGTTTTAGTTTCCCACCAACCACCTACCGTATAGTACACGCCGCGGCAAAATTCGACGCGTCATGTGACAGCGGAATCCCGCTTCTGTCGAGACAGCGCGCCAACTAGCGGTTTAAACGCCGCTGCGGCATCCGGAGCGGGCAGGCTATAACGTTTTCACATAAAGTGACCGCTTCGAAACTTTATATTCGTAAATAGAAGGCAGGCGATATCCCGCTAATTAGTACTACAAGTCGGACGAGAAACTAGGAACGACCTTCTTGTTTCCATAGAAATCACGATTAAGTTTCGAGTGCTTTTCTGAGGTTATTCTCGTAATAAAAATGTGTAAATGGTAAGTGAATTTTCTACGAAACATTCCTATCCGAAAACTGTTGCAATAGTTAACGTTAGGAAGACTTAGTTTGCAGCTATAGAAAAGTTACTGCTTTAAAAAAGGAATTGTAACCCATGTGATGCGTTAGCAAATTTTTTCTGGTACTGGCGTAAATTTTCGAAACGGAATGTTGCATGTGAGTAGGCAGTGAAATAAGTATACTTTTAAGTAAATCTAAATTTATTTCTGCTCTTATTTCTTTGTAAGCAATTTTGTTTTGCTCCTTTCCATTTACGCTCTTCTTGTATTTCCTCAAAGCATGTCTTTTAGCGGCTTCTGTACTGTAGGAGAGGCGAATGGACGGTTGAATAACAGCCTCTCATCCCCGCTTTAATCGATACCTTATCTTGGCTTAATAGCGTCGCCGAGGCGGGCTATTCTTCCTTACCACGGGCACGCCCCCAGGCGCTCGTGCGGTCCGGGGCATCACAATGCCAACTCCCGGCTTCCAGCTCCCACTGTTTACGTCTGCCCCCTGACCTCTGCTGAATAAAGCCCGCCAGGGAGCAAATTTCCTGCTTCTTTCTGATGAGCAAACCGTCGCTACTGCCGTTCTCTCCAGACGCGCGCAACGAGAGTAGCTGCAGCATCAAGTACGCGAGACTTGAGAAAGTACGAACTCGGAGATAGATAATATTCAGCGGTCAGATGTCAATAAACAATTATTTTGAACATTCTCCTAAAGTTTCTATCTAGGTTTCCTTCCCATAGGTTCCTCAGCGAGCTAGAAAATTTCATATTTCCCTCAGCAGACCAGGAGATATTATGCAGGAAGAGAAATTTTGGCATCTGCAGTTTTAATTATGGTGGAAAGAAATACTCAGTTTTCAGGTGCAATTTTGTAGACAAATCTATAATTTCTCCGCATCTGTATCAATTTTAAGACGCAGAATCTGTCAGCGAGACAGCAGACTTCCTATACCCTTTGCAGTCAGGGAAGTATCGGGCAAGAAGACAAATGGTACAACTATGACTTGAATGCGGCCTAAATAAATGTTCATTCTGTAGTCATCATCCCATTAGTTCCTCTGAATTGTTTCAAGGAGCGCCGTCTTTCATTAAAACAGCAAATTTGTTTTCTTCGTGCAATAGGTAATCAATCGTTTTTCTGTTGACCTCAATCAGTTAATGAGAATAGTTGTGTTTGTAAAATTGCAGAAAGCTTTCATTATTGACTCTATGGGTATCCCGAAAAAGAAGAAAAAAAGTAACTTGTCTTCTTTTAATTATTTAAGAAATAAATATCCATTCTCCTGTCTCAGTTGTGTATCTGATTTATTTCAGAACGTGTTCCCCTTTATAGAAAATTACACAATAGTCTAAATAACTCAGTGCGAGACAGTAAAGCACAAATGTGTCGTGTTCGCTGGAAAAAAAAACTGATGAAATGAAACGGCCGTTCACAAACATTACCAGCCGTTTTTCGTAAAATCCCAAACAGGATATTTAATTGTAATCGAAGAGCTCGAGCATTGCTTGGCACAAGTCGAAAAAACATTTCCTCCGAGCAAAATTTAAGGAAAAAATTATTACTATACGCTGTTGGCAGAAATGACTGATCGTTAAATATGAACCTATTTTTTGAGCAACGCGTTCTCTGTCTGAGCAAAACCGCTTGAAAATCTTAAAGTTTCAAACCAAAAAACGTTATTGTGAAATCCAGAAAAACCAAATTTCAAAAGTTCAATGCATTTGCTGAAAGTTAACCTGAGACTTCATTATGTGACTAAAAGGTGACGAGCGTTGACGAGACAGACATGGTTGCATGCAAAAGACTGTCTCTCTTAACATACGTAGGTAGGACTTCACTAGACATTCAGCTATGCTTCGGTGTGTTTTGAAATTATGAATAACAGGGAGAATTTAAACAGCTGTTACTGACTTTAAAAGCAGAAGTTATTTGATATAAGTGTTATATAACTGCGTGAATTTTCGTTATCGTGTTTGACGTTAATATTTGCGTAATAGTCTAATCAGACCAATAAAACTAACATATACAGGAAAAGAGATAAGCATAATAAATGTGTATCATTGATACATAAAGTCAATTTTACCTAGCTGCTGACTCGTTTCTCTTTATATTGTCGATGAAAATAAGTACGGATGATAGCTATGCGATCCAGCTTTTACAATATATAACGTGCCCACTCGGAGATTAGGGCACATTGATTAAGTTGGGCTTGTATGGAAGCTACTGTAGAGAAATAATTTCATATTTTAAATATTATATAAAACGAAATAACCGAGGATGTCTCGTGGCCCTCAAATGACTTAAAATAAAACTTACTCTATCTATGACCCTGAATAAATATAGGTCATTTTTATTCGATGTTCCAGTCATTTATTTGGTTAACTTCATAATACTGTGTCTATTTCTTCAGTTTCCGTAATGTAAAATTACTGCGGTAGTAATAATATGCTCGGGTGTACGGTCAGGCCGTGGGAGCAAGAGATTCGAATCACCTCCAACAGTGACCGTTCGCACTTTACACGAAAGGTCACAGTGGTTGGCTCATCGGCGAGACGTCCGCTTGTTCGTTTGCTCGCAACGCCGTGCGTTACCACGGAAACCACTTCCAGCCTACGCACTAAAATATATCCCCACGTCCTCGCCGACGATATGCTTTAGCTTGCTCGAGAATGAGCAAAACAGAACTACTCGCCACAACTTGTCTGCTGTGCTCGCCAAAAAAAGAGAATTACATGCTTGTGCAACAGTCTTACGTAATAAGTGGAATAAATTATGTATTCATAGAGGAAATCTCAATAACTGTAGCGGAACCACAAAGCTTATACAAAAATAGAGCTGTCGCTTTGTGTGTGCGTGTGTCGAATTCCCATTGCGAGCCCATACCCCGACAAACACATTGCAGTAGTGTCTGCGGACGTAATGAGATTCGTTCACTCAAAAAGTTAAGAGTAAACAACACTGATTCATAATACAGAAAAATGAAAAATATCTTAAATATGAATGACAGAACCCGAAGTAATAAATGCTACAAATTCATTAACTGTCATATTTATGAATCGTTACATGCCACTATGTGGCTACCGACATATCTCGTATCTGATTCGATATGAAGGAACTGGTAATCTGCAATGTGTAGTAGTGTTGCAAATTAAGTAGCTACTAAAGTTCGGCTCAAGAATCTGTCGTAGCCCGCAGAGATACGATTAGAGTATCTTGCGGGAAAGCCAGAGTCATCACTAACTTAGCACAGATTTCTTCTCGGTTTCATATTACTTCCTTCTCTAAAGAAAAAAAAATGATGTGCTGTTGTAACAGGTCTTGTTTCCTCGTCACTTTTGGTAGTTGACCATGTAAGGTATGGGATCTGTCTGCGACCAAACTACGTAAGAGAAACCCTCATCTGAGTGGCGTAATACAGCATAAAGGGATAAAATATTATTTGAAGTTAGATAATCATTATATATTAATAATGAATTAGAAGCATTTTGAGCAGAAGACAATTTAAATATGTATAAAAAGACGTAACATATACCAAAAATGTTACTGTAAAATCTTTCAACAATTTCAACTTTGCTTGCTTTCAGATATTATATTTTATTTGCTTATTTACAGTGACACAGTGCTCGGTTTGGTGCAGGTGCCGTACCTCACCTAATTCAGAATTCTTTCTTCGCATGCTACGCTATTATGAACCTCAGAGCTTCCTTTATTCGTTCTTGTTTTATTATTAAATGATGCTACCACAATCGATCAAGCGTATTTTTCGTTGTAATTACACAGTGCGAGAGTGTGAAAAGTATACTCCTGATTATAACAGTTAACGCAGAGAGAACGCGTTTAAAAATAACAGACAAGACGTGTAACAAGTCAGAAGCTATCAGGACCAGGGACGGCCTTACGGTTACTGACGACATTACTTCAAATATTTAAGATCTGGTACAAGCCTCTTAGATGACTTGCGAAGTTATGGCGTCAGAGGTGCGGCGTGTCGCCGAGCGGCGAGCGAGCGAGCCTTCGACATTGGTCTGGGACGCAGGCTCGCTGAAAGGCCACTTCGGGGCCATCGCTCGCTATTCAGCGCCCGGGCTGCCGGCAGAAACGCGTTCTTCCTCGTGAGGTCCAGAAAATTGCTTCCGCGCCAGACAAAGGAACGCAGGGATGAAATTTAGTTACGTTAAGCGACTTCTAACGCTCCAATGGGCGTTGCTTAAGAGGAAAGTATGGTCTGAGACAGCAATGGGACAAACAGTGTCCTAAGAAGAAATAATGTCCTGAGGGAGCAATAAGTATTGTAGGAAATCTTGGAGAAAATCAGGCATGTCCGACGTAACCTTCTAAGTATCTCGTGTTTTAGAAAATAATCCATCCCACAAGACGTACTGAAAAACTGCAGTGTAATTTTTCATCAGCAGAGAAAGAACAGTTTTTTATGAAGCTGGATTACATTTGATTTGTTCTTCGTTCCAATGCCCCATAATGAACAGATACTAGTGGATATGAAACGTTTAAAAGACCAGAATATTTTTATGCTGTAATTAATGTTCTCAGATTTAAAATTTCATTGTAAAAGTCAAAGTAAAGAAATCTTCAAAATTTTGGAAGAAACAAAAAGTTACAACACAAATTTTCATTTAATGGTTAATACGTACACAAATAAAGTAATGTGCAAGCTGTTGTAGCTTAGCAACGTCAGAAGTTTCCGAACAAATATCTGAATACTCAAAGCAGTTCAACTAAACAGTCTACCCCTGAGAGAACTCGAACAGCAATTCCATTCCTGAGAGTGATGGGTGGGAAGAGAAGTGCTGATACGTGTTCGCTCACCCGACTGCAGCAGGGCGACTGTAAGACTTGGCGCCGCGAAACTTCTCCTCAGTTCCGTGTAAACAACCACATTCAGTCGTCTCACTGTTGTGGCGAAGAGGAGCAATCGGTCCAGGGCCCGTTTACGTCTTATTTGCACGAAAGTTGAGGCGGACAGGTCGTTTTCTCCCAACGAAAAGAGAAGAATGGGGAAAATATAGGACACGTAGTGATTTTAGGTTAGTGTATTTAGATAGTGTTATGCTCCACCGTAAAGAAACGAACGTATTTCTATTTTTTGCAACATATTTCATGTTATTATTTACAACTAAATCCTGTCTTTTTTGTCATTTTGCAGTACCGCAATAAAATCTTAAAATTTGCATCTTCACAGAAACGCACAGGTTCTTTTATTTACAGTTGCAGAGTTTTGACACTTCAGTTCGTATTGATCTGTGGTCATAAAGAAATTTCGCACGCAATATTCCCCTAAATAGTCATTATTAACGAAAAAACAAATTATTACAAGGTGCTTATGAAAAGTTCTTACCTTGTTTAAAATAATATTTCTTTCTTCTGCCTGGTTCTACTTTTTTGGATTTAGTGCCCATGTACCCTGTAATGCTCGTGTTTCACAGTATTCAGAGGTATTTTGATTCTATAGGATAAATTCCCTTGTCAGAATTATAATAACAGATGAATAGCAGCTGTATTCAGAGGTAGTTTGATGCTATAGGATAAATTCCCTTGTCAGAATTATAATTACAGATAAATAGTAGATGTACGCCTTTTTATTCCTAGGAATTGTTCTATTTATTAATAATGTTAATACGAATTCGTATCCAGTTGAGTCAGGCGACATGCAATTCCCATTACACAGAAACATGTATTAATGATTAAATCTCAACAGGCACCACTTAATTTCTATTAATTAGGGTATAAAGATAAACTTAGAAACATTGAACTTTCTCCGTCTCTTTTCGAATACGATGGTAGCCTGAGATGCTCTACCAAAGGCTGCAGGATTTTAGCAGTTTTGTTTCATATTTAATAATTCACTTGCAACCAGTGTTGTTACAAATAACACAGTTGATATATTTTGAAATTTCTTCATAGTAAGGTACTAGCAAGAAAAAGACATTACTTACGAAACTGTCGTAACCCAGCAACTCATTAACCACGGTAGTACAGCACCGTGATGCAAATGTGATCTTGCAGGAGAATTTATGCCTCAAGGCAGACACAGACGTTTATGACTTACCCCGACTCACAACGGTTATCACCAGTTTCAGCAGCGGTCGTAAACCAAAGCGAGTTTCGGTAACGAGTGCTGCCATATACGAAAGCCTGTGCGACGGTTATTGTAATATTCATTAAATAGCAGTTCAGTCTCTTGACAGTAATTAATAAAATACTCGCAGTATCATTATTTTCCCATACAACTCAGAGCCTCATGAGAGGTTTTACTGCTGAAAAGATAAGACGAATATATATATATATATATATATATATATATATATATATATATATATATATATATAACACGTCTTATCAGCTAGAGTAATATTCGATCGTCACTACCTCAAAAAACGTCGGAAATGCTTTGTTACCAGAGAAAGTCTTGAACAGAAATCTTCATTTAAGTTGTCTAGACGTGCAAATGTCGCTTCTAAGAAACCTCCATTCAAAAATCAACGTTTGTCCCTTTCATTTTAAAATAAGTAGTTAATTTAAAGTGAGGCGACAGAAGATATAGGATGGAGATCTATACATATACAGATGACGGTGGTATCGTGTACACAAGGTGCATAAGGGCTGTGCATTGATGGAGCTGTCACTTGTCTTCAGGTAATTCATGTGTAAAGGTTTCCGTCGTGATTATGGCCTCACGACGGGAATTAACAGAGTTTAAAACCGGAATGGGAGTTGGAGCTAATCGAATGGGATATTCCATTTCGGAATTCGTCAGGGAATTCAGTATTCCAAGATCCACAGTGTAAAGAGAGTGCCGAGAATACGAAAATTCAGACAGTACCTCGCAGCACGGACTACACAGTGGCCAACGGCCATCACGTAACGACCTAGAGAAGCAGCGTCTGCGTATATTTGGTAGTGCTAAGAGACAAGCAACACTGCTTGAAATAACCGCAGAAATCAATTATGACAGTGCGGAGAAATTTGGCGTTAATGGATTACGGCAGCAGACGTCCACGCGAGTACCTTTGCTCTCAGCACGCCATCGCTCGCAGCGCCTCTCCTGGGCTCATGACATTATCGGTTGGACTCTAGACGACAGGAAAACGGTGACCTGGTCACATGTGTGCCACATTCAGCTGGTAGAAGCTGATCGTGTGGTTCGGCGGGGCGCAAGCACCACTAAGCCATGAATGCAAATTGTCAACAAGGCATTGTGCAAGCTGGAGGTGGTTCCATAGTGCTGTGCGATGTTTAGAAAGGAATGGACTGGGTCTTCTGGTCTCACTGCACCGATCATTGACTAGAAATGGCTATGCTCGGCTTCCTGGAGACCATTTGCAGCCAACAACGATAGAATTTGGTTGGCTCTGAGCACTATGGGGTTTAACATCTGTGGTCATCAGTCCCCTAGAACTTAGAACTACTTGAACCTAACTAACCTAAGGACATCACACACATCCATGCCCGAGGCAGGATTCGAACCTGCGACCGTAGCAGTCGTACGGTTCCGGACTGAGCACCTAGAACCGCTAGACCACCGCGGCCGGCAACGATAGAATTTTTATGACTTACAATCTTCTACGTCACCGGGTCACAATTGTTCGTGATTGGTTTGAAGAATATTCTGGACACTTCGAGCGAATCATTTGGCCACCAAGATCACCCGACATGAATCCCATTGAACATTTGTCGGACATAATCGAGAACTCATTTCGTGCACAAAATCCTGCACCGACAACACTTTCGTACTTACGGACTGGTATAGAGGCAGCATGGCTCAGTATTTCTGCTGGGGACTTCCAACGATTTGTTGAGTCCATGCCACGTCGAGTTGCTGTACTAAGTCAGGCGGAAGGCTTTCGTCAGCCCCATGTGTAATGTAGACTTGCACATTTTTTTCCTCACAATTTAGATTTATTAAAACAAAAAAACATGAAACTAGTATTTTTACTCCTGCCCTGTTCCCTCCACGGATTTCTGAAACCACCTAGTGTAAACAGTAGGAGGTACAGCAGAAAAAATGTCATTGGTGAAAAATTGAACAATAATGACAAGTGGATTTAAACCGAGGGCACTGGTCGTAATGGAAGTGAGAGATGCGATGCGGTAGGCAGCTAAAGAGAAACATGATAAAACACGAGTCGCGAAGAGAGGGGGAGGGAAAGTCACGTGGCCGATTGATAAAAGAATGCAGCTAGGAGGAGATTGGAGAATTTTGTTTACAGTCTCACAAAGAAGAATCAGCCCTGTACGTTAATTTTTAACGGAGAAGATAGGAGACTGACAAAAGGAAGTGCTTCAGTTTTATTTTTAAATACAACGAGCCATTGAATTGAGCGCAGACTGCTTGTTCGGAGATGGGCACGAGCACTATAGGAGTAGTTTGGGAATGTTTTCCTTTAATGGATGGGCACAGCTAATGTAATAGATCGTTAGGAGACAGTGAGAGGACATACTTGTGCTCATACACAGAGAAGAGCAGATGAAGTACACAGCGTATGATATTCATATAAGTTGTCTGGCTGCAACCAACCAAAGTGGGTGTATGAAACACTGACAGTCAGATTTAACGTATACAAGAATTCATAATTAATTCTAATCGTCTATAGTTTTCATTACTCGTGCAGCGCAATATAGGAGGTTCGGTAGAAAGAGTGGTAGCACATGTTTTCGTTTTACCTCCTGCGGAAATATCTTCATTACATTTCCGATGGTATGCTATAATTACTTGATACTTATTCACATTTAGTTTAAGTTCTGTGTTTTGCGTCAATTTGTACACTGAAGACATACAGTCATTGATCTGGTGGATGGCGGTACGGACATCTTCAGTAAAGATGGACGCCGGGGACTAGAAACAATATTTACTGGAGGACAGAGCTGATGAGATGTGATTGACATGCAACAAATCCCTGCGGGACTCCTGAGGCAATATGATCTTAGGACGAATTTTTGTTTTCACATACGAAACGCTAGGTTGATTACTTAAGGAGCCTTCAAACCACTTCTGGGAACTATCTGAGAACTGTAGCTGATCCTTTCTTTATGAGCAGTCTGCAAAACTGAAAATGTCAGATGTTTTACCGAAGTCTAATAAAGTCAATATTGTGACCTCGTGGCTGTTTATGGCATATTTCAGATAGATTTAAATCGATTTAATTAGTGCAGCATTTATGCTGCAGTGTTTGTGAAAATTTGATTAACATTGGCCATGCAAGTTGAATTTATGTATCTATTCAGTCAGTTGCCTGTTAATGACATGTTCCAGGGCTTTAATCGAATGAGAAAGATGCTGATTGGCGGTTAATCATAAGGTGATGATGGGAATAGGTCAGACTGTGCTACTTTCCCTTTGCGTTGAATATTTCTCACTGACAATAAAAAAAATTAAATTCGTCTGTCGAGACTGGTACTGAGATAAGTGCAACGTCCTTGATCGTGATGATTTTAATACTGTCGTTGCCTAATTGCTCCCGTTGCCGTAGTAAAAATGGTTCAAATAGCTCTAAGCACTATGGGACTTAACATCTGAGGTCATCAATCCCCTAGACATAAAACTACTTAAATCTAACTAACCTAAGGACATCACACACATCCCTTCCCGAGGCAGGATTCGATCCTGCGACCGTAGAAGCCGCCTGGGTCCGGAATGATATCTGAACTCAGCAAGCATTCCATGACATGCAGGAAGTAGAGGTTCTTCTGACAGATCCGTACTCTACGGATAAGTTGGTAAGATGGAATGAAGCTTTAGATGACCACACCATTGTTCTGTATCATTTTCTAGACTTAAAGCTCACGAAATGTATGACATTATTACACATCAGAGAAGACCAGTTATCCGGCTACCACGTTCAACGAAACAGGAACTCTGAAACTGAATAAAAGAACCAGAAGCCATTATGAGGGAATAAATAAGAAAATGGCGTTGTTTATATTCAGCGCCTTTTAATGTTGTACAACGTAATCAACAGGGAAAGAAAATTGCGTGCCTACAGCGTATGAATACCGGATGAAGTGAAATTAAGTTCTAGGGGTTCCCAGATTTATGAGTGTCGTTACCGACAATAATATTATGCTTCATTTTATAGGGAACAACATGAGATGAGCTGGAGGAGCTTTGAAGTTTACCTATGAAAGAAACTGAAAGTTAACAGAAGCACGCAAAATACTGTTCGAATGAAACTTCTGCAACGATATTAGGCATAAAAATACTTTGATCCAACAAAAGACAGATTTCAGTTATATATATATATATATATATATATATATATATATATATATATATATATATAGTCGTTAGTAAAGATACAAAGTTGCTAACTGCACAAAATTTGAATCACCAGGATCAACGAAAATTTTTGATGAATAAGTGACTACAAAATAACTGTGATCGGTGACAGACCGAGAGAGAAAGGCAGCGGATTCTTAAGGTATCTTCTGTTAGGATTGTGTGAATGGGGCTGCAGTTACTAAAGGTAAGGTGATTTCCTTAGAGATGAGAAATCTATTTCGCAGACAACAACACGAGGGAGTGCATATAGACGTTTCTTAAAGGAATTGCTAATGTACCGAATAATACGAGTACTTCAATGCCACGCGATTTCTCCACAAATTTTTTTTGTAGCCCGTCCTCCAAAACTACAGTGAAGAGTAAAAATTGGGACAGAAACTGAATAGCTACTACAGTATTAATATTTCCTCGAATCTCAGACGTCATCTTTTAATTGCTCGGGATAATGTCGCGAATATTGAGTGGTCATAAGTTGATGTGAAACTTGTTATCATCTGACAGCAGTGTGAGTGGTGCTATGAACGTAACAATGAGTCGTATCACATTTGTCTTAATCATTATATGATCACATCAGTTAATATATACTGCTTGAATTAAATTATTTTTAGTGACGATTATCATCAAGCAGACATTTTGAAGTATGGTTAATTACTACGGCAACGGCCGGCTGCTGTGAGCGAGCGGTTCTAGGTCCTTCAGTCCGGACCCACGCTGCTGCTACGGTCGCAGGTTCGAATCCTGCCTCGGGCATGGATGTGTGTGATGTCCTTAGGTTAGTTAGATTTAAGTAGTTGTATGTCTAGGGGATTGATGACCTCAGATGTTAAGTCCCATAGTGCTTAGAGCCATTTGAACCATTTTTACTACGGCAACGGAAGCAATTAGGCAACGACAGTAATAAAGTCATCACGATCAAGGACGTTGCACATATCTCAGTACCTCTCTTGACAAACGAATTTAATTTTTTTCTTGTCAATGAGAAATATCCAACGCAAAGGGAAAGTAGCACAGTCTGACCAATTCCCATCATCACCTTATGATTAACCGCCAATCAGCATCTTTCTCATTCGATTAAAGCTCTGGAACATGTTGTTAACTGACTGAATAGATACATAAATTCAACTTGCATGACCCATGTCAATCAGATTTTCACAAACACTGCAGCATAAATGCTGCACTAATTAAATCGATTTAAATCGCTCTGAAATATACCATAAACAGCCACGAGGTCACAATATTGACTTTATTAGACTTCAGAAAAACATCTGACACAGAAGTGGTTTGAAGGCTCCTTAAGGAATCTACACTAGCGTTTCGTATGTGGAACAAAAATTCGTCCTAAGACAAGCGCAGTCTAGCCCAAGTGTAGAGAAACGGCGACACACTTGACCTAAATGTTAACAGTAACTTCTTCTCAACAAAAGTGTTTAACGTAATTTGTATCACAATCAGCCTTGTTGAAGAACACGTACATCAATCGCTAAGAACAAACATTTAAAATAGGCTACATTTTAATAACTGTGATAGCATGTTCTAGAAAAAGTATGTACGTCACAGAGTTTTTTTAATTAATGAGTTGAGATGTTCACGATTCAGTCACAATGGTGTGACTGCCGCCTATATTAGACGTCAGCGTGCAATAACCACATACAGACGGCAGGTGGCAGCACTAGCCGCGGAGGGAATATAAAGGGTGTCGGGACGGACGCGGAAAACTGTGCAGTATGGTCGTACGTGGAAACGGAGTAATTTATCTGACGTTCAAAAGGACATGATCATTAGCTTTCAAGCCAAGCGCGGAAGCATTTCCGAAACGGCTACGTTTGTAAACTGTTTGCGTGACGCCGGGGTTAAAGTATCCTGTGCGTGGTAAAATAGCGCTGTTCCAAACTGGCGCCAAGGCAACTGAGTTGCCCAACGGGCCATAGATGAGAGGGGTGAATGACGGTTACGGAGATGAATACGGGCAAATAGACGGGCAACTGTTAAGCAACTGCCGGCCGGAGTGGCCGAGAGGTTCTAGGCGCTACAGTCTGGAACCGTGGGACCGCTGTCGCAGGTTAGAATTCTGCCTCGGGAATGGATGTGTGTGATGTCCTTAGGTTAGTTAGGTTTAAGTAGTTCTAAGTTCTAGGGGACTGATAACCATAGATGTTAAGTCCTATAGTGCTCAGAGCCATTAGAACCATTTTGGCTCTGAGCACTACTGGACTTAAAGTCTGAGGTCATCAGTCCCCTAGAACTTAGAACTACTGAAATCTAACTAACCTAAGGACATCATACACATCCATGCCCGAGGCAGGATTCCAACCTGCGACCGCGTCGGTCGCGTGGTTCCAGACTGTAGCACCTAGAACCGCCGGTTACCTGCGACATAGGCTGGGATTTTCATGCCAAGACCGCAACTGGATATCCACAGTGTGGCGACAAGAAGCTATTTCAGACTAATCACGTTTCATGCTCAATTGTACACAGATGGCATTTGCCGTGTACACTATGCAACGATTGTCGGAAGGGTCCAGGTCGGAAGAGGGAGCATTAAGATCTGGGCCATGTTTTCGTGGTATTCCGTGGGTAATCTTGTCATTCTGAAAATCACAATGGATCAGCAGAATTATGCATCTGTTCTTGGGGACCATGCCCACCCTATATACAGTTTGTTTTTCCTCGACGCGGTGGCATCTACCAGCAGGGCAATGCAACGTTTGACAAAGCTCGTAGTCTGCATGCATGGTTCGAAGAGCTCGAGAATGAGTTTTCCGTACTCCCTTGGCTATCTGATTCCCCGGACAATACGTCCCTTTTGTTTCGGTGTTTTATTTCAGCTTCGTTTCAACTTACTTAAAAGTATTTTTCTAACGAGGCAGCAACAAATATTTTCTATTTATCCTTCTCCATCTGAAGCAGTGCCTATGCTGAAAAAAAAAACATGAAAATTCATGAACGTGATTCATGTTACCTCAGTGATTGGCCGGCCGCGGAGGTCTCGCGGTTCTAGGCGCGCAGTCAGGAACCGTGGGACTGCTACGGTCGCAGGTTCGAATCCTGCCTCGGGCATGGATGTGTGTGATGTCCTTAGGTTAGTTAGGTTTAAGTAGTTCTAAGTTCTAGGGGACTAATGACCACAGCAGTTGAGTCCCATAGCGCTCAGAGCCATTTGAACGTTTTTTTTTTTTAACCTCAGTGATTACACTTCCCGTTACTAGAGTTTGCCGAAAATCACGAGTTCGATTTAGAGAAACCACGGAAATACAAAATATCGATTGAAGGATGGTGTTTCGGCCGAACTCCTTCAGAACGTCATTCCAGTATCTCGTAGCAGAACTTCGTTCCATATTTAAAAGAGAGTTCTGATAAGTGTGTAAAGCTTCGTCGGGCAACTTGCGTGTAAAATAGGGGGAAGGTGTTATTTTAGACACGGCAGGATAGATAAATTGGAGATTAGGGCTTAACAGCGGTAATTGTAAGTAGTTTACTATACGTATCCGGTATCCGTGGACTACAGCTGCTACAGATCAGCACTATATTAGCACGCACCATCAGCTGCTTTAAGCTGTTCGTTGTCTGCCGTATACGTTCGGAAGGAAATCAAAGGACATTTCCTAATTATCATAGTGATATTCTCGAAGTCAACCAAATTGTTCATTCCCATAATTCACTCATTTTACTGGAACTACGAAAGTTTTCTGATGCGTTACGTTAATACACCGAGCTCAAGAAATTAACCAGGCGCCCTCTGAAACGAATGCTTTTGTGTGGACCACTGCACAGTCTCACTTCGTGGTCCATTTATAGTTGCAGTCAACATATTTTTATGGGAAATTATATATAGTTTTTACGAAGGCGCTACAGGAAATGCAATGTGAATTTGGGTAAAGCAACAATCAGTTAAGATAAAAATGGCTAGTGAGAGCGCTGTTGCGTACGAAATGACGAAAGCATTAGCCAGAGTCTTGTATCTGAGAGAATGCTGCAGCTCACTCTTCGAAGGCAGCAAAACAAGCCCTGACGTGTACAACGTAATAAAGAGCCGGTCCAAGAGCTAATGGAGTTGCCGACTAGCAGCTGAGACCACTAATGAGAATGGTGGAGAAAATAGTGCACTTAATTCCACATAACTCGCAGTTGAGGAAGGGAAGCACTGCATCGAAATAACGAACAAGAAGCTTTCCCGAGAACAGAATTAGAACCACATTTTTTTCACTGACCACACTAAATAATACTAAATGGTATAACCATGAAATTATTTTAAAAGTAAATCAGACATGGAAAAGTGTCCCTGTTATGTAGGTGTAAATATTACATGCCTAATGTAAGTAATTGTGCAAAAAGGTCACTCATACACTGATGGGAAAAATCACAACATGAAAAAATAGTTAAGGGTGTGTAATGAAAATACGGAAATACATTTTTCTAGATAGCATATTTAAGTTCGTAACATTGCGACATCACAGGATAATGTAAGCTAGAGATCAGCTATTTCAAATGTGAAATGCTGGTACATTATGCAAGCATCTAGAAGAGCATGCATTGTGTTGTACTGGTGTCGGATGTCAGTTTATGAGGTAGATTTCCGTGCCTGTTGCACTTCGTCGATCAATACATGAACGGTTAATGCTATTTGTGGATAATGCTAGAGTTGTCGTCCGACGATGTGCGGGTGGCAGTGCGGTTCTAGGCGCTACAGTCTGGAACCGCGCGACCGCTGCGGTCGCAGGTTCGAATCCTGCCTCGGGCATGGATGTCTGTGATGTCCTTAGGTTAGTTAGGTTTAAGTAATTCTAAGTTCTAGGGGACTGATGACCTCAGAAGTGAAGTCCCATAGTGCTCAGAGCCATTTGAAACATTTTGATGATGTCCCATACGTGCTCGACTGGAGGCAGATCTCGTGATCGAGCAGGGCAAAGCAACATGTCGACACACTGTAGAGCATTTTGGGTTACAACAGCGGTGTGCGGGCGAGCGTTATCCTGTTGGAAACACTCCATTGAACGCTGTTGATGAATGGCAGTACGACAAGTTGAATCACCGAATTGATGTACAGATTTCCAGTCATGGTACGGGGGTAACCATGAGAGTGCTCCTGCTGTCATACGAAATTGCACTGCGGACCGTAATTGCAGATGTAGGTCCAGTGTGTCGAGCACGCAGACAGATTGGTTGCAGGCCCTCAGCTGGCCTCCTCCCAACCAACACACTGCCACCGGTGGCATCGAGGCAGAACCAGCTTTTATCAGAAATTACTTTTACTTTTTCGTGTCCGGAAACTACAATTTGTTTGCCCAGTATTGGGCAATGTCCAATGCTTCTTCTTTAGCCATCCATAGATCGTCGAGGGTGCATCTGTGGAGGCAGGCAGGGCATTGTAGAAGATGTTCCATGTTCTATCGAGTGCTGCAGTCGCATTTGTCGTCATTTTCCTCCAACAAACCCCATTTGATCAGATTAGATTTCACAGGAGCCACCCCAGTTATGACGCGGTTAAGCATTCTCCAGGTTTTCCAATCACCAAAAACGCCGCTTGGTGGGTCCTCTCTTAGTGGATAGTAGATGGGGGGCTCATCTAAAGCGCAACTTAAGAAACGGCGTCTGGATTTGAGTCTGCTGGGGCCACACTCTAGGCCAAATATTGAGTGACGGGCATCAAAGGTTTGTTTTAGCTTCTTGGTATGTTCATGAGCTTTCCTACGTGAGTCAGGGTTTGTGAAACCTGCCGCCCTGTCAAGACTCGGTATGTTCATGGGCTTTCCTACGTGAGTCAGAGTTTGTGAAACATGCCGCCCTGTCAAGATTTTTTATGGGGGTTGATTTCATGCAGCCTGACACTATCCTGCATGTTTCATTCAAGCTAATATCTAACTTTTTTGCGTGGGCGGATCTGCACCATACCGGGCAGGCATATTCGGCAGTTGAGAAGCACAAAGCTAGGGCTGAAGTTCTGACCACGGTAGGTTTGGCACCCCGTTTGCTATTGGGCAGCTTTCTTATCAGGGAATTTCGTGCTTCAACTTTCTTGCGAGTTTTTTCGCAATGATATTTGTATGTCAATGTTCTGTCCAGTACGACGTCAAGGTAGGTGGGAGTATTTGTGTGTTCTAGTAATGTCCCATCCCAGGTAATATTGAGCCTGTACTTTGCCTGCCTCGAGTTCAGATGGAATGCACTCACTTGGGTTTTAGAGAATTCTTTTTGTAGTAGGTTGAAATTGTAGAAGGGGCGGTTTGTCTCTCCTCGATGGCTTCAAACCTGTTGCCCTGAACTGATATTGCCAGGTCGTCTGCATATACAAAAGTTTTGGTTTTGTCTGGAGTTGGTTGGTCATTTGTATATGTGTTGAATAGGATTGACGCCAACACGCTCCCTTGGGCGAGCCCATTTTTCTGATTCCGCCATCGACTCTTTTCCCCCTCAAGCATTACGATGAACTGTCTATTTTGGAGCAGGGATTCGATTATCTTGACTAGGTAGTAGTCTTTCAGGGTCTTGCAGGTTTTATGCAGTAATGTCCGGTGGTCTACTGTATCATATGCGGAACTTCCGGTGATCTACTCTATCATATGCGGAACTTAGGTCGGCTAGTGCCTGCCCTGTGATTAGTTTATTCTCAAACCCATCCTCCATATGTTCCGTCAATGCCAGAATTTGAGTGGTACTTTCCAGGTCTAAAACCTGCTTGGTGTGGAATTAGCTTCGAGTCAACGATCTTCTCTATTTTGTTGAGGATCAATCTTTCATAGAGATTAAACAGGTGGCAGAGAAGGTCGATAGCTCTTCGGAGACTCTAGGTGTTTTATCAGAAAACACAACAGACCTCCACTCTATCCTCGAATGAGCTCACTCTTGACACTACTGAAGTTGCTAATTCTGATGGTGTGGAGTCAGTGGAATACACACACGCCATAGGGCGTCTGGCTCGCAGCTGTCCTTAAAGTAACCGTGTTGTAACAGTTTGTTCTGTCACTATGGCGCCAATTGTTGCTCAAAATGCTGCTGCGGAAGCAATACGATGCGCCAAAGCCATACGCCGGACAGATGATCTTCTTTCTTGGTGGTGTGCCACGTGGCCGTCCGGAACCCGGTCTCCTTGTGACCGTACACTGTCGTGACAACTGCTACCAGCAATCATGTACAGTGGCTCCATTGTTGCTAAGTCTTCCTTCAACATCGCAGAAGGAACATCCAGCTTCCCGTAGCCCTAGTACACGACCACATTCAAACTTAGTGAGGTGTTGATAATGGCGTCTTTGTCGCCTTAAAGGCGTTCTTGACTGTATCAGCTCTCAAAGGTAACTAACGCTCACAACCGTTACCGTATATATTTAAAGCGAACGCTATTTGCATCCTCTTAGTGGCGTTACTAGCACCGCTCTTATGCGACTAGCGTGAAATCTGAATATACATCATCTTTCCGATGTAGAAACACGCTTATCAAATTTCATTTAGGTCGCCCAACTTCTGCTTTGTGTTGCAATTTTTTTCCCGCCAGTGTATGTTCTTCATGCGCCTCCATGATACAGTGACACGATTTTCAGCGTGAGAAACAATTGCAGTAACCAAGAACCAGTAACTACGTGTGCTTGTCGGCCGTTTTTCGAAAACCATGATGGCAAATATTCTGCATGAAGACTAATGCTGGTTTGAAGACATAGAATTAATTTCTAATTCCTATTAAGGAATCATCACTATATCAGTCGTACTGGGTTCATTTGGCACACTTATTTTATCTTAATTTTGTGGCCTTATGCCGTCGCTGCCTCTATAGCCGTCAGTTCACCAGAGGAAGTCGTGTGTGATATCTATTTGTGAGTCGTGTAAACTTCGTTCTGTGTGTTATCGTACTGTAATTATTTGTGTGCCTTATTTTTACAGGTGAAGATTGTAGAGTAACTCAGTATTTGCCTAAACAAGGAAAAACTGTCAAAACTCCACACTCAGACCAACGGTTGTTAATCAGCCACGTGGATTTGATAAGCGCGTAGTCCACCTTCCTGTGTGGTAAGCTAGCGCTCTCCGCGCTTTGTTACTGTTTTTTTTTCGTATATGTGAGTTCTCGGCCCTGCTTCATCGAATTTAGACAAAGCATTTTCCAAACATAAAACAAATATTATATATTTTCGCATCAAATTAAAAATGTGCTGCCTCTTCTGTAATTTTACCTTTTCTCCTTTTCTTCTGTCAAAAAGACAAACTGAGTAGTGCACATGTTACCACAAATTGGGGGCTATGTGTATGGAGTGGAATGACAGAACGTAATATATACCTAAAGTTGGAGCAGAAGAAAAAAAAGGATGGGTAAGGAAACTGTAAAATGAAATCGAATGGTAAAATCCAAGCCATCAGTAACCGGTACTGCAGTTTGCGCTGGACTGGCATCAAAAACAGGCGAGAATCCTCCCTCAGTTAAGACGAAAATTAAAAGGAGGGGGTATCACATCGGAGCACGGTGCATAGGGCTATAACGAAACTCTCGCATAGCTTCATCGTCTAGGATTGACTTCTTGTACTTACTTAGGTGTATCCCACGATATATCGTGCTTTGTTCTGTTTTCGTCCATTAATTCTAATGATTCATCTGCATGGAGGGTCTTGAAGCACACTACGTAAATGACTGGAGAGATGTTGTCTTTATTTTGGGTAACGGAGAACCTTGGAATGTCGTTCCTGCAAGTAGTTCCATAAGTCGTAAGTCGCGTTAGGCAGTCTTGTAACAACTGATGCGCTGCATGTCCACGAAGTCACGTCACAGCATTAGTTTTTGTACGCTTGTAGTATGTCTCATCCGGGAAAAATAGAGTCTTTGATGCAACATGATTTGTGTCACTCAAAGCAAGTACGCCAACATATGCTCCTCCAAACGCCATACTACAGCCGACGCGTCTCAGCTGACGGTGTTCATTGTTGCGTTGAACTCCACAGCCAGCCCCTGCACATTGTTGAATCCACCATGTGGATCACAGATAATCTCTATATGTACACATGCTTACCGTTAACCTTAATCAACCACATCTCAGGGATAGCGGTGTCCAGCGTAGCGTTCCGCCAGACGTTACTTGGACGTCCGCGCTGTATGGCACGATACACCATCCGTGATGTCGCCAGTCGAATCGCTGGTAGGGCGACATGAGCGTAACTGACATGTAGAAAGGATGACACCGATGTAGAAGAGTAACGGGAGGAGGGGGCGAGGAGGTGGGGGCGTACTGCATCGTCACAGGCGACGTGAGTGAGGGTAATGCCAGTTCCTCTAATAACAAACCCGTCAAACTATCCGAACGGCGATTCCGTAATTGAACTAATAATGTCACGTAGAAGGAGGTGAAATTAGATGAATAACGAACACTAACTTTACTTAACGAAGGTTTATTCAGCACTTGCACATACAAGAGCTCGGAGCGAAATGCCTCCGACCGGAACACATACGTTATATATACAGCTACTTAGCTTCTTCTGCGACAATGTGCTTAGAAATTGAGCGATCGCCCTGTCACAAACATGGAGAACCCCTCTCTTATCTGGAGGAAAGGTGAGAGTTTCATATCTGATCTTGAAAAGGACCCAAAAGTTGCTAGTATACGACGAACTAGCATCATCGTTATAAGTAGTATCTGTGCGGGATGTGTGACTCCAAATGTACATTGACGTACTGAGTCCTTTGCAGGATATCCAGTACTCTCAACTGGCGGCAGGAAATCCCTGTCCGGACATTTTGTGAAAGTCGCCGGTAGCTGTGAGCAGCGGTGCGTCGTATACCTCCAATGAAATCAGTGCAGAGCCATTTAATGGTTTCTCTGAGCTGTAGACACAGTTAACAGGCAGGTCAACCTCGATTATTATCGCCATTGATATGCTGACGTTGATAAGACTACCCGAGGCCATGTCATGTGCAGCGATCCAAACCAGTGCTTTTCCAGAGTTGTCGCCGTTTCGAATTAGAGGCACCAGGTCATCAGCATATGTTTGACACTGAGGGGACGAAAGCAGTTGCACACAGCCTAATATTGTGCAGGGCCTCTTTTGTCCTACGTACTGCAGCATCTCGACGTGGCATGGACTCAGCAAGTCGTTGTAAGTCCTCTCCAGAAAAATTGCACCTATAGCTGTCATAACTGCGAACGTGTTCCCTGTGCAGGGTGTCGTGCACGATCTGACCTCTCGACTATGTCCCATAAATGTTCGATGGGATTCATGTTGGACGATCATTCGCTCGAATTGTCCAGAATATTCTTCAAACCAATTTGTGGCCTGGTGACATGACTCATTGTCATCCGTAAGAATTCCATCGTTGTTTGGGAACCCGAAGTCCAGGAATGGCTCCAGGTAGCCCAACATAGCCAGAGGATCCAGTCCATTCCACGTAAACACAGCCCACACCATTACGGAGCTACCACGAACTTGCACACTTCCTTGTGGACAACTTGTTTCCATGGCTTCGTTGGGTCTGCACCACACTCGAACACTACGAGCAGCTCTTATCAAATGAAATCGGGACTCATCTAACCAGGTCGACAGATATGGTCACAAGCCCAGGCAGTGCTGCAGGCGATGTCGTGCTGGTATCAAAGGCACTCGCATCGGTCATCTGCTGTCATAGCCCTTTAACGCCAAATTTTGCCGCACCGTCCTAACGGATAAGTTCGTCGTACGTCCCACATTGATTTCTGTGGTTATTTCGCACAGTGTTGCTTCTCTGTTAGAACTGACGACTCTGTTCCATTGGCGATGTTCTCGGCCGGTAAGGGAAGCCAGTCGGCGTTGTTCGTGATGAGAGGTAATGCCTGAAATTTGGTGTTATCGGCGCGCTCTTCACATTATGGATATCGGAATACTGAGTTCTCTAACGATTTCCGAATTGAAATGTTCCATGCTTCTAGATTCAACTGTCATTCCGCTTTCAAAGTCTGTTACTTCCCGTTGTGTGGCCGTAATCGCGTCGGAAACCTTTCCACATGAATCATCTGAGTACAAGTGACAGCTACGACAATGTACTGCTCTTTTATGCCTTGTGTAGTCGACACTAAAGACATATGTATACGTGCATTCCGCTATCCCTTGACTTTTGTCACCTAAGTGTACATCGGAATGTGTGATCTCGTAATGTCGGTCGCGCGGGATTAGCCGAGCGGTCAAGGGCGCTGCAGTCATGGCCTGTGAAGATGGTCCGGGCGGAGGTTCGAGTCCTTCATCGGGCATAGGTGTGTGTGTTTGTCCTTAGGGTAATTTAGGTTAAGTAGTATGTAAGCTTAGGGAATGATGACCTTAGCAGTTAAGTCCCATAAGATTTCACACACATTTGAACATTTCGTAATGTCATGAGTGTCATTGTCATACCCGTTAGTCGTTGGCGTCGGCCGCATAATAGTGGTTCATGTGCCACAACATAGAGCATTGTAGACAGAGGGCGGCCTTGGCGTACCGATCGAGATATCGTGAAGAGCGGCGTAGGTCATCCGTTGACAATCACCTTGGAGTTCGCGCCACCGGAAGAGTCACAACATGACAGTGATAAACGGACATTCATATCGCATATACAGGGTGTCACAAAAAGGTACGGCCAAACTTTCAGGAAACATTCCTCACACACAAATAAAGAAAAGGTATTATGTGGACATGTGTCCGGAAACACTTAATTCCCATGTTAGAGATCATTTTACTTTCGTCAGTATGTACTGCACTTCCTCCTCGATTCACCGCTCGTTGGCCCAATTCAAGGAAGGTAATGTTGAATTCGATGCTTGTGTTGACATGCGGCTCGTTGTTCTACAGTACTAGCATTAAGCACATCAGTAAGTAGCATCAACGGGTTAGTGTTCATCACGAACGTGGTTTTGCAGTCAGTGCAATGTTTACAAATGCGGAGTTGGCAGATGCCCATTTCATGTATGGATTAGCACGGGGCAATAGCCGTGGCGCGGTACGTTTGTATCGGGACAGATTTCCAGAACGAAGGTGTCCCGACAGGAAGACGTTCGAAGCAATTGATCGGCGTCTTAGGGAGCACGGAGCATTCCAGCCTATGACTCGCGACTGGGGAAGACTTAGAACGACGAGGACACCTGCAATGGACGAGGCAATTCTTCGTGCAGTTGACGATAACCCTAATGTCAGCGACAGAGAAGTTGCTGCTGTACAAGGTAACGTTGACCACGTCACTATATGGAGAGTTCTACGGGAGAACCAGTTGTTTCCGTATCATGTACAGCGTGTGCAGGCACTATCAGCAGCTGATTGGCCTCCACGGGTACACTTCTGCGAATGGTTTATCCAACAATGTGTCAATCCTCATTTCAGTGCAAATGTTCTCTTTACGGATGAGGCTTAATTCCAACGTGATGCAATTGTAAATTTTCACAATCATCATGTGTGGGCTGACGAGAATCCGAACGCAATTGTGCAATCAAGTCATCAACACAGATTTTCTGTGAACGTTTGGGCAGACATTGTTAGTGATGTCTTGATCGGGCCCCATCTTCTTCCACCTACGCTCAATGGAGCACGTTATCATGATTTCATACGGGATGCTCTACCTGTGCTGCTGGAACATGTGCCTTTACAAGTACGACACAACGTGTGGTTCGTGCACGATGGAGCTCCTGCACATTTCAGTCGAAGTGTTCGTACGCTTCTCAACAACAGTTTCGGTGACCGATGGATTGGTAGAGGCGGACCAATTCCATGGCCTCCACGCTCTCCTGACCTCAACAACCTTGACTTTCATTTATGGGGGCATTTGAAAGCTCTTGTCTACGCAACCTCGGTACCAAATGTAGAGACTCTTCGTGCTCGTATTGTGGACGGCTGTGATACAATACGCCATTCTCCAGGGCTGCATCAGCGCATCAGGGATTCCATACGACGGAGGGTGGACGCATGTATCCTCGCTAACGAGGACATTTTGAACATTTCATGTAACAAAGTGTTTGAAGCCACGCTGGTTCGTTCTGTTGCTGTGTGTTTCCATTCCACGATTAATGTGATTTGAAGAGAAGTAATAAAATGAGCTCTGACATGGAAATTAAGCGTTGCTGGACACATGTCCACATAACATCTTTTCTTTCTTTGTGTGTGAGGAATGTTTTCTGAACGTTTGGCCGTACCTTTTTGTAACACCCTGTATTGGAGGACCGCTTCCAAATAGTCATGGTGCATACTATCGGAGGATTGACTGGAATCAACTGTCAGAAGCGCACCCTTGAGACGGCATTCCCTCGCCGATGTGATGAAGTCATGGTATTCCCTGAGCGCTGTTTGAATGTTTTTGTCACTTCGTAGCGACGTTTGATCGAGTGAGATAACTTAGTGTAATGTCTGCCGCATATGTGCCACCAAAAATCTGGAAAAGGTCTTTTGTCACAAGTCAGGAGCGTTAGCGTGAGGTAATCTTGTATTCGTGAGCTTCCGGAAGGTTTGTGAATTGGTATAATCATCTCTTCCACAAAGGTGGCGGGGGAGCAGTACGGCTGTACATTGCGGTTCCTGACAGATGTCCATCCATCGGATGGCTAATACATGTTGAAAATTCCGGTAAAATTCTAAGGGAAGGCCGTCAGGGCCCGGCGACTTGTAGCCCTCCCCCCCCCCCCCCTTTACCAATGGCATCAATTACTTCCTCTTCTGAATTTTTTTACAGGAAAGCCGCCCCCTTTGCCGTCGTGATGGTGCCGTAAATCTTTTGAGGAATATCCGCCAGTACGGTGGGATCGTGAGTCTGAGCTGAATAAGGCTGAGAATAATGGTCGAGCAACTGGTGCTTATTTCGTGTTGTGAGGAGATCCGACGACTTTCTTCCGTGTCGATTGAGTGTATGATCGCTCTTCGACGTCGTTTACGGTCACGAAGTTCTTGAAACATAGAATGGCGTTCACTTGCAACCCTTTCCTGCGTCCTCGATCGGACTACAACCCCTTCTACGTGGCGTCCCGTGTGAGCGATGATCTGAGCTGTAGCAAAGGGTCGCCGTTCGTCGTCCCGGAGACGGCGCCAAGGTATCGCATCCCGCAGTACTTCGTAGTAGGAGCCGGCCAGAGTGGCCGAGCGGTTCTAGGCGCTGCATTCTCGAACCGTGCGTCCGCTACGGTCGCAGGTTCGAGTCATGCTTTGGGCATGGATGTGTGTGATGTTCTTAAGTTAGTTAGGCTTAAGTAGTTCTAAGTTCTAGGGGACTGATGACCGCAGAAGTTAGGTCCCATAGTGCTCTGAGCCATTTGAACCATTCGTAGTAGGAATCAAGCGTATTTCTGCGCCAAGCTGAGCGATTTCGGCCATAGTTTATCAATGCTCGTCGCCGGGTGGGTCTGGCACAGTCACCACAAGCTTATCGTCGTGGAATAGGTACGGAAGCAGATTGTACACGAATGTCAGGTATGCTGAGTGGCTTGGCGGCAGTCTGGTAAGTCAGGTGAGCGACGTTTAACTTTCTCGGACTGCGGCTTCTCCATACTCGTTGTCGCCGAATGGTGATGGCACATACGTAAGCCGATTGGTCCGAGAAGGCAGCAGGCCATAATTCCACATTCTGTGTCTCGGCAGCGAGAGTACACGAAACATAAATTTGGCCAACGGGACTGGAAGAGTGAGTGACTCGTGGAGTGTATGAATCCAGATCGATGGCCTTGAATATGTTCCCAGGTGTACACGATCTGCAGGTCCCGGATTAGGTCCCGAATTCCGGGCATGGATTATGTCGCGGGAGCTGATCTTTGGGTGTCAGGACGCAACTGAAGTCACCCCCAAACATTAAATGGTCGTGGCGGTCTTAGAAAAGTGGCGCGACTTCTTCCGCGAAGAAACGTGAACGCTCGCGATGCCTGTCCTTGGTTAGATACTGATAATCCTTCAGCCTAGCACTATCAGTGGCATTAGTCGAGCACCAGGGAGTTAGTGAATGTCGGCCTCCACTATTCCTTCCCGTAGAAGTATAGAGACATAACTGCCTGCGGTGGACGCTTGGGACATGCTTTCGTCATAGTCGTACATGCCTGGAAAGTTGTCGACATAAACTTCCGTGAGAAAAGCTATATCAATGGCAGCAGCGTTGATCATGTTCTGAAGCAAGGACAACATGGTGCGCATCCGTGTAGTGTTGACGTTAATAGTCGCAACACTATAAATTTGAAGTCTGTCGGCTCTCTTGTTTACCATGAGCACCACAATAAGAGTTGTGGGCTCGTTACGTCAGGGTACCTCATCGTGGTCACCGAGAGTGGCAAGGAACTAACATTGATGGGGTGGCATCCCTCAACGTGCGATGAGTCTTCTTCAGAACCGACCACACAGTCGCCATGAGACACCGTCGAATGTTGATGAGATATCTCAGCTGCGGCACTTGGCGCAGACTCCGCCGTCACTACGGACTGGTAGTCTGCGGCGGGTATCTCCTTGCGATCCTACCTTAGAGGGGCGTCGGAATGGCTAAAGTCGACGTCAGTGCGATCTACAGGTTATGATGCCGCCACAACTTCTGTATCGCCGTCACCACTGTCAGACTGTGCACAGTGCTTTTCAGACGTTCGCAGCAGGAAGTCGTTTGACGGAGAATGCTGCCGGTTCTTGTGTCTTCGCGGAGAAGACTGTTTGCGGACATGCGTTTCAGGATCCGAATTGGGCTGGATCCCCTCGGCCGTTCTCTTGTCAGGAAAAAAGGCTGCGGTTGGTACCAACCTTGGGTCATTGTTAATCTTCTCACCTGTTCTGTCCTGCAATGTCTGTTGTTGATTGTCTCATGATGGGGGCGCCATCGTATTGGATGAGAGCAGTACTTCTGACTGCAGCGTCTTCCTCCTATCGGGAGCGCCTGTCTGATGTGTGTGGCTGTATTCGCAATGTTTCAGCGGAGCTTTCACTTACATGCAATATCAATATTAGAAACACTGGTGTTGTTATTAGTAAAGCAATGCATTTTGTTCGGATGGAAGTTATAGTTGTGTTGTTAAATTCAATAAATGAATTGAAGTTAAACGTCAGTCTGCGATTGTAAGTGTGAAAGACTGTGTTCTTTAGGTAAAAAAATGAACTTATTGATCAACATTTTCCTCTTTTAGGTGAATGTATTTTGATTATCGTTATTCCAAAAGCTAGATTTCATCTCTGTAGAGAGACACTAGAATCTCTGAAAAATGTATATCTGCATCTGTTGTACCCCATCCAACACAACAAAAAAGATTTTGTACAAAAATTGCTCTAAAAGCTGTTCAACAGAGTGAATGTTTCAATAACTCCTATTTCGGTCCATATTGCCAAAGAAACTCTCTTGAAATTGTAAACTTGCGTGAGTAAAAGCGTTTTTCAGCATTTTTGTTGCGAATGAGACAGATTCTCAGATTTGTAACGTGCGTAGACTAGTATTCGCCACTACAGCTCGTCTCTCCCCATATGAACCATGCAAAAAAAAAAAAAAGTTCAAATGGCTCTGAGCACTATGCGACTTAACTTCTGAGGTCATCAGTCGCCTAGAACTTAGAACTAATTAAACCTAACTAACCTAAGGACATAACACACATCCATGCCCGAGGCAGGATTTGAACCTGCGACCGTAGCGGTCGCTCGGCTCCAGACTGTAGCGCCTAGAACCGCAAGGCCACTCCGGCCGGCTGTGTGGCAAGAGCAAGCCACTAATGTTTATTTTCCCCTGGGCAGCAGATTAAGTGTTGTGACGTGTGTATGGGGAGGCTGTTTGAGGCCGAGAAAAAGATAACCAACACCTCACATGTGCACATATTAAGATATCAGTTATAAAATTTTGTGTATTTATGGCAGACACAACCTGTACAATGGATTACAGTGGCAGGATGAACACGACCTCTTGTCAGTTGAATACATAGCTACAAATAAAACGTCAGATCGAGGTTATGCAGCAGTGGGTCTAATAAAGAATAAGGAAAAACGAATGCGGATCAGCTTCTATGAATACCATAGTGAATGCCTCATATTAATCTAGACAGACCGAAAGCCAGCAACCGCCAGAGCAGCAAAATTTTAGATGCCTACTAGCTCCCCAGATGATGAAGATATCTATGATGAAACAAAAGAAATACTTACATAGTTAACGGAGGAAAAATTTTATTTGTGACGGGGGACTTAAACTGGATAGTAGAAAAAGGAAGAAGAGGACAAATAGTACGAGAACATTGACTGTAGGAAAGGAATGAGAGGGAAAGCCGACAGCCAGAAGCATTGCAAAATTTTTGTTTAAAATCGTGAAAGAAAGTTGCGTACGTGGAACAGACATAATGACACTGGAAGGTTTCCGATAATATATGATAGTAAGATAATTATTTCGAAAACAGATTTTAAACTGCTACAAGTTTTCAGTGGCTATGAACTTCCGAAATGAAGACACTAGAGAAGTGTAGGAACTGTAGGAGATGAGAACTGGATTAGTTGAAAGGACCAGAAGTTGTTGAGGGATTGGATTGAAGGATTAGGCAAAATGCAGTAAAACACAGAAAAGGAATGCAATAAATGGTGAATGGCTAGCTTTGAGATGTGAAATAGTGAAGGTAGCGCAGAATCAGGAAGGTAGAAAAACAAAGCCTAGGAGAAATCCCTGGACAATAGAGGAGAAGGGTAGTGAATTTACTTGATGAAATGACAAACTGAACGGTCCAGTCGCATTAATGTGACAACAAAAATAGTGTAATAACCACTCACAGACGGAATATCGCAGTACTAGCAGTGGAGGGTATAAAAAGCGTGGCGGGAAACAGTATACCCATTGTCGTGATGTGGCAACTGAGCGATTTATCTGACGTCCAAAAGGTCTTTGCCATCGGCTTTCGGGCTAAGGGTGGAACCATTTCCGAAATGGCTACGTTTGTAAACCGTTCGCGTCCCATCGCGGTCAAAGTCAACGTTGCATAGCAAAATGGCGCCATCCAAAATGGAAGCCGAGCAATTGTGGCGCACCACGAGCCATAGATGAGAGGGGTGAATGTCTGCAGCAGAGATGTGTACTGGCGAATAGACGTACAGCGGTTAAGCAGCTGACCGCCCAGATGAACCAAGGGGCTACCAGCAGTGCCTCCTCAACGACCCTTCAGAGAACGTTGCTACGTATGAGCCTCCGCAGCAGGGGCATGGTTCATGCAAATAAACTGACTGCTGAATGAGATTTTCACTCTGCCTTTCGCGGGCAAGTGCTCTACCAACTTTTTTTTTAATCTAATTTTGTTCGGTTTAGTTCGTTGCATCTGCTCGGGGCGGACGTCGTAAGACATCCATTTTAGTTCGTTGTTGATCTGTTAACTCAGTTTTTTTATTACACAGGGCACGTTACCCTCTGACCGAACACGCTGAGCTACCGTGCCGGAATCAGCTGAGCCACCCACACAGTTTTAATCTGTCAGGAAGTTTTATATCAGCGCAACTCCCCTGCAGAGTGAAAATCTCGTTCTGGAAACATCCCCCAGGCTGTGGCTAAGCCATGTCTTCGCAATATCCTTTCTTTCAGGAGTGCTAGTTCTGCAAGGTTCGCAAGAGAGCTTCTGTAAAGTGTGGAAGATAGGAGACGAGGTACTGGCAGAAGTAAAGCTGTGAGGACGGGACGTGAGTCGTGCTTGAGTAGCTCAGCTGGTAGAGCACTTGCCCGCGAGAGGCAAAGGTCTCGATTTCGAGTCTCGGTCCGGCACACAGTTTTAATCTGTCAGGAAGTTTCAAGCTGACTGCTGTTCATCGATGACGAAGGCTGGAATTACCACACCAGTACCGTAACTGGACGTTCACTGATAGGCCAGAGGTGGCTTTTCAGATGAATCACGTTTGTGTTCCATCGGACAAATGGCCGTCGACGTATATGGCACTGCAACAATCGTCGGAAGGGTCCAGGCCGGAGAAGGGAGCGTTATGAGCTGGAGAACGTTTTCGTGAAATTCCATTGGTGATTTCGTGATTCTGGAAAGCACAGCGGATCAACACAAGTATTCATCTATCCTAGGGAACCACGTCCACAGATCCATGCATGTTCTTACTTTCTTTACATGATGGCATCTACCAGAAGGACAACGCAACGTGGTTCACAGAGGAGCAGGATGAATTTACAGTAAAATGGTTCAAATGGCTCTGAGCACGATG
The DNA here is from genome assembly GCF_023897955.1 of Schistocerca gregaria. Classification (NCBI taxonomy): domain Eukaryota; kingdom Metazoa; phylum Arthropoda; class Insecta; order Orthoptera; family Acrididae; genus Schistocerca; species Schistocerca gregaria. The sequence goes on from NC_064931.1 coordinate 194,416,643, forward strand.
GGACTTAACATCTGAGGTCACCAGTCCCCTAGAACCCAGAACTACTTAAACCTGACTAACCTAAAGACAACACACTCATCCATGCCCGAGGCAGGATTCGAACCTTCGACCGTAGCGGTCGCGCGGTTCCAGACTGAAGCGCCTAGAGCCGTTTGGCCACACCGGCCAGCTGAATTTACAGTACTCCGGTGGCCATCGAATTCTCCGGATTTAAATCCAGTCGATAATGTATGGGACCATCTCGAGTAGGCTGTTTGCACTATGGATCCTCAACCGAGAAATCTTTCGCAGCTTGCTGTGGCACCGGAGTCGGCATGGATCCACATCTCTGTCGGTACGTTCCAGAGCTTCACTGACACTTTTCTCGCACGCTAAAGGTAGTTATCAGTCTGTTGAGACCATTAATGTTACATAATAATGAAACAAATGTAGCAGACCAACAGGAAAACATAAATCCAAAAAAATTAGGTTGGTGGGAAGTGTATAATGTCTAAGGAGGAATGAATAGAGGAAAAATACGAGGACGTGCTGAAAAGTAACGTCTTCAAACTTATTAAATAAAACAAACGTTATTAACCTCATTATTCATGTCTACATATTTATTTCGCAACATAGTCATCCTGGCGACTAACAAATTTCTCCCAAAGAGAAACCATGTCGTCATTGACAGAGGGATAGAGAAACAATTAAAATCGTTCAAAACAGGAAAGGCCGCTAGACCTGATGGGATACCAGTTCGATTTTACACAGAGTACGCGAAGGAACTTGTCCCCTTCTTCCAGCGGTGTACCGTAGGTCTCTAGAAGAGCGTAGCGTTCCAAAGGATTGGAAAAGAGCACAGGTCATCCCAGTTTTCAAGAAGGGACGTCGAACAGATGTGCAGAACTATATACCTATATCTCTAACGTCGATCAGCTGTAGAATTTTGGAACACGTATTATGTTCGAGTATAATGACTTTTCTGGAGACTAGAAATCTACTCTGTAGGAATCAGCATGGGTTTCGAAAAAGACGATCGTAGGAATCCCAGCTCGCGCTATTCGTCCACGATACTAAGAGGGCCATAGACACGGGTTCACAGGCAGATGCCGTGTTTCTTGACTTCCGCAAGGCGTTCGATACAGTTCCCCACAGTCGTTTAATGAACAAAGTATGAGTATATGGACTATCACACCAATTGTGTTGTTGGATTGAAGAGTTCCTAGATAACAGAACGCAGTATGTCATTCTCAATGGAGAGAAGTCTTCCGAAGTAAGAATGGTTTGAGGTGTGCCGCAGGAGAGTGTCGTAGGACCGTTGCTATTCACAATATACATAAATGACCTTGTGGATGACATCGGAAGTTCACTGAGGCTTTTTGCGGATGATGCTGTGGTATATCTAGAGGTTGTAACAATGGAAAATTGTATTGAAATGCAGGAGGATCGGCAGCGAATTGACGCATGGTGCAGGGAATGGCATTTGAATCCCAATGTAGACAAGTGTAATGTGCTGCGAATACATAGAAAGAAAGATCCCTTATCATTTAGCTATAATATAGCAGGTCAGCAACTGGAAGCAGTTAATTCCATAAATTATCTGGGAGTACGCATTAGGAGTATTTAAAATGGAATGATCATATAAAGTTGATCGTCGGTAAAGCAGATGCCAGACTGAGATTCATTGGAAGAATCCTAAGGAAATGCAATCCGAAAACAAAGGAAGTAGGTTACAGTACGCTTGTTCACCCACTGCTTGAATACTGCTCAGCAGTGTGGGATCTGTACCAGATAGGGTTGATAGAAGAGATAGAGAAGATCCAACGGAGAGCAGCGCGCTTCGTTACAGGATCATTTAGTAATCGCGAGAGCGTTACGGAGATGACAGATAGACCCCAGTGGAAGACTCTGCAGGAGAGACGCTCAGTAGCTCGGTACGGGCTTTTGTTTCTAAAACAAAGCTTCACCGAGGAGTCAAGCAGTATATTGCTCCGTCCTACGTATATCTCGCGAAGAGACCATGAGGATAAAATCAGACAGATTAGAGCCCACGCAGAGGCATACCGTCAATCCTTCTTTCCAGGAACAATACGAGACTGGAATAGAAAGGGGAACCGATAGAGGTACTCAGGGTACCCTCCGCCACACACCGTCAAGTGGCTTGCGGAGTATGGATGTAGATTTAGATGTAGAGATGCCGTCACTGTAGAATGTTGGACACTGTTGAAGGAACCGCCGTCTCTCCTCTGCTTACAGTATAAAACGAATATAAGTAAAGTAAATACATAGACTAATAATGAATATTTAGATATTTTTATCAGGTATGTTGGAAATACTCCGACAACACATTGTGTTCAGCTTATTTTCCAAATATGGTATCTGAGATACCAGCTCTATTAGACATGGATATATACAGTTTGAAAGCTTCTTAAATTTATGTTGTAACGAAAGCTTTCATTTTTAATGTTGGGTTATTTTGGAAAATTTCAAATTATTACAAATTAATAATATACAGTTTTCAAGAACTTTAATTACATATGAACTTTTGTATGAAAAACATTTTTTATATGTCATCGTTTCGAAGATATTCCCTCAAAACCTAATATGCCAAATTACCTTTCGGGTTGTAGTTACCCTTTAAAAGTGAAACTGGGCCCAAAAAAGGAATACTTATTGCATTATTCTGTTCCCTGTAAACACCCGCCAAGTTTCATAAAGGTCGTTTATTCACAATTGGGTATGTTTCGTTGTCAGTTCTGCTGCGTCTGAGTGTGGAGATGAAATGGCGAGGCAACACGAAAAGTATTCCAAAGTTGAAGTACGTGAGATGTTACGATTCTTGTAGGCTAAATGTAGGCGAAATATCTAAATGATACATGGCTGTGTATGAACCAAGTGCAAGGTCGCGTCCCGCCGCAGTGAAATGGCGTCAGCAGTTTGGGCAAAGCCGCACTACATGGCTGATGCTAATCGGGAAGGAATTCCATTCACATCGACGGCAAATGACGATCTCCAGGCACTCGACTAACTGGTTCTCAGTAGCCGCATATTCCGATGATGAGGACCTTCACACAGGAGTTCTAGAACGTCTCTATCGTCGTGGACTGGAACGACTGGTAGATCATAGCTACGATTCCTGACAGGGACTTGGCGTCTATACTGGGAAGTTTGAAGTTCCCTCGTATATTCAGTGATGAGGCAAAACAATTTGACTACCTGCTTAACAGCATGTTGGTTCAGTTTTGGGATACAATACAGGGGAGGCTGTGCATGGCATGGATTCTACAAGTCTTTAGTTGGTTTCCGGAGGTATGTGGCACCATATGTCTACGTGTATTTTACGCAATCCCATAAATTACGGGCCGGGGGTTTGTGAGCATAGAGCTAGTGGCTGATACTATTCCAAATGAGTTTCATCGTGTTCAGATCAGGCGAACCCGTTGCTCAAGACATCAACATCAGTTCAATATCATGCTCCTAAAACCACAGCAACACGATTCTGGCCCTGTGACAGGGGCAGTTATCCCGCTGGAAGATGCTATCTCCATTGGGCAAGACATCAAGCATTAACGGATGCATGTGTTTCGCAGTAATGTCTTTGTATTCCAGAGATGTCATGGCGTGTTTGATAACTTACACATTTGTCCTGGAAACCCAGATGAATGCTATTAATATCGTTGAAAAACTTGTTCCACTGAATGTTTGCTCATATTTTGTAAATTGAAAAGAAATGCAGAATTACAATAGGAATGATTACCCGAACGTTATCGCACTACTCCTATGCCGTGAGTAAAAACACCACATTATAAAGCGAGTGAAACTGAACCCTGTATAGAAGGACAGGCCAACGACCACCGCTGTCGGTCGCGGACTCGGAATGCAAATTTGTCTTGTTTACTGGCGCTTCCATTACCGCGGCACACACTGACCGAGGCGAGACCCGCCGTCTCGCTTCGTTTTAATTATTCAGTACGCTAGTTTCATGGAAGCCCATCAACTGACCGCCACTGCGTTCCTGTCTCCCATGAAACCACGAAGCGTCAGATTCAAAGAAGCCATCACATCGATGATGAAGCTACTACACGAAACAAAATTATTCACTCAACAATTACTGAACAAGGTACAAAGTTTAATTAAACTGTAAGGAAAACTTTTGGATATGACGCATTTCACATCTATTACTTTAACAGCCTCTAGCATAACACCTTCTGCAGAAGTGCTATAAGCATGACTTGGAGATATCTTCTTGTTGTAGGGTGTCCTGAATGCTACTAATTATACACAACTCGACACCTAAACCAAGCGAGGTGGCGCAGTGGTTGGCACAATGGACTCACATATGGGTGGTCGACGGATCAAACCCGCGCCCGGCCATTCAGATTCATGGTTTCCGTGATTTTTCTAAATCGCTCTAAGCAAATGCTGGGATGGTTCCTTTGAAAGGACACGGCCGATTTCCTTCCCTAGCCTTGGCGCAATCGAAGCTTGTGATTCGTCTCTAATGCCTCGTTGTCGACGGGACGTTTAACCCAATCGTCCGTCTTCCTTCCTGTACCCAACACCTAAGAAACGTTATACACAAAAATTCTCAACGTCGGCGAGGTTTCGAGAGCTAGGCGAATAGCTTCGTCGAATAAGTCAAACTATGTCCATTTCAGAACAAGCAAACTACTGGTAGCGAAATAATCTATTACCATAAGGACATAAATAAATTAATACTATCGGTATTTCGAAACAGTGTAGAGAGCTGGAAAGCGGGTGACGATTCATTGTAGTAAGGCTGTTTCTTTCTTAGCTGTACTGGTCACATCTTTCCTTCAGGGAACATCTTTTGACAGCTCTACTGTCGGCGCGCATTTATAGATGCCACCTACCAAGTAAATTGTCTCGGATCCGGGTGCGATGCTGTTGTTTCTATCTGCCCCAATCCAGCCTAAGAGAGAGGTATCCAGTCGCAGACAAAGCATTCACCTTCACACATTGCCATTTGCGCAGTAATTTTACGATTGTTTCTCAGCAATTGTTTGTAACAATATAGAATTATTCGAAATTTATATTATACCATTCAAGACATTTAGTGGACACTCAGATAAGGTTGCGGACTGAAATGGTCCTTAGAAACGTACCACAGTATATGAGGGTTCGATACTGCAGTATGCTTAGACAGCCACGAATACGCCGGTGACTTTTAAGAAAGTTTCTTTTTTTATGTAGATTCATGCAACGGATTAACTTAAGTTAGGTGTCAAACTACTCTATCATGCAGATTTATTTACACGAAATTTTGAAGAAATCATTTTTTTTCTATTTTTAAAATGAATAGACGAAGAAGATGCTACCACCATAAAATTATTTGCATTGGAACCGACACGAACCAAAACTGTTCAGATTTAATAAGAAGTCTGCTCTTTAACTTTCAGTTGTTCGGACATGTATGGCTAAGTTCGAAAACTGTCACTATTCATTTGAACATGGTCGATATTAAAGGACGTCCTGAAAGTGTAACCACGGATGGAAAGCTAACAATACAGCACTAGACGATCTGTAACTGCAGAGGTATGGAAAATCTGAGGCAGTACAGCATAATTAGAAGAACAATTGCCTCTGCTGAACTCTTACTGCAGTTCGTTACGGCTTTTGTTAAATGCCGACAAAATATGCAGAAATTCTTAGCAATGTGCGATCAGTTCTACAAATGATACTGCAGTATTTATCCGCCGATTTTTTTCTGTGGATGAGAAGTTGATCTACCATTTTATGCCAGAAACGGAATATCTTTCAAATCGGTGGGTGGAAATTGGCAACTCTGCCAATGTTTTGGATTAAATGGGGCAAAAACTCTATGTCTTTCATCAGTGAAACTCTAGATGATAGTGTTTTGGGAATGGGTAAACTGACACATCTCATGTACTAATTGTTAGAAAGTACATCCCTCCTCTGGCTTCACCATTCCACTACTAAGGAAATTTGGGTATGGGAAAACAGTTCGAGGTGAATGAAGAAGCTGTGGATCCCTAATATGCGTCCGGCGGCCTTAGCTGTGTATTTTGTAGAACTTTCAGAATGAAACTTCGAGAATTAACTACAGAATCGTAATGTGTAGTGCACTGGCCTTAAGTGAGACTATGTCAAAAAACAAATGCATGTTTTGGACACAAAAAAGCGTTCAAAGCAAGACTATGCACCTTACATAATATTCTCCTTCAGCAAAGCCAATCAACTATCAAAATGAAAACTGTGCACTAAAAAGAACTTCATCGAGTGGTAAAGTTCTGTTGCAAAAATGAGGAATCCAAATCTGAATCTTGGTCTATCAGGGGAAGTTCATATCTTCTGTTCCTCCTGAATCAAAAAATTTCCGTCATTAACCAAACAACATTGCTGTCCTTTTTGCCTGTGTGCATATTTATCCCAATTGAGAAACAATGTAATGAAGCTGTAGTTACTAGTTCACGACCAGTTCTCCTCGTCGAGGTTTTCTATTGTACTTAAATATATCTGATACAAATCAGGATAGCCAGCCAGTGTGGCCGAGCGGTTCTAGGCGCTTGAGGCCGGAACCGCGCGACCGCTACGGTCGCAGGTTCGTATCCTGCGTCGGGCATGGATGTGTGTGATGTCCTTAGGTAAGTTAGGTTTAAGTAGTCCTAAGTTCTAGGGGACTGATGACCTCAGAAGTTAAGTCTCATAGTGCTCAGAGCCATTTGAACCATTTCGAACAAATCAGGATATCTAGAGGATCGCGTACCATAATTTGCGATTCCTGCTGAAATGTTATTTATATTGTGTTGTGCATCCTGTGTTTATCCGAAGAAATTTACTTCAGTATACGCGCCTAGTGTAAAAACGTTATGTTTTAAGAAATTGTTTACAGATAATCATTATTGTAATAAATTTGTAACATAATGAGTTACTTATTATTTTCAGTTAGTATAATACATGTCTGTGAAATGATAAACTAAAAAACAGGAAAATAATGAATATAAAACTTAATATAACAATTTAAAACATAAAAAATAAAACAGTGAATCAGAATAATTAGGGACTTTTCGACATTTTAATTAGATACGTTGAAAATACCGTGACAGCACATTACGTACAGCTTACTTTGCAGTAATGGTAGTTCACCAAACAGCATTACTACACATGATTAGATGAGGCGTAAAAGCCTCTTTAATTTATGTTATATAAAAAGTCTTTATATTTCAATGTTAATTAATGTTGGTGGAATATTTTGCTAAATTCCAGATTAATACAAAAGTTGGTTATACAGTTTTCAAGAATGTGAATTACACTGCAAATAATATATGAAACTCAACTTTTATATATCATGGTGCCTAATATAGTCAGGGTGTGATTTATCCCTTAAAAGTGAAAACGGGAAAAAACATACGTATTTGCTTATTTTTTACCCCTCCACATACCCGCCAAGTTTCATCGAGATCGTTTTTCCAGTTCACTTACAACAGCGTCACGAGACTGCCAGCTATCTTGTACATGTGAGCATTAGGAGGCATGTACAACAACAACCTTTGAAGTAGAGATCGTTAAGCTGTGTATCGGTAAACTTCAAAATTGCATGTCTAGATACCATTGATGGAAGAAATTTCCAGCTGCAGTCTTGGATCAGCCGAGAAACAAAAGTGGCGGCGTGTGGGTTTATGATCACCAGGCAATACGAAATGAGATAGCTTGTATTCTAGACAGCTTCACTTCAGTATTGTAGCTAATGGCGTATAAGGACTGACTGAATTCTTGCCAGATATCCCCTTCCCCTTCCTCCCTTTGCTGTCACTGATGAAGTCATGCAGTGTTACCAGATTTCTCCCAGCAGTATCCGCAAGTATTTTGTGGGGAGTATAGTGTGGGAGTATAGTAGTAAAGCATTCGAGCAGCCGCTGGCAGCTGGAAAGATCAAGATGTTGGCATTGCAAATACAGTAAGCACTTTAACGGATTTTTATCGATTAAACAACTTATAAAGTGGCACTAACTGTTCAAATAATCTTGTGCAGTACCAAACGACCTGCTGTTGACCAAAACATCTCTGTAGTATTAGCACTGTGACGATGGACATGATAGCCTGAAACCAGTTACGGCAATGAAATAAACATTTTAATAGTATCTGTGGCGGTTCTAGGCGCTTCAGTTCGGAACCGCGCGACTGTTACGGTCGCAGGTTTGAATCCTGCCTCGGGCGTGGTTGTGTGTGATGTGCTTAGGTTAGTTAGGTTTAAGTAGTTCTAAGTTCTAGGGGACTGATGACCGACCACAGATGTTAATTCCCATAGTGCTCAGAGCCATTTGAACCATAGTATTTGTGACTGGCTGCATCATTTACCAACTATCATTAATGACCACAGAATTCACAAGATTAAACAATAATAAAATAACAATGTCATCGTTGTAGGCATCTGTATTTGTATCATTTTTGAAGGTCACATATAGAGTTATCACTTTGTATGAATCTGCTGTATGCACAGAGTGCTTTATACATGACTGGAGTATAGAAGTTCAAACGATTTTGGAGGAACTGGTGTGGTATGCCATGAACAAGACTGTTTTTAATATCTACAATTGCCGCGCGGAGTGGCCGTTCGGTTTGAGGCACCATGTCACGCATTGCGCGGCCCCTCCCGCCGGAGGTTCGAGTCCTCCTTCGGGCATGAGTGTGTGTGTTGTTCTTAGCATAAATTTGTTTAACGTAGTTTAAGTAGTATGTAAGTCTAGGGACCGATGACGTCAGCCCTTGGTCCCTTAGGAATTCACACACCCATTTTTAGCTGCAATTCATTACCAACATTCTTGTTTAGTGGTGAATTTTAAAACATGGAACCTGAATCGTTTTTATTTTCTTTGTTCCAGAGCCATTGCATAAGTTCTCACCACAGAACAAATGTGCTCTGTGATTTTTTTTAAAAATTTCCCGTGCAGAGAGTATATGTTAACTGTGGGTCATTCTAAACTAAGGATACTTTTAAATGTGACACCATTTTTCAGTATGAGCTAAAGTGTATATGCTGCTTACATTTTCAAATTTCACTGTCTTCTAACGTGGGTCACCTGAGCTGTAATATTGGATGAGATGTTGGAGTGACTACTGTGTCATCATAACTATCATAATAGTGGTGGACATTGGAGCTATTGTACTAGCATTTTGAATTTCCTACAGTTTTTAATTCAGGTCAGTCTGCTCTGTGTTGGTGTGGCAGGTTGTGGTCTGTATCTCTTGCCAGACAATGAATTTAACACTTACAGGTCAATGCACCTTTTTTATACAGGGCATTATCCTAATAATGTGAGAGCGTTGTGGAAGGGGCTAATTTGGCAATGTTGTTCCATCAGAAATTAATACCATCATAGGGGGATTGTGAACTCTGGCTGCAATGTGAACTGTCCTCGTATGCCTGTAGCTACACTACCCCCTTTGTCTCCTTGAATGAGCTCACTTGACAATTTTGACGTAGATCTGTCGATAAGCTCACTAGCGCCATTCAAAAAAAATCGGATGTACTATGCCATTTTGTCGATATAAATGGATAGCGTTAACTAGTACTGTGTTTTGAAAGTCTCTTCGGGCTTACTGCCGGATACTAAAATCAACTCGATTCAATATTTCGGCGATCCAACGTTTCGACATCTTCAGGAAAACGCTGCTTCTGCTGCTGAGTCTCACAGAGAACTGACGGCAAGGCTTCCAATCGACGTCCTATATAGGCCTCAGTACCGTACACGGTGCATCGTAGTTGCTGCCTTCTAAGACTGGACGGGTGGCACCATTAGTAGAACACCGACGGCGACGATATATCGCACTTAGAGACAATTTCGAACTCTCGGACTGGCCGCACCGAGGAACGTTCTGTTTAGATGCGGGTTAGTGATGGGTTCCACGTCCTGCTAAGAGGAAATTCTTTGTCTCTGTTAGTCAAATTATCCGCTAACCTAATTTCAATTGCCTCTTTATAAGCACTATTCGAAAAACCGGAAGTGTTGGCAACTATCACAGTTTCGTCAAATTTCATACCATGTCCCGTTTAAGCATGTTCTGCTACTGCCGACTTTTCCTGCTGTTGTAGCCTCGTATGACGCGATGTTCCACCCACCTGCCATAAACTGTGGGAATCGAACGGCTGATGTAAACCTTGTCTCACTGACGCGGAATTTTGTATATATCAGGCTTGCTAATCCCCAAATCATCTTTCACAGAGCCGAGTAGTGTCCTAATCTTGGCAGGTGAACGAAACAAACTCGTAATGCTAAAACTCCTTAAAATTCTTCCAGTCTTAAACGAGAAGCCCCCAGCATACGGAAGAAAGACCACCGATCAATGCTCCTCTTCATGCGCCTCCGGTATAGCCCGGCGAATCTGCTTCTCAGAGTATCTATTTTCCTTAAAATAGCCATCAAATGCGCAAGCTCTTGGGTTAAACTGTCCGCTTCGGAAATGGTATATGCTCTGCCTACCAGGGTCCTAAAGACGCCACTGCGTTGGTATGGTGGATGACAACTCTCAGCATGCAGGTACCGATCAGTGGCATTGGTTTTTGGTGACCGATATGTCCCAGAGAACGATCTTTTTTTTTGTTGTAAATTATAACGTCCAAGAATGGAATCATCTCATCAGTTTCAACAACCACAGCAAATATAATGCTGGGGTGAAGGCAGTTGAAGTGGTACACAAATCTGTTGGGAGCATCGCGTCCATGTGGCCAAACGATAAAGGTATCATCTACATACCTCCAGAAGCACGTTGGTTGCAAAGCCGAAGTCCTCAGTGGCATATCTTCCAAGTTCTCCTTAAATAAACTGATGGATGACAAAAGACTGCCCATAGCAAATCCGTCATTTTATTCAAAAATGTTGCCGTTAAATGAAAAATATGTGGATGTCAGCACATGACGACAAAGCTTCACCAACTCTTCATCCAGTTTTTCACTAATCAAACTAAGAGCTCTTCCAGTGACTCGTGTAAACAAAGATATCACATCAAAACTCACTAGTAAATCTGAAGGATCCAGCGTCAAAGATTTCAATCGTTGAATAAAATCCACCGAATTGTAGATATGGTGTTCACACTTGCCGAAATATGGACTGAGAACAGATGTTAAATACTTCACCAGGTTAAAAGTGAGTGCACCCAAATTACTAACAATTGGGCTTAGAGGAAACCCTTCCTTGTGCAACTTAGGCAGACCATACAACCTGGGCGGAGCGGCTGCATCAGAATGAAGTTTCTTACTTAAATCTTCGGACAACGAGCTCTTTTTCAAAAGTGAGTGTCTTGCGTTTAATCTTTTCTGTGGGGTCACTAGGCAGTCTTCTGTAAGCCGTGTCGTTGAGTAGTAAATCCATTTTAAGGACGTAATCGTCCTGTGTCATTGCAACCGTGGCATTCCCCTTGTCAGCTGGTAAAGCGGCTATTTCATCATCATTTCTTAGGGAACTAATGGCTGCTTTCTCTGCGGAAGAGATGTTATCCCGCGGTGGCTGAGCTCGACGTAATGTGTGGGACACTTCTTGCCTTGTTGTTGCCTGGTCCTAGTGAGCAGATAAATTCTGTGACAGGAAGTCTCTTTGGAATGGGAACAAACTTCAAAGCTTTCTCCAACAGCGCCACTGTGGGCCCATCCTACGCCTTGCTAGCAATATTAACCACAGTGCGTCGAATTTTATTCCCTTCTGCTGCTGTATGACGCGAAAGAAGCCGTTCATATTTCGAGGACTTTCTGGTAACGGCACTCCTCTGTGCCCATTCCGATAGCGCCCATATGGAATCGTCAACCTACTGCCACACCTATCTTGAAAGCCGCAGTGACAAGTTCAACTGTAAATAAAATAAATCTTTGGAAAAAATATCCAGCTGTCTACGGGTTAAAATGAATGCGCTCTCTCATCAGCGCTTGTCTCATACACTCCTTAATCTTATTAGCTCTCTAGCTATTAATAAAATGAACAAATGTGGCAAAATTAAGAATAATACCTTCGTAACGGCATCTCAGGAAGAATGCGAGTGTTCTCAATAGCTTTCCTTTCTTCCTCCAAAGTTTATCTAACTTCTGTACAAGTTACACCATCTCCTCACCATAGAGGTAATTGATGTGACTCCGTAGGCTTTCCTGGCGTAATAAGAAGCAGCGTTCTCCTGAAGATGGCGAACAGTTGGATTTCCGAAATATTAAATCGAGCTTACTTTAATATCTGGCAGGAAACCCGAAGAGACTTTCAGGACTTATTACGCCGTCAAGCCTACGGAGTCATATCTAGCACCGGGTTTGATTAACAGAAGCACTCTTCTGCCGAGATGCAGATCTCGAAAGTTTCATTATTGCATCAATATTTTTAAGACATGAAGTGGTATTCGTGATTACTCAAAGAATCTCGTTTCATGCCATCCACCGCTGTGGGGAAAAATGCGACAGTTACCACTCTTTCGTCTTAGCACTCTATGGTAAGAGTGTTATGCGCCTGTTTATGTATGGTCAATATACCACTGACTGAATGCTAGTGTTTCAGTAAACACCTCCCTAAACAAATATTCCATAGTAAGAGATGTAGCTTAAGCAAGCATTTTGAACATTACTGAATAGCTACACATGCTTCGACATGAGGCGAAAGTCACCGTATTTTTCCCCGGTCACAGTCTTCTGAATCGATAGTTAATATTCTTCTTTTTTAATTATTAGTTTTCGTAGATTGTCTACCTGTGCCCGTACTTGAAGAATTTACGCTGTTTTTAAGGAAGAGCATGACTTTGTTTAATATTTTGTTTGACCTCATGCTTGCAGCGGTCTGCCTCTACTTCAGTCTTTCACGTCTGCCGTGTTGTATCTCTGTCAAGTCCTGTGGTTTGCACAACACGTCGTGAGAGAAACACGTTCGTTGAGAATGGCCTATGCTTTGTTGTGCACCTTAAAAGCATTGCTGTTGTCTCACTCCTGTGTCCTTTCTTAATGAGGTATCTCTCCAGCACTCCAATTAACATCCAGGGCTAAGCAAGTGATGCATCCTCGGTTGTACAGTAGACGGCATGTTGTTGGTCTTGTAACGTCTACACTCCGTCTAATGAGCTGAACGGCGACAGCCGTTAAATACTACAAGCTACGTCTCTCTAGATTCCTATCATTGCCTGCAAACCATTTGTAACACGTAAATGTAATTATTCCCTCTCAGCTTAATGCATGGGACAGCGACACTTTATTTATTATTACAGTTGTCGCTTGTGGAATACGTGAGAGCGAAATTTCGTGAATTAGTTTCCTCTTTCCATAATTGTGGCTGTTTCTTCGCAATACTATTTTTTTTGTATTTCTTTTTTTCTGAAATTCCTCTACATTGTTTGGTCCTAGATACATGATGAGATTATTGTCCAAATGAATCATTAGGTCACCGCAACAACCAATGTTTTTTATCCATTTCTGAGTAAATATCTCCACATTTTAGCCTATTCACCTTTACCTATCGAAATTTTTCGCACTCAATTCGCATTAGGAGGAGCATAGTTCGTATCACTCTCCAGCTACCCAGAATTAAATTTCCCTTTGCTTCGCTTAAGCTCTTAAGGCAAATACCGAAATGGTTCCTCGGAAAATTACAAGGTATATGCCCCACATCCTTACCGTACCCGAATTCGTACTCTGTCTCTAAGGAAGTCATCGTCAACGGGACGCTAAGTCGTAATTTTCCCTATTTTGTGTAGAAGAATATAAAAAAAGTTTTTTATGTAAATTGAGTAAACCATATATTTAAATTTAAAACATGAACGGAAATTAGCACACGTTCTTTTTTTCTTCTACCTACTGTGGATAATACTTAAAACGTGACCGCAATGTACTAAGAAAGCTTAGGAGTTAACGTTTCGTTGACTGTGTTGTCAATGGTAAAGAGACGTATGTTATTACTTGACAAGGATTGGACTGGAAATGAAACTTGTGTTATCAAAGGAAAATGTATCAGTACTCGGCATTAGCTATTTACGAATACTATGGAAACATAAATGTCAACTGCCGGACAAGAACCTGAACCCCATTCCTCCAGATGGCGTGCAACGGTTAAGCACTAGCGTTAGCGCTGGTATTTCCTGTTTGGGAAGTAATGTAAGGTTGAATAGAATAAACGTTTTATACTCTTCGTGTGTTGGACATAAATTTAAGAATCAGTATAACGAACTGTGAAAATTTCAGTATTATGTACCTCTCCCTCCTCTCTCTCTCTCTCTCTCTCTCTCTCTCTCTCTCTCTCTCTCTCTCTCTCTCTCTCTCTCCTCTCTCTTGTGTACACACACACACACACACACACACACACACACACGGAAAAAGAGAGAGAGAGTGAAAAGTATGGATGGTGTAACGGAGAAAGACTGAATTCAGTCGGGTCTATTTGGGCCTTGTCGGCGTGTATTTGAAGGTTTCCATATTTCATGAGCCCCTTGATTCTTGACGCGTTTGCATTCCATCACGCCTCCAAATCGTCGCTACCTCTCGCTGAGAGTCGGATGCTAACATGAGTTACGATGACGACTGGGACTGACATAATTCTCTTCTCATCATTCGTCCGATTGAATACAGTTACTTGTGTATTTTTTCAGATAAAAAATTACCTTGCTTCTTTTACACTAACAATACCGAAATGTTTATTGTGTGTAGTTATTCGTTTCATTTATTCTCCTTTATACATGTACGATTGAACATACTTTAAACTGATCCTTGATGTAGCTAAAAGGCTTGTACTTTTACCTGCATCAAATGAACCCATGGACAAAAAAATGGTTCAAATGGCTCTGAGCACTATGGGACTTAACATCTGTGGTCATCAGTCCTCTAGAACTTACAACTACTTAAACCTAACTAACCTAAGGACATCACACACACCCATGCCCGAGTCAGGATTCGAACCTGCGACCGTAGCAGTTACGCGGTTCCGTACTGCGAGCCTAGAACCGCTAGACCACCGCGGCTGGCAACCCATGGACATTTGTAGTAAAAATCAATCCCTTGGGCCAGTTGTTCTGAAACTATTATCCCAATTCCAGATCACTTACTTCGAGACGAAACCTTATCAGTATGCTAAGAGTCAGAATAGTGTGAAAAAATCATCACGGTGAACTGCTCAAATGGGCCAGCAGTTGTAGAGAGATTTAGTGATGTAAATACGTATAATTTGATGTTACAGTAGCAAAACAGCTGAAACCTGTACAGTGATACATATTTTCCAAGGAAAACGCAAAAATTTCTTCGAATAGCAAAAAGTGATTATCACTCCTTACAGGTTGTGAGCTCCCTTGGTGGAGCCGTGTGTATACACGGCAACTTCCCGTACCCATAGACTATGCTTACACCAGTGTAGCACGTGAAAACGTACGTCGTTTGGTTGTATCCAAGAAGGTTCAAATGGCTCTGAATTCTGAGGTCATTAGTCCCCTAGAAATTAGAACTACTTAAACCTAACTAACCTAAGGACATCACACACATCCATGCCCAAGGCAGGATTATAACCTGCGACCGTAGCGGTGACGCGGTTCCAGACTGTAGCACCTAGAACCGCTCGGCCACACCGGCCGGCCCCATGAAGGCGCTAGACAGATTTTATTTGTCTCCTTACTACTCTTCTTTTCTGAACGTCTCTATATATGGGTCCGCTAATTGCTTATCGCAAAAAGAATAGGTGCTGCGTTACTGTGCTGTTGGTTTCACGGACGAAATCGGTAACATCAAATGTGAAAGTAATTTCTGGACTATCCCAAGGGAGTCTGATATGGCAACTGTGAAAGACTGCGATTTAACGTACCATTCCCGATGTGGACATTATTGGAGAACGATCAGAGTGGAAATGGACATACATTTCAAATAAAAATGTGCCAGTATTCTGCCGTAGCGATTAAGGAAAACTACAGAAACCTAAATCTGAATGGTCGGACAAGAATTTGATACCCGCTCATCTCGACAGCACCAACTCTTTGTTATTTCTTAATTGGAAACAAGCACACTGTTGGCTAGATACTTATACATTTTATTTGCTAGAAGTAAATTTAAAGAAAATAGATTGTAAACAATTTAAATATGTGTGCGTGCGTGCGTGTGTGTGTGTGTGTGTGTGTGTGTGTGTGTGAGAGAGAGAGAGAGAGAGAGAGAGAGAGAGAGAGAGAGAGAGAGAGAGAGAGGATCAGTATTAAGGATTCAGGAGGGAGAGATTAGGTTCCTTAAGCGAATGCTCGGATGCTTCCTTTAAAAGGGTCTTGGCTGGTTTCGTAGTCCAAACGAAGCTAGTCCTCTGTCTCTAACAATCTCGATGTTGATGGAAAATGAAACACTAATATTTCTTAGTTCTCTCCTTCTTCTTTGTATCCTCTCTTCCTACGTCTTTGATGCGCCGGCCACAATTGCAGTGTTTTAAGCGATATCTCACGCCTATGTAAGCGAATACCAGTCTGGCACTTATATGTGTTTCAGAAACTTGTGATTCGCAGACAGATTATTTACAAGACTAAGTGAGAATATCTCAGTGTGTCAGTGAAAGTTTTTTTTTGTTTTTGGCTCATAAACACTTACTTATCGACTTAATCCGCTTGTGGGTCATTTCACTTATTCAGTCGTTTGTTCCCTAGTTGATTTCGTCTTGAGGTTTGTTTCTGGAAGTCATTTGAATAGTCATGCATGGTTGCTCAAACTCCAATATTTAATGCCTTATCAGTAATTTCTGTACATTTTTCAAGGTAATCAAGGAGCAGAATCCCTTTTGTATTCCAGAAAATACCGGCTATAAAAAGATGAAATCGACGTTGCTTTTGTTTACGCAATACCCCTGATTTGAATTATTGCTTTAATTGTTCTTGTATTTTTTTAGTCTAATCCGCAGCATTAAGTTGATACACAAAGTAACGTGTCTTCTTTGTAAGCGATCTTAACTAAGAAATCCATTTTTGCATTCTCTGTTGATCATCATTCACTCACCTAGCACAAAAATATCGTATAGTTACTTATGTACGGCTTTCTGATAGTCGTATGGGATCAGGTACTACATACATCTAATTATCTGGTACCATATTGTTTCTTTCTCGATATTTTCATGTGTAGGTGCAGGCTTTGGATGACCATTTTCATTAAAAGATATGATCACGTTTGAATCCAGTCACTCACTTGCACAATAGTAGAGGTGAAGCTCGTCTTTCGGTCTAGACTTTCACCAAATTTGTGTCAGTTTCCGTTG
Source organism: Schistocerca gregaria (assembly GCF_023897955.1). Classification (NCBI taxonomy): domain Eukaryota; kingdom Metazoa; phylum Arthropoda; class Insecta; order Orthoptera; family Acrididae; genus Schistocerca; species Schistocerca gregaria. The sequence goes on from NC_064931.1 coordinate 194,433,823, forward strand.
GCGACATACCACGCAAAATGATGTACGTTACGACTGCATGGTAATACACACCATTTTTTAAAAAGAAGGATACAATAGATTAGTGTGAAAACCTATATGGAAATTTATTCTACAGATGAGTCTAATACTTGATTTTCGATTCAACAGCAGGTTTCGACATAACACAAGCAAACTTTCACTTATACCAACTGAATATCTTATTGCCGGTGGAGAATTTCTTACCGGCCACAATACTTAACACTCTTTCCTTCAAAATAAAACTGTGGCCACAAAAAAACAACAAAAAAACAGGAAGAAGAATCTTCGATCAAGATAGCGTCACAAAGAAGGAAAAAGAAGGTAACTGCTGAGCGATTCTAGGATGCGTGGATCACTGGACTAATACATTTGTCACTCTGTTTCTTTGTTTTTTTATCCTTTGTGGAGTCATGACCTTCCTTCCGCTTTCATCACTAATGAATCTTTGATCATTCCTAAAGAGAGGATTGCGAGTGAGCCCCGTATCTCTATTGCGGTCCCAGTTGTGCTACGCGGCTCCCATCCGAGCAATTTGCGACACTTCGCGGTCACTGCATTCTTCTCGTGGGGTCAGCGTGATATTAACCGCACAGTTCACAGCACTTCCCTTTGCCTGCCCCGTTTCAAGTAGCGCTTTATGTCAGCCTATATGCGCTACTCACTCATTTATTGATCGTTAACCCAGTAATAACGCACTGGCCTTCTCGTTTGTAAGTGAGGTATATTTGAGACCAGCGTCGTTTGGGTTTTAAACGCTTTTTCACAATCACGTACATAGCTAACAAATTATTCCATTTATAAGAATTTATTTATTTTTAACAGTAAGTAAATGGGCGAAGTAGTCATGAAACGTAATCATATTTCCCTTGAAAATGATCCAAGTGAAAAAAACCACACACATAAACGTAGAGTAAGAACACGATATTGTATTCAGTGCTCGTCCCTTGAAGGTGTAACAAATAGCTGACGCCATTGAAATGTTAAAAAAAATGTGGTATATTTTACTGTAAGAAAGCTTGCAAGGTGGTAGCGGCATTTCTTGAACGCTGCTCATATGTAAAAGTGAGTAAGTTTCTCAGGTTTCTCTATCAGACCATTTGAAAAATAACACATGAAATTTTATACGCTGATATGCTACTGTGATGAGACGTAAGTTACTAAATTCACATCAGACACGAAATGATAGTCAAAGTATTCAGTGGAATGCTGCGTAAAATATTTCTTATCAAAAGTCATGGTCGGTTTCACGTCAATTGAAGATGCATCCACAGGTAATAGGGATTCCTTTTAACAAGTCATGGTGGAAAGGTAACTGTCTTAGAGCCACTACCCATATAACTCACATCAAGTTACAAACAAATAACGCGCAGCCAACATCTATTTGTTTATAACTTGACGTGAATGATGGGGAGTGGCTGTAAGGCAATTACCTTTGCGCTGTAACTTATTAAAAGAAATGTATATCAAATGAGGATGCGTCTTAAATATACGCGAAACCGGTCGTCATTTCTAGTAAAAAGTATTTTGTAGCCGGTACGGTTCATTTCATCCAAAATGTAAAAGTTTCGCTGCGGATGCAAGTAATTTAAAATAACATTCAGTGATAATCAGTGACTCCGTACAAAAAAGGTGAAGTCTGTATCACGAGTCACTAAGTTCGTGGATGGAGTTTTATGGAAGGGAAAGGGAACTATTAAAAGACTAAAACAATAACTGCCAAACAGAATGCGAGTCTTCTGGCCAAATTCAAAGACAAAACACGAATAGAGAAGCCTATTTTGCAAAAGAAACAGTAAACATCTATCGTTAGGGCAATGAAAGGTACGTCTGATAACGCAAAAACTAAGGAATTTAAAGTATAAATCATAAGAACATGAACGCAATTCATCAAACTTGCCATATCCAATGTCCATAAATTGTCTCCTCTACTGACATATCTGACGGGGAAACGGTTTTTCGTAGTCTGTGTGAGTACACTGCATACCTTCCAGAATAGTACTTCTACAAAGTTATCGCTTTATTAGAAAATACTGGATAATTTGCATTGACTTGAAACTGGAATATTAAGTATTGTTTTGATCTGAAAAACAGCCGTTTACTGCGAGGCCTAAAACGTTTCATCACTGTCTCTTACAGTGCTTATGTTGCAGGATACTTATTGTTTCTTCCGGAAAAATTGGAAGCAGAGTTCAGTCAGCGTACTAACCGCTTTACAGCTTGTACGTGCTGTGGAGAGCAGCTTAGTCCCTAACACAGAGTACAGAAGCGTGATTGTGGCCGCTGTGAGCCGCGCGTTGTTTCTCCTGGGGGCGAAATACGAGGTCTGGGCCGGGGTCAGTGGCGCCGATATAGCGCGCAGATTACAAACACTCGCTCTCCCCTTCCCCCTACCCCCCTCTCTCTCTCTCGCAATTCATCTAGCTTTTGTTTTCGGTTGTCCAGCGTGTTTCGCAGTCATCCTTAGTAGTTCCAGGATTTTCCAGTTTCTCTCGACCTTCCGAAGTACACTGACGGTATACAAAATCGCAACACCAAGAAGGTGTTTTGTGACATAAATAGAAGCTGGTAGGCATGTTTCTACATATGAAAGATGATGTCTACTCAAATTTCGCGACTGCCGCATAAGAGTGCCTCTGTAGCGTCACTATGAGGATGCAAATCAGGTTTGCTTTGAGTAAACGTTGTATTGGTTGTCAGCATTAGTTACCTTCGAGATTGACGTGGTGAGTTGATGTTAGTCAAGAACACCTTTAAGGCTACAAAGACATCGTTATCAACACCTGTCTGAGTTTGAACGAGGTCGTGTAATTGCGTTTCGAGATGCTGGACGTTCCTTCTGTGATACTGCGGACTTGGCGGAATGTAGCCACTGTATGTGATTGCTAACACGGGATGGTTACGTGGCATTACCGACAGAGAAAACCATCGTGTTCGGCGTATTGCTCTGGTCATCGTACTGCACCTGCGACAACAGTTTCAGCAGCAGTGGGCACCGCAGTGACATAACCATCTGCTACAAATCGGTTACTTGAAGGACAGATCCGAGCTAGACGCCCTGTGACGTGCATTCCACTGACCCCATACCACCGCCATTTTCGACTTCAGTGGTATCGAGCGACAGCTGATTGAAGGACACGGTGGAGGTTTGCTGTATTTTCTGATGAAAGCTAGTACTGCATCGGTGACATTGCTGGCCATATGTCGGTTAGGAGGGGGCCACTGGGGGCCTGAAAACAGCCTACCTGCGTGCAATACACACTGGACCTACACTGCGGCCGGCTGGTGTGGCCGTGCAGTTCTAAGCGCTTCAGTCCGGAACTGCATGACCGCTACGGTCGCAGGTGCGAATCCTGCCTCGGGCATGGATGTGTGTGATGTCCTTAGGTTAGCTATGTTTAAGTAGTTCTAAGTTCTAGGGGACTGATGACCACAGATATTACGTCCCCTAGTGCTCAGAGCCATTTGAACCATTTGAACCTAAACTGGGAGTTACGGCCTGGGGTGCGATTTCGTATGACAGCAGGAGCACTCTCGTGGTTATCTCACGCATCCTGATTGCAAATTTTCCCTTCAGTCTGATGACTGCATTCCAGGGGGTGTTTTCTAACGCGATAACGGTCGCCCGCATAACATGGTCTACACAGTGTCGACATTTTGCCTTGGCCTGATCGATCACGAGATCTGTCTGCAAGCGAGAATGAAACTCCGTCCCACAAACTGACAACCGTAATCTGTACAACCCAATGCATGCACGTCTGCATGCTTGAATTCAACATTCTAACGGTGATACCTGTTACTAATGTACCAGCATTTTACATTTGCAATGGCTTGTCTCGCGCTTACAATAACTTGTAATCTCGCAATGTTAATCACTTAAATATGTTACCCAGACAGATATATTCCCGAAATTTCATTAATCTACATTAATTATGTTTTGGTGTTGCGACTTTTTTCTGTCAGTGTATTACTGTGGGCCTTCAGTTGTACTAATTTCTTGTAATACATGAAATGATTAAATGTATACTGTGGTAACTGATTTGCGTATATGAAAATTCAAATTAGATTTCAATTTGATCCCATTGTTAATTCAGTAAATGGACACAATATTCTGATACAAGGTTTCCATGGATTACTCCACAAAAACCTATGAAAATTTGACGACCTTCTGAAAAAAAATATTATTTTAACACAAACGGCGCTTGTAAATTGTGCAATGCACTTAGAAGAATGAGACCGAAAAATGAGACCCAGTTTGAGTGGCGCAGTGATTAGGGAAGGTTCATCCGCAAGTGGGTGGATTGGTGCAGTAATTCTATGTTCCTGGTCACCACCTTTATTGTCTGGCGTGGGATGCTCTGTCGTTGAAGACCGATGACTTTTCTCATGCATTTACCGCATTCCTGATCCCAACCCAGGACTGTCTGTGCGTGGAACGCATGTAATACTCCCCATTTTCCGCACTCCTTTTGAAAAGGATAAGAAAATTGTGAGCAATTAGTGGATTACCTTAATATGTAATAAATAGTTCAAATTATCGAATCGTGATTTGTGGCTGATAATGTTACACCATCATTAAAATACTTACCTATATACTCATTTTTATTTGTCTGAACACTGAAGCAATGTTTAATTTTTAATGTAACAATGCGTCCTATTTCATTGTCTCGTTCGAACTCGAAACATGCCATCGTTCACAATGGCTGTTTTCAAAAATATTCGACATATATAAGAAATGTGATGCGACTGTCGGTGACCACTGCGTGTGTTCACTCGTAGTTTCTTGTAAACATAGTGCAACATGGCGGAAACTCCACGGTTGCACTTTTATTTAATATTTTTTTTATTATTTTTCCAAAATATGTCTCTAATAAAACTCATAATTGATGACAGAAATTGTGTTGAAGTGGGCATTGTAGGACGGACCGGCACGCTCTTCAGTGATTAGTCAGAAAGTTTTAATGGTTCAAATGGCTCTGAGCACTAAGGAACTTAACTGCTGAGGTCATCAGTCCCCTAGAACTTAGAACTACTTAAATCTAACTAACCTAAGGACATCACACACATCCATGCAAGAGGCAGGATTCGAACCTGCGACCGTAGAAATAACTTACGGATATAACGACACAAACACCAGACTGTAGCGCCTAGAACCGTTCGGCCACCTCGGCCGGCTCAGATAGTTTTATTTCTGGATATTCTTCATTGAAGACTCCTTTTTGAATGTCATTCCGTAGCGTGGCCTTCTTGTTTCTCTGTAGGCAACAAGGGCTTTATAGGACATAAGTATTTGAGATACGTATGGTATCTAACGCATAGAGACAGTTTTATATGTAACTAGCTGATGCCCGCGACTTCGTCTGCGTGGATCTCGAACCCACATGGAAGTTGAAAAGTCTTGAAGCTTCTTATCGATAAGACACGACGAAAACCTCTGAAGAAATGCGTGGAAATGAGTTTTAGTGGCAACTCGACAAGCTTATCAACGATAATATTTATACCGATTCAAAGATGAATTGAAGAATGCTGTAGATAACGGGACTGAACTGTTAACATTGTTGTTATTGTGACAAAACATTCCAAAATACTACTTTTTACCGACTGTATAATTTCTGTCCTAGTTTCTTTAGTTTAGTTTTATAAAACTGTGCCGATTTTGTTCTTCCAGTGTAATGAAATGATCCTTACTCGAAACTGAGTCTAATCACATAAAAAAATTGCCAATTTTACTCATTTTTGTGGACAACTCACGATTAACCAAAAATGTATTACGGCAAAATTATTTTTACAAAAAAGTACCTAAGGCTTCCTAAGACAGTTTTCCTGTACCTCCAGTTGATTCAGATTTTCCCGCATTGACCCAGTCGAAGCAAACACTCTGTAAATATAGATAACTCGGCTTTTAGGCTGCGTATCAAGATGAAACATGTAGCAGATTTTAAGTTAGACCTCGAACAATAAAACGGTGAAAACCGCATCAAGCGTCGTGCAGTAGTTTTTGCGTGATCCACGCTCAGACAAAGGGACAGACAGACTTAGAGACAAACAAAGAAACAAACAAAAACACTAAAAACATTTGTTTTTGTTTCTATTGCTGTTGCAAAGACCACTCATATTAAGTTTTCGTTAAGATCTTCTATGTACTGACATCGGCCATTTATAATTTAATTATATGTACAGATAGACAGTTCAGGTGGTTAATGAATTAGATTATGGCACTAAAGATGTACTATCTAAAATATGCCATTTCATTGGATTAGAGCACCCATTTACTAAAAATTAACTAATTTGAATATCTTTTACTGTCACTGTGAACAGAGATGCAATATGGCTTTTCGTATTAGTAAGGCGCAGTTTCAGTAATATATTTTCATTTTTCACGCGCGCTATTCTTTTTAACGAACTTCAGAATTTCTCCCTTTCCCTTGAGAGTTTCATTGGGCGAGGAAACTGGATAAGGTGGAGGTTGTACGATTGCCACCGCGTGCCGCGTACCTCCCAGGAGAAAGCAGCGTGCTTCCAGAATACAAAGTCACAACCGCCCGCAGCTTTGAATGCAAATACTCCAACGGCTTGGCACTGCCCCTGTCCCCTTCGTTATCTTGCCAAACTAAGTGAAGGCGCTCCCTGAGGCACCAGATTCGGTCCTTTTCACCATAGTTAAGTATTTCGATTCACAAGTTGGAAGCTGTTGAGGGTACCTTTTTACTGATGAGCTACTTTTCGCACGATTGAGCTTTGGTCAATGCTAGATGTGGCTGAGAGCTGTATAAACTGCTAACTAACTCGCTTCACTACAGTTTTCTGATCTTTGAAGTTATCGCCTGTGTAATTTCTCTACCAGTTTTAACCTCTACATTAACGTACTGTCTCAACTGTCGTGTCTTAAATTAATAAGAAGATTTCATGGTGCTACAGATTATTCTGAAGTACGTTTATACAAAAAAGAAAAAAATAGTCACTTTCCGTGTCTAAGCTAGTACTCGTATTTGAATATGACATTTAATCCTTCCATAACTACTTCACTGATTTTTCTTTCATGTCATGCATAGTCTTTGGATATTCAATCTCAGTCTTCAGGGCCCTTGTTCAATAGTGTTTGGTTCGTAAGTTCAAAATTTACGCGTCCCTTTACAGGGAGAACGGTTTCGGAAATTGGTCAGGGAAATTTTAGTGTATGTTGGTGTAAAGGACTCGTGGTCCCAATGGATAGTAACAGAGTAATAAAACAGCTATGATTTCTTTGGTATGTTTCCACTGTTACTTTTGTTTCTTTGAAAATATTTCCACAACAGCGAAGAAGTCTGTGATATGCTAACATCAAAACGTACATCACAAATCACAAGGTAGCGCAACGTTTATTTCTTTATTATTATTATTCCCATTAACACACGAAGGGGAGGGCTGGCAGCGGATAAAAACACACTTCAGCCGAAGGTTACGCAACTTGGAAAGATATTTCAGGATACAAAAAAAATATAACGATAAATGATTTTTTTAAATGCGCATTGGTGGATAATATTTACGAGTTTATATAAAATAGGAGAAAATAAATTAATGAAATAAAACAAATTAACTGAAAATAATAATGACTTTTTAAAACTTTATAGATGATTTTATATTCCCGTTAAAACACAGTCACTAATGATAGTGTGACTGATGCTGAAGATGCTCGAAAATGATCATGGTCATGACGGAGGTAGAAGTATGACTGTGGGCCCCTGTGGAAATGCAGGTAGCGTCTAAAAGGCAGTAAGGTGAAGGAAGGACGAGGGAGAAAGGCGGAAGAATGATGGGAGATGGAGAGTTGTGACTACAGGTGGAATGAAGGGTGTATCTCGAGACGAATTTCGTATTGGGAGCGCGAGTTGGTTGAAACGCCGGCGGGAGGGAATGATAAAGTTTGAAGGTGGATGGAAGGTAGAATGTATATAGGGCAGCGCGGTGGGTACGTGGATTGACGATTAGTGGGTAGGATTTTGGTGCCAAAATTGAGTTTTGAGTTTAATATAATGGACCCAGAGGTGCTCGTAAAGGGAAGAAGGCGTCGGAAGTGGATGAATTAGTATAGGATACGAGTTGGGGAAGGTGGGCGAATGCAGAAAGTAGGTGACGATGGGGAGCATGAGGCATTTATTGGTGGTGATAAAGGTGGAACGGTTTAGGCCCCACGTATGTGCTGTTAGTACTTTTAGAAGCTTTAGTGGATTTCGGGCTTTGTGTTGGATGATAAGTCGGTGTGCATCGCATGATAGTTTTCTGTCGAGGGTAATTCCTAAATACTTAACTGTGTTGGTCAGATGGAAATCTGGACAATGGAAACGCCGGTTGGTTCAGTTCAGTACAGATACAAAGGTAAATGGGGGTAAGAAATCAAACGAAATAAATAGCCCTGTAACGAGCCATCGGAGACCGTGGATCCTTATACTAAAATACTAAGGTAATATCCCTGAACAAATTCCGAAGTTTTTCAGTGGCCTTCCAGTTCACCTTGTATGTTGCATACAGAATCGTCCTCGCGCAGCCTCATGGAATTTCCTAAGTCATTCATCACATAATTCACATATATTGTGAATACTGACGGCTCTATAACACCTCTCTGAGCCCATAAAGAACTTGAGACCACCACAATGCAAGTCTCTCAACTTCCTTCAGCTATCATTACAACACAAAAGATAATAAATTTTCTCCAAGAGATGCGTACTGCCGACAACTTACAATACCGTATATGTCATTCCTAACTCTTGAGTCCAACGTGATGAGACCAATCATTTTTTCTTTTCTTTTTTTTCGCAGATAGAAACTGTCTACTTTCATTATGCCTCAATGTCGTGTCCATGATGACTTACTACACAAAAAACATTTACTTTTACTTGAGAACGACTAAGGATACGTGGTCAAAGGAATATATAGTACACGGCGAAAATACAATAATTCAGCTCCCTGTGTAGGACCTTAATTTAACTCTCTGTAGATTTTTGAGACAACATAGTAATTACTACAGAAATGAAGTGTTTTTACAGTCTACTGCAACAAATTTTACTTATTTATTATATTAATAAGTAATAAACTGACGGAAATGTATGTATTTAAGAGCAAAACACCCTTCAGAATATCCTGCCCAAAATGAGATTGTCGAACCCGTAGTTCTCTCGTCCCTGAACAAGTTTTTGGTGTATAAATACTACTGCAACGACATTCCTAATTTTTTACGTTTATGCAAAGGTAGACGGCATTTAGCTCCTTTCGCAAGATGTAATTTCTAGTCAACGAATGCATTTCCGCAGACTGGATAAACATCAGTGCTCACTGGATGCGAGATGAAGTGGCGTATCTCTCCGTGCAGTGTGTGTCATTTCAGAACATCCGTTCCATTTCCCCGTCCAATTGCCGCCACTACCAGCCGGTGATACATGGCTGCTATCGTCAGTCGTAACGTTATTTGCGAGGCCAGCGAGGTATCGGCAGTCAGATTTAGCGCCAATCGCTGGTGGTTAGCGAGAAAAAGATATAATGGCACATTAAGGCACATGATTGCATACTAACGGCAAATAACAAAACATATATTCTGACAATTGATTTCGACGCTTGCTGTCACAATGAGATCTTTGTAGTTGTGGACCTGAAGCACACCTGCGTTAAAATTTCAAAGCAGTACTCTATTTTTTTTCCTTTAGCATACAGAACATGAAAGAGTAATTCTCTGAATATGATATGCTATAACAGTTGGATGGAACACGGGAACAGCTGTTGAGTACTGTCGTTCTATTGAGGAAGTTGCATACTGTTTCACGTGCATCTGTACGTGTTAGTACTGTACGGAGTGTCAGAGACATTTTCCCAGACAATGTTACATAACGGATATATACACTCCTGGAAATTGAAATAAGAACACCGTGAATTCATTGTCCCAGGAAGGGGAAAGTTTATTGACACATTCCTGGGGTCAGATACATCACATGATCACACTGACAGAACCACAGGCACATAGACACAGGCAACAGAGCATGCACAATGTCGGCACTAGTACAGTGTATATCCACCTTTCGCAGCAATGCAGGCTGCTATTCTCTCATGGAGACGATCGTAGAGATGCTGGATGTAGTCCTGTGGAACGGCTTGCCATGCCATTTCCACCTGGCGCCTCAGTTGGACCAGCGTTCGTGCTGGACGTGCAGACCGCGTGAGACGACGCTTCATCCAGTCCCAAACATGCTCAATGGGGGACAGATCCGGAGATCTTGCTGGCCAGGGTAGTTGACTCACACCTTCTAGAGCACGTTGGGTGACACGGGATACATGCATACGTACATTGTCCTGTTGGAACAGCAAGTTCCCTTTCCGTTCTAGGAATGGTAGAACGATGGGTTCGATGACTGTTTTGGATGTACCGTGCACTATTCAGTGTCCCCTCGACGATCACCAGAGGTGTACTGCCAGTGTAGGAGATCGCTCCCCACATCATAATGCCGGGTGTTGGCCCTGTGTGCCTCGGTCGTATGCAGTCCTGATTGTGGCGCTCACCTGCACGGCGCCAAACACGCATACGACCATCACTGGCACCAAGGCAGAAGCGACTCTCATCGCTGAAGACGACACGTCTCCATTCGTCCCTCCATTCACGCCTGTCGCGACACCACTGGGGCGGGCTGCACGATGTTGGGGCGTGAGCGAAAGACGGCCTAACGGTGTGCGGGACCGTAGCCCAGCTTCATGGAGACGGTTGCGAATGGTCCTCGCCGATACCCCAGGAGCAACAGTGTCCCTAATTTGCTGGGAAGTGGCGGTGCGGTCCCCTACGGCACTGCGTAGGATCCTACAGTCTTGGCGTGCATCCGTGCGTCGCTGCGGTCCGGTCCCAGGTCGACGGGCACGTGCACCTTCCGCCGACCACTGGCGACAACATCGACGTACTGTGGAGACCTCACGCCCCACGTGTTGAGCAATTCGGCGGTACGTCCACCCGGCCTCCCGCATGCCCACTATACGCCCTCGCTCAAAGTCCGTCAACTGCACATACGGTTCACGTCCACGCTGTCGCGGCATGCTACCAGTGTTAAAGACTGCGATGGAGCTCCGTATGCCACGGCAAACTGGCTGACACTGACGGCGGCGGTGCACAAATGCTGCGCAGCTAGCGCCATTCGACGGCCAACACCGCGGTTCCTGGTGTGTCCGCTGTGCCGTGCGTGTGATCATTGCTTGTACAGCCCTCTCGCAGTGTCCGGAGCAAGTATGGTGGGTCTGACACATCGGTGTCAATGTGTTCTTTTTTCCATTTCCAGGAGTGTATTTTGTGTGCATTATGATACATAATCTCCGTAAAGTCAGTAAAATACCAAAGAACATTTTCTACAGATTTGTTTTTATCTCACGCAGGTTCTGAGTTAAAATCATTTGATTTGTAAGTTGCCAAGGGAGGCGAGGTCAAATACAATGTAGTTCACGAAATGATGACTGTTCCATGAGGGAGGGCTGACAAGTAGCGCCTGCGACTTTTTTATTCTCCTTTAAGTACAGTTTGAGATACGAGGCGTGTTTCTTGATTAAGTGCCTTTTTAAATTAAAAAAAAGACGTGCTAAGATATCTCAATCGTCTTATTTTTACATGAAAGCCTGTACCTTAATCTACTTTTCTACATAATTTCCGTCAATATTGAGGCACTTGTCATAAGGTTGTACCAGGTTTTGAATACCCTCCTTATAGAAGTCTGCCGCCTGACTTGTTAACCACTGTATCACCACTGTTTTGACTACGTCAGCGTCTTGAAGACGCTGACCTCCCAGGTGTTTCTTCAAGTGCAGGAACAGATGGTAGTCACTGGGCACAATATCGGGACTGTACGGAGGATGATGTAGAGTTTCCCATCGAAAAGGTGTGATGAGATCTTTCGTCTGATTGGCCACATGCGGACGGGCATTGTCTTGCACCAAACGATGCACTTACTCAACTTCCATGGACTGGTGCTTTGATTCTGGTGTGACGTAGGCCACCCATGTTTTATCGCCCGTAACAGTTTGGCTTAAGAAATCGTCACGGTCGTTGTGGTACCGCTCAAGGAAAGTCAATGCACTGTCTAAACGTTTGGTTTTGTGCACATTCGTCAACATTTTCGGTACCCAACGTGCGCACAATTTTCGGTAATTCAAGGCCTCGGTCACAATGCCATACAAAACACTACGAGAAACATTAGGAAATTCATCCCACAAGGAGGAAATCGTAAAGAGTCCGTTTTCTCGCACCTTATTGTCCACTTCCTGCACCAAACTTTCATCAACGACCGAAGGACGCCCACCCCGTTGTTCATAATGCACATTTGTGCGGCCATCTTTAAATTCTCTTACCCAGTTTCTTACCATTCCATCACTCATAATGTTCTCTCCGTAAACTGCACAGATCTCACTATGAATACCGATCGCTTTTAGGCCTTTAGCAATAAGAAATCTTATAACAGCTCGTACTTCAGGGTCGGCGGGACTCACGATTATAGGAGGCATCTTAAACGCTCAGTACACAACTTAAACAAGGAAGAATCAGACTGTAATGGCGTCAGTGCCTTGATTAAGGCACAGGCTTTCATGTAAAAATAAAATTATTGAGATATTTTAGAACGTCTTTTTTAATTTCAAAACGGTACTTACTTAAAAATCACGCCTTGTATTATATGCCGCGAATGTTACTCAACCGACTTTCTCGCTTTTCTGATGCATCTCACAACCCGCTACCTCAACAAACTGTCGCGTGTAATTTGACGGGATGTAACATAATTATGTTGATGCGGAAAGGCTTTCAGGAAGCTGAAATTAAAAATAAGAACAGTTCTTCCACAAGTGGACCACCATCTTCTTCAGAGTGACAATGCCGAACCACACACGAACGCTGCGACATTTGCAACACTCCGACGCCTTGCTTTCAGTGTCATTGATCATACATCATACAGTCCCGACTGGGTCGCATCCGACTTTGATCTGTTTACAAAACTGAAAGAACACCTTAGAGGACTTCACTTTGGTAGTGATGAAGCAGTGCAAGCGGAGATGAAGTTGTGGCCCAGGCAGTAAAGTCAAGCTTTCTCCAATGACGGTGTCAACAAACCGATCTCTCGTTGGGAGAAGTGTGTTCGCCGCCAGAGTGATTTTCTTAAGAAATATAAATGTAGACTTGAAGAATAAAGTTTGTTTTATTTAAAAAGCTTTAAGAGTTTTCACATAAACATTCGGAGACATTACTTATCAGCAGCCCTCGTATTACATAGGGAATAACTTCACACCATTTCTACTTGTGGTACAGAATCACTTGCATACTGGATTCGTTTATTAGCGCAGAATACTTAAATTTTGGGGTAAATTAATTTCGCTATCTGAGTTTTTCAGACGGGTAGAAAATAAATGTGCCTCTGAAATATAATCCTGTTCGGTAACTGTAAAGGTCTTTTGCAACAAGAGGAGGCTGTGATAATAATAATAACTGAAGTCCAGAACGAATCATTCACGCTGCAGCGGAGTATGTGCCGTTTTAGAAAAGTCCTGGTAAATTAAAACTGTTCTCCGCAATGGGACTCGAACCCGGCAGCCTTGTCGTTCATGCACAACTCCCTTTTTTTCTTTTTTAAATCTCGTTTCGTTCGATATTGTTCGTTGCATTTGTTTGGGGCGGACGTCCCATGACACCCGTTCAAATTCACCGATCATCCATTCACTCAGTTTTTTTTTATTGCAGAGGGCAGCTAACCCTGTGACCGAACACTCTGAGCCACCGTGCCGGCAGAGCAATCCAGACACGATAGTGCCTTGCATACCGCGCGGGACTAGCATTCCTGAAAGAAAGGCACATAATTTTAATCTGTCAGGAAGTTTCGTGACAACACACAGTCCTCTACAGGAAGAAAGATTGATTTTGAAACCATTACTACGCTATTGCTATGTCATTTTTCCGCCATTTCCTTTCTCCCAGGAATGCTAGTCCAGCAAGATGATACGCAGGCGAACGAACCTCTCTGAAGATTCGAATCAGGGAGAATGGTGCTGTCGCAGGCGAAACTCTAAGTGTGTGCCAGGTTAGTTAAGAGGAGAAGGGTTATTTTCGTGAAAATCAAGTGTCCAGTTTTAACCTGCTTGGCAATATTGTAAGAATAATTATTATGCCTTTTCAAAATTTATGCCGATGATGCTCTATAGGCCTATTGGCCACGTAAAAAAGTACGAAAAATTGGCGGAAAGACAGTAAAATTATAAAGTGTTATATGTTGGTACCATGTATATTCTAGAACTTTTGGTTTCAAAACCTCAAGAATATTAGGAACTAATGAACTATGCGGAACGTGGATTTCTTTAAATTTGCTACAGAATTCGTATTCTCCTCGGTATGGATTTCAAAAAGGCATGCGTTACGAAACCCGAAGAAAAAAAAAAAATAATTTTCAATATTCCGGTTACTACACATAAGTTCAGAAGAAACATTCTGCAGTTCGCATTGTAATGGATCTGGGAGATGTATTATTTTCAGCTGAAGTTATCGATACCGAATTTAGTGGTGAATGTTATTCTCTTATATTTTTGTCGGAATTTTTATAAATTATAATCTACTTATTTTTATGTTAATTTACTATTATGTTTAAAAATTGCAATATATTGATTGATATTGGTGGATATGACGAACAATATCAAAGAGACTTATTATTACAAGCGGAAGTTTGGGTGGCGTGTGGAATATCTTTGAAGCTAGAGTCATTCTTTGTCACTTGTAGGGTCGGCTGAGACGCAGTCGTGGAACAAAGTTGTACTTCCCTGTGAAATAAATCGAAAGTGAATGATGGACTTATGAGTTTTTCGTATTACTTTTTATATCAAGTAGCAGCAAGCAAGTACATCCAGAAAGAAAAATGGTATTAGAAACACCCGAATTGAGACAGACACGGTGAACAGCGGAACTTCTGCATCCTACAAACGGCACTATTGGAATCATACTCATATTAGACAACTGAAGCCACCTAAAGGAATTTAACTAATATTTATATACAAAAAAGTGACTACTTTATTTTATCTATGCCAGGTTTTATTACAAAATAACAATAGTGGAACGACAGTTTCAGCATCTAGGAAAAAACGAGAAGTCCTTACTCAGACGGGAAGGTGCCACGTAGCCATTTCTGTTCAACCTCAGCCTAAAGAAAATTGACGGGTTCTTTCTTTTAATGCAAAATCTTAAACGATCTCAGTCTTAGGAAATAAGAATGATTAGGGTTACTCATACAGGCGATGCACATTCGTCAGTAACACGCAACATTTTCCGGAAGACTTGACGTGATTGGAAGAGGAAGAACCAAAATGGGATGGTACGATAGATTTAGCTACATCCCCTCTCTGAGCACTATGTGACTTAACATCTATGGTCATCAGTCCCCTAGAACTTAGAACTACTTAAACCTAACTAACCTAAGGACATCACACAAAACCCAGCCATCACGAGGCAGAAAAAATCCCTAACCCCGCCGGGAATCGAACACGGGAACCCGGGCGTGGGAAGCGAGAACGCTACCGCACGACCACGAGATGCGTGCAATTTAGCTAGTGTGGCGTAACTGAACACGAGTCACAAGTGGAAGGATGAGGGATAGTAGTAAGACCTCGTGGAGAAATTTTACAGAATGGACGCAATGCCTAAAATAAATCCAAATCTAACATTGTCGACAAGGCTGGGTTCATTTCGTCCACTTGAGGAAGACATCGAAAAGAGGCTCCGACAACCAGGCGTTTGGTTTGTTTAATGAATGCACATAAGTGCTTTTCCTTAAGCTCTGTCTCATGTGTGCTGTTCCCTAAAATGATGTGCATCTCGCATTCCAACCTTGTTTTTGTCTTAGTGTATTGTGCGAGGACGGGTACTAACACATCTAATGATACTTCTAAATTCGTGCTGCTTGGACACCGTAAAAACAAAAAAGCACACTCTTGTAGTCCTGAATTTACTTAAACGAAAGAACAAAGATATATTTCAAGGAGAATAAATAAAAGTGTGCAAACACAGAGTTTCCTCGTGTTGCAGTTGAGTAAGCAACAATGCCATTGGATGTTAAACGGACATCCAGGCACTTGAAAATGTATAACCAAATGCTACGCGGCAGCTAACGATTGTGGCGAGTAGATAATTGAAATCGGTTGTATTTTCTCTGAAATTCTATTTTTGTGGAATTGTGCGAAGGACTCATTGAGTTTAAGAAACTGGGCTTGCGTTTAGAAAATGTGAGAAACCATTTCCAATGAACATTCACATTTACGTTTTCTGTTTCTTTAAATCACTTGTACATCACATTTACATCCGAACACATACTCCACAAGCAAGCCACCGTATGGCCTATGGTGGAGGGTATCGTATACTACAGCTGTTCACTCCCTTTCCTGGTTCACTCGCAAGCTGAGAGACGAAAAAACGGCTGTCTCTAAGCCTCCGTTCGAGTCCTAATATTTTGTAAGTTATCTTCGTGGCCTTTACGCGAAATATATGTTGGCGCCAGTAGAATCGAGCTGTAAATACAGGTTCACCAAATTTTCTCCATAGTATTTCGGCAAAAGAACATCGTCTTCTCTCCAGGGATTCCCTTTTGACTTCACGAACCATCTCAGTAACACTCGCGTATTGATCGAACCTACTTGTAACAAATCTAACAGCACGCCTGCTGGTGGTTTTGATGTCTTCCTTTAATCCTTCCTATCAGAGATCCCAAACACTGGAGCAGTACTCAAGAATGGTCGCAATAGTGTTCTGTACGTGGTTTCCTTTATAGATGAGCTACACATTCCGAAAACTTACCCAATAAACCGAAGTCGACTATTCGTCTTCCCTACTACCGTTCTTGTCTGCTCCTTCCTCTTCATATCGCTTTGCAACGTTACGCCTAGATATTTAATCGACGTGACTGTTTCAGTCAGCACACCGCTAATATTATATTTTAACATTATGGATTGATTTTCCTGTTCATCTGCATTAAATTGCATTTTTCAACACTTAGGGTAAGCTGCCATTCATCATACTAACTACAAATCCTGTCTATGCCATCCTGTATCCTTCTACAGTCAAGCAACGACGATTATTTTCCGTATACTACAGCGTCGTCGGCAAGCAGTTGCAGATCGCTCCTCACCCTATACATCAAATCATTTATGTATACAGGGTGTTACAAAAAGGTACGGCCAAACTTTCAGGAAACATTCCTAACACACAAATAAAGAAAAGATGTTATGTGGACATGTGTCCGAAAACGCTTAATTTCCATATTGGAGCTCATTTTAGTTTCGTCAGTATGTACTGTACTTCCTCGATTCACCGCCAGCTGGCCCAATTGAAGGAAGGTAATGTTGACTTCGGTGCTTGTGTTGACATGCGATTCATTGCTCTACAGTACTAGCATCAAACACATCAGTACGTAGCATCAACAGGTTAGTGTTCATCACGAACGTGGTTTTGCAGTCAGTGCAATGTTTACAAATGCGGAGTTGGCAGATGCCCATTTGATGTATGGATTAGCACGGGGCAATAGCCGTGGCGCGGTACGTTTCTACCGAGACAGATTTCCAGAACGAAGGTGTCCCGACACGAAGAGGTTCGAAGCAATTGATCGGCGTCTTAGGGAGCACGGAACATTCCAGTCTATGACTCGCGACTGGGGAAGACCTAAAACGACAAGGACACCTGCAATGGACGAGGCAATTCTTCGTGCAGTTGACGATAATCCTAATGTCAGCGTCAGAGAAGTTGCTGCTGTACAAGGTAACGTTGATCACGTCACTCTATGGAGAGTGCTACGGGAGAACCATTGATCAAATTGTAAATTTTCACAATCAACAAGTGTGGGCTGACGAGAATCCGCACGCAATTGTGCAATCACGTCATCAACACAGATTTTCTGTGAACGTTTGGGCAGGCATTGTTGGTGATGTCTTGATTGGGCCCCATGTTCTTCCACCTACGCTCAATGGAGCACGTTATCATGATTTCATACGGGATACTCTACCTGTGCTGCTAGAACATGTGCCTTTACAAGTACGACGCAACATGTGGTTCATGCACGATGGAGCTCATGCACATTTCAGTCGAAGTGTTCGTACGCTTCTCAACAACAGTTTCGGTGACCGATGAATTGGTAGAGGCGGACCAATTCCATGGCCTCCACGCTCTCCTGACCTCAACACTCTTGACTTTCATTTATGGGGCATTTGAAAGCTCTTGTCTACGCAACCCCGGTAGCAAGTGTAGAGACTCTTCGTGCTCGTATTGTGGACGGCTGTGATACAATACGCCATTCTCCAGGGCTACATCAGCGCATCATGGATTCCATGCGACGGAGGGTGGATGCATGTATCCTCGCTAACGGAGGACATTTTGAACATTTCCTGTAACAAAGTGTTCGAAGTCACGCTGGTACGTTCTGTTGCTGTGTGTTTCCATTCCATGATTAATGTGATTTGAAGAGAAGTAATAAAATGAGCTCTAACATGGAAAGTAAGCGTTTCCGGACACATGTTCACATAACACATTTTCTTTCTTTGTGTGTGAGGAATGTTTCCTGAAAGTAGGGCCGTACCTTTTTGTAACACCCTGTATAGAGAGCTGTCCTGTCACATTTACCTCGACCCTGATGAACTCTTGCCGTCGAGTGCACCTCACTCGGTCCTATTACGTAAGAAGTCTACCAACCATTCACAAATCTGGAAACGTATTCCTTATGCTCAGATCTCCGTTAACAATGAATGTACGAATGATTCCTTCAATAACGCCACAGTGTGTTTCTACGCAATATGTATGCAAGTAATATACTGGTCCCTGTCTAATTTGGAGTACCGAGGTACAAATACCCTTCCATCCATGGAGAGTGGTGTTCTCCGTGGGTTTCGTACATAAAGTAAAACGAATGTCGTGATGGTTCTAACTAGAAAACGGCCGATTTCTTCGTTTCCAATTATTGACCAGTGCGCCCATGTTCTCTATCTCTATGATCTGTTAGTTGTGATGTGACATCGTTCTACCTTCGCTGGCTATTGACAGTAAGCTCCATTTACTTTCTATTTGACTTAAGGTAGCGTGAGTCTGGCCGTGAGTCGTGCTCGGATAGTCGATTTGTAAGGCGACCGCTCCCTATAAGCGGGAAATATAACAGAACAGTCAGAAGAAAAGGCTAAATAAATTACGTACCCACTATGTCCGTAGTCGAAAGAGTGACTTCGTGTGAAATATAATGAAACGTTCCAAAAATAGGGTCTCTTATCATGTAACAGCAAGAAGATGATCTCTCTTTGATCTCCTCTCGATTCCGTATCACTAACACGTGAAAATTTTTTCCTCGTTTGCACATTAACAGTTGTGGTGCATTTGACAGCACAAAACTTGTCGGCCAGCATTCGACACTATAGTTCAAATCTTATACGACACAGGCACGAACGAATGCTACGTATCAGTATTCCATTTACATCGTTAACAGGTGAAAGAGGAAATATTGCTTCATAAATCACACCAAACCTGTTCTGACGCGTTATATACATACTCCAAGAACATTAAAATATTTTTATGCAGATAGAACAAACTGCTATTATCTGTAGCTGTAGTACATACTAATGCATACTATATAACTAAATAGAAAACGTTCTGTCGGGGAACTTTGTGGCTGAATAGTCAGCGTTGAGACTTTCTTTGGAGAAAGTACGAGCCTAGGTTGAATTTTTTTCCGTCGCAGACACATTCTTTTTGCTCGACAACTGTGTATCTATGAATCACAGCCCCCTTTAGATTAGATTAGATTAGATTAATACTTGTTCCATAGATCATGAATACGACACTTCGTAATGATGTGGAACGTGTCAGGTTAACAAAAGATGTCTATACAAGAAATTACATTACACAAAATATTGCATGACACTAATGATTAAGTTTTTTTTTAACTTAGTTTATATCTAAAAATTCAGCCAATGAGTAGAAGGAGTTGTCATCTAGAAATTCTTTTAATTTATTTTTAAATGTTAGTTGGCTATCTGTCAGGCTTTTGATGCTGTTTGGTAGGTGCCCAAAGACTTTTGTGGCAGCATAATTTACCCCTTTCTGTGCCAAAGTCAGATTTAACCCTGCATAGTGAAGATCATCCTTTCTCCTGGTGTTATAGGTATGCACACTGCTATTACTTTTGAATTGGGTTGGATTATTATCAACAAATTTCATAAGGGAATATATATACTGTGAGGTTACTGTGAGGATCCCTAGATCCTTAAATAGATGTCTGCAGGATGACCGTGGGTGGGCTCCAGCAATTATTCTGATTACACGTTTTTGTGCAATGAATACTTTTCTACTTAACGATGAATTACCCCAGAATATGATGCCATACGAAAGCAGTGAATGAAAGTAGGCATAGTAAGCTAATTTACTGAGATTCTTATCACCAAAATTTGCAATAACCCTAATAGCATACGTAGCTGAACTCAGACGTTTCCGCAGACCATCAATGTGTTGCTTCCAGTTTAACCTCTCATCAATGGACACAGTTACTATTCCACAGTAGAAGCGAGGGTGTTTTGACTGTAAATCAACTATACACGAAATGTTTCCGCAGTTGCGATTATGGATAACCATCAGCTGTGTAATGGAATGTTAACAAAGACATTTTTTTTTCTTTCAGACCACGACTGACGGCCTGACACAAACTTCCATGTGTCGTCAACCATGTGTCTACAACCTGTAATATACATCCATTATGTAATAAGTACGATATTGTAGTGCCCATGTTATTCCGAATTACGATGCAGTGTTCCTTCGGACATGCACGCATGTCCGAAGTAACAGGACCCAAAGTTTTAGACACATGGTTGAAGACATATGAAGTGTGGATCTGGCCGGGTTCGAGTCCCGCTCAGACACAAAGTTTCAGTCTTGTCATTCCGTTCTACAACTTATCGTTGTCTATATTCGCAACTGCGAATAGATTTCATGTATGTTTGATTTACAAATAAAATGGCTCTGAGCACTATGGGACTTAACATCTGAGGTCATCAGTCGCCTAGAGCTTAGAACTACGTAAACCTAACTAACCTAAGGACATCACACACATCCAAGCCCGAGGCAGGATTCGAACCTGCGACCGTAGTGGCCGCGCGGTTTCAGACTGTAGCGCCTAGAACCGCTCGGCCACTGCGGCCGGCGTTTGATTTACAGTCAAAACACTCTAAACACTCTCATTTCTACTGTGAGATACTGACTGAATGAAAATGGGTCTGTGTTTCATAGATACTCAGTCTTCGAGCAAAAAGAATGTGTCATGAGAGGTATACGTTTCTTTCCGTACTCTGGTTCTGTGTACTAGTGTACGACACTAGGGCTGGCATTGCAAATAGTATCTACCTGCCAGCTTCCATTGGCCATAGGCTTTTCACTTTTAATTATGAAAAAGGGAAAGAGATATGTATCTTCTAAGCGCCCCAGCTGAAGAGAAGCCTAAAATGGTTTAAAAACTGTTTCAAAATAGTGATTAATTGCAGCTTACAGTATTTATAACCATTTTGGTATTGTTTGCTTCACTCTGACTGATTGTCAGTGTTATCTTTTTAATTGTAACACGTGTTCGTAGGGTTCTTACGTTCAATGTGAAAAAAACAGTGCCGTTCAAGCTATTTTACTGAGTATATTTTTGTAGCTGTGTATTTTTTTTTTAACAGATACGAGGTTTGCATCGTATTTACACATATACAGACAGCAAAGAACTTATTTCCTGGTGGGAAAGGGCAACAACGATGTGTTCATCCTCACATCTCAATGTTTCTTTATTACATTTAGATAATACACGACCTTTTTTCGTAGCATTTAATTTTTTATTTCGTCAGAAAAATGTTTTCGTCTTCTCTCAACAACTGCAAAGGATTTTGCCATTGACTTGTGTGGGGAACTTGTTGGCGATCGGAAAATTAATGTGTTGCTATTCATAGTGGAGACAGACTATGAAACAATATAAAAACTTTATATTATATTTAAGCAAATTACAGATGTAACTGCATAGAATACACTTTTTTTCAAGGATGACTCCGGCCCCTAGGATGCCCAAGATATCAGGACTCGCCACAAGCCTTCTTTTGTGTTAAATAATTCCTGATCGCTTAAAAATGGTCTAGCAGTGCAAACTGGTCGGTATTCAAAACCTGCTATGCAACTGGAGCTGTCATTTACTTAAAATGTTAACAACAGTTGTTTGCATACTGTGTCCAAATTAAAGAACACACTGAAAAAAATATCAAATTACTATATTGCGACACAATATCAATTTCACGGGGACCAAATGTGTGCATTTCCTTTCTTCATGTACTTCTACCTGATATCGTTCGCGTCGTCGTCATTCTGACCATACGAGAAAAATTTGTGCTAAATGTGTGAAACATCTTGACTCAATGCAACTTTTATAGTTGAAATTCTGAAGAAAATATGCAGCATGTGGCCTGGATCCTACATCTCATTTCCAAAAGATGAATTTGAAATAAACAAGTCCGGAAGAAGCAATTCATGTTCTTCCATCTGGAGCCTAAACTATTTTGATCTTACATAACAGTGTAACAGTGGGGTTTCTGCTTCGATCTATCGTTAAAAATTGTCGCTAGACTTCTGGTTTCGCATTCGGGAGAAGCAGGTTTCAAATCACCTTCACCTCTCGAGCCAGATTTATATTTTTCGTGAATAACGCAAATACAGTCACCTCGGTAAACCGAATCCTGTTCCTAGTAGGCAAAGGGGCCATCATGGGCCCTGATAATATGTTCCATGCGTGATGATATCGATGCGTAGAAGGCGCGAATGGTCTGGGCGGTGCGACCTGACCCATCTCGTCGTGTTCTACGATCTTCCGTGAACAATTCTGCGCATACCTGAAATACATCGTCCCACACGAGCAGCAATTTTCGGAATGGATGCATCACATTCTCTCATGCTAATAATACGCCCTCATTCATACTGCCTACGGCTCGCGCATATGTCTGCAAGGTAGCCTGCATGTTTGCTCAAGTCACTTTGAACCATTACCTTCGTTTTGAAGCGACAACGAGAGCCGCAGTACATTTGACTGGTAGGTGGTGTTTCGCCGCGATATCGATATTGTCCCTGAACCAGCGGTCCGACATGGTTCAAATGTCAATCATTTCTGCAGAACATACTAATGTACATGTTGTGTGAATATGAACGTCCTATATCTAGTCGTTCGTGGTGTTCCGATTTTACTGAAAATGAGTACGGAAATGAAGTCCCAAGCTTCTTGACAGCGCGTAGAGGAACAAGACCCGCACCGCCATACTAGGCAACGTCCTAATAGAGGTGGTTTGCCATTGCCTTCCTCCGACCGTAATAGGGATGAATGATGATGATGAAGGTGACATAACAACAGCCACTCATCTCGCCGCAGGTGGAAATCCCTGACCCCCTGGGAATCGAACCCGGGACTCCGTGTTCTGGAAGCGAGAACTCTACTGCGAGACCACGAGCGGCGGACGAAAATGAGTATAGTTCCCTGAAAATAAATCAGCCCAGGTTTGGCCTCTATCTCTAATGAGAGTATAATCGACCAAACGTTGAATCATATTCTTAAATTGCGAAGGTGAACTGTCGTGTAACAAAAGAGGAGGAGAGAGCTCTACATGGGTATCGTTATCGTACGTAGCAAGAAACTGGAAGGTAGAAAATGTGCGTAGGGTGGGGTTTGTATCCTCAACTCAGCAAACTTCCACAGACAGTGCGTACGTACTCAATTTCATTTAAGTTCTTGTGTAGCAATGAGGTTCTGTAGCTCGAAGCTAAAGAATCGACAAGATAAGGAAATCTGTCGTTAGTACGAACAAGGTTCAAAATGGTTCAAATTGTTCTGAGAATTATGAGACTTAACATCTGAGGAGGTCACCAGTCCCCTAGAACTACCTAAACCTAACTAACCTAAGGACATCGCACACATCCATGCCCGAGGCAGGATTGGAACCTGCAACCGCAGCGGTAGCGCTGTTCCTGACTGAAGCACCCAGAACCGCTCGGCCACAACGGCTGACATTTCTCAAGGAAATGTAAGTTACAGTACCTAATTCTGTACACAATCCCGGAATCGAGGACGCCGCTTTGTTCCGAAGACAAAGTACACAATGCATGCTGTGTGGAATAAGGTAACGTACACTCTTTACTTTATAAATTTCTTGCTATATGTTACGTCCCGAAATCTCATTAAGTAATTCCACAGTTCGCGTTGTGTATATTTCCATACTTGATTCTAATGTTAAATACTTCTGAAAAAAATTCAATTAAACATGACTTCCAATTGCATTGGAGCACGTCAGCTCTAAACAGTAGTATGTGATACAGAGAATCACACGACAACTGAGGTTGGAGGAGTCTTGGTTCACGTGGATTATTTTGCTCGTGGGCCTCCAGAAACAAAATGGGAGAGTTATGCAGCGAATTTTCTTGCTAACCCTATCTAACAACAAGTGCAAAGTAGAAAGAATAGAGCTAAATGTCGATAATTACAAGTGTACGTATTCGTTAAAAAGCTCACAGCTTCTCGCTAAACAAAATACGACCTCGCTAAGAAACATACAAAGCGAAACACAGCCGTGTACTGACGTGCATTGTGCCTGTAAGAAATATAATGACAATAGTACGCATTATGGCATATAGAAAGATAAAAAGTCCATATAATAATTGCAGTGAACAGCAGTTGTCATCTGTGTACCGAATAGCATTCGTGCACATTATGCGTACCTATAAGCCCACCGTTTACATAGGCGTGCCAGAAATTCTGAACAAGAAATTAATATTTTGCGTTAATATAGTCAAATGGTCAAAGTACACTATATTAATATACCCTGTTGCTATGTGGAGTGCACTCTGCATACAGTGACCAGCTTGACGAACACACGTTCAGTAACTCACGCATCAAATTCTGATTTCATGTTAGCTAGTGTGGCTTTTATCCAGTTCTGCGCCTCTCTTGCTAGGCAGTGTAGCCTCTGTTGTCGACAACAACGTAGATAAAAATGGCCTGCTGTATTCCAAGGACATGATGGCATAATGTTGAATTTCCGCTGAAAATCCTAGATTGGACGTTCGTGTTCCAAACACGCTGTGTGAAAACGGAGATGAGGGAACTACGCTGGCCAGTGGTCTTGAAACACCATGCTGTCGGTACCAATGACTAAATTCGCTGATGATCCAGAGTCGCAACGATCATATGAAACTGTGAAGATAGTTGGCTACACTGACGTGATTATTATCGCATTTGGTTATATTCGTTTGAAGAGGCCATTGAACGTACTGGATGGAATAAGCGCAGAAAAATACTGCAACAGTGCTGGTTAATGACTCTGAAAAAAGACCAGAGGATATCAGGATGCCGCTCCGCCCACTCTTAAGACCGTACTTCGTGGTGGTGAAGTGACAAAGTAACGGGGACTCCATTGTACGGGTCAAAAGGTCAGAGAAACCAAAAGGAACAGGGAGACAGAAGTGCCGTCGTGGCAAGCGATTCGTGATGAATGAGCCCCTCTCAGTGCAGAATGGAGTGAACTTTCCAGCGGCAGGCCATTTCAGTGGTGACAATAACAACTCAGAAACCCCGTATTCACTGCATTTTCCTCTGTAATTTCTTATCAAACCTAAAGAAGAGTTGTCATTAAATTTGTCTCGTACCGATCTGTTATTATTATGAAAAATACCATAGTTGCCTTGAAAAAGTTGACATCTGTATCTTGTTGCGAAACCGTTTTGGTCCTTTTTTTATGAGCCTCTGGCCAGTATTCATCCAGATGAAAATTACAGGTATCTTCGAGGAGCCAAAAGTAGTTTTAGGCGAAATACGTGGGCTCCTCACTCTGCATGTATCATGGACAGTTACACTTCTCCAGCACATTGTAAGCACTCTGGAGAAATTAAGAATGACGTAATGATCTGTCTTCATATCATTTGAAGTCTTCATATCAGTCTTATACATGTTTCGATGGTGAACATGTTCGTGGTCTGTTTTCTAGACGGCAGTGCGTAACTGTGTCATAGACTTAGTTAAAATCTAGATACATGGCATTACCCTGCGATCCACGGTATACCTTCGAAACCCCGAGTACGAAAAGAGCAAACCGAGTTTCATACGATCGGTGCCCTAATAGAAGTCGTGTTGGTTTCTATTGAGGAGTTATCTGATCTCCAAAATTTTCCTAATACACGGACTTAAAGCACGTTGCCCAATATGAGGTAAACATTCGTCAGTGACACAGATTTGTTTGCAACTACATAGATATTACGTAAGCCACTTGAAGGTTTGTGGTGGAGGGTAATTCAGGTACAACTAATTCGCCCTTTCTCGTTCCACTCGCGAACGGCACTTGCGAAGATTCAAATGGTTCAAATGGCTCTGAGCACTATGGGACTTAACTTCTGTGGTCATCAGTTCCCTAGAACTTAGAACTACATAACACTAACTAACCTAAGACTCCAGACACATCCATGTCCGAGGCAGGATTCGAACCTGCGACCGTAGTGGTCGCGCGGTTCCAGACTGTAGGGCCTAGAACCGCTCGGACACCCCGGCCGGCACTTGCGAAGAATGGTTGTCGGTAAGCCTCTGTCGTAGCCCGAATTTCTCGAATTTTCCCGTTGTGGTCATTTCACGAGACGCATCTTGAAGGAAGTAATATGTTATCCTACTCTTCGCTGACTGTACTGTCTCGGAAACTCAATAGCAAATCACTCCATGATACACAACGCCTCTGTTGCTGTGCCTGCCACTGGAGTTTGTTGAGCATCTCTGTAACGCTTTAGCACTGAGTAAACGATCCTGTTACGAAACTCACCGCCATTCGTTGAATCTTCCCTGTCTCTTCTATTTGTCCAACCTGGCAAGAGTCCTAGTGTGGTGAGAAATTCCCAAGAATCTGTCGAACTACTTCTTTGTAAGACACTTCTTTCATGGGTGAGTTACATTTCCCCAATATTCATCCTATGAATCGCAGCCTATCATCTGATTTTCCTACTACACTACTGGCCATTAAAATTGCTACACCACGAAGATGACGTGCTACAGACGCGAAATTTAACCGACAGGAAGAAGATGCTATGATATGCAAATGATTAGCTTTTCAGACCATTCACACAAGGCTGGCGCCGGTGGCGACAACTGCAACTTGCTGACATGAGGAAAGTTTCCAGCTGATTTCTCATACACAAACAGCAGTTGACCGGCGTTGCCTGGTGAAACGTTGTTGTGATGCCTCGTGTAAGGAGGAGAAATGCGTACTATCACGTTTCCGACGTTGATAAAGGTCGGATTGTAGCCTATCGCTATTGCGGTTTATCGTATCGCGACATTGCTGCTCGCGTTGGTCGAGATCCAATGACTGTTAGCAGAATATGGAATCGATGGGTTCAGGAGAGTAATACGGAACGCCGTGCTGGATCCCAACTGCCTCGTATCACTAGTAGTCGAGATGACAGGCAGCTTATCCGCATGGCTGTAACGGATCGTTCAGCCACGTCTCGATCCCTGACTCAACAGATGGGGACGTTTGCAAGACAACAACCATCTGCACGAACAGTTCGACGACGTTTGTAGCAGCATAGACTATCAGCTCGGAGACCATGGGTGCGGTTACCCTTGACGCTACATCACAGACAAGAGCGCCTGCGATGGTGTACTCAACGATTGGCAAAACGTCATTTTTTCGGATGAATCCAGGTTCTGTTTACAGCATCATGATGGTCGCATCCGTGTTTGGTGACATCGCGGTGAACGCACATTGGAAGCGTGTATTCGTCATCGCCATTCTGATGTATCACCCGGCGTGATGGTATGGGGTGCCATTGGATACACGTCACGGTCACCTCTTGTTCGCATTGACGGCACTTCAAACAGTGGACGTTACATTTCAGATGTCTTACGACCCGTGTCTCTACCCTTCATTCGATCCCTGCGAAACTGTACATTTCAGCAGGATAATGCACGACCGCATGTTGAAGGTCCTGTATGGGCCTTTCTGGATACAGAAAATGTTCGACTGCTGCCCTGGCCAGCACATCCTCCAGATCTCTCACCAATTGAAAACGTCTGGTCAATTGTGGCCGAGCAACTGGCTCGTCACAATACGCCAGTCACTACTCTTGATGAACTGTGGTATCGTGTTGAAGCTTCATGGGCAGCTGTACCTGTACCCGCCATCCAAGCTCCGTTTGACTCAATGCCCAGGCGTATCAAGGCCGTTATTACGGCCAGTGGTGGTTGTTCTGGGTACTGATTCTCAGGATCTATGCACCCAAATTGCGTGAAAATGTAATCATATGTCAGTTCTAGTATAATATATTTGTCCAATGAATACCCATTTATCATCTGCATTTCTTTTTGGTGTAGCAATTTTAATGGCCAGCAGTGTATTTGTTTTATGTGGTCATTCCAATTTAAGTCGCTCCGAATGGTTGTTCCTAGATATTTTACCGTCGATGCTGTTTCCAGCAATTTGTCCTCAATGTTGTACTTGATAAAGCTTTGATTACCAGCATCTGAAGCTGACTGCAGAACGATTATACTGCTTCTAACGTAAATTGAGCTTAAGGACTACGAACATAACATACGAGAAATTGAGGCTCATGCGAATGCATATAGATAATCTGTTTCCCCTAGTTCTATTTTCGAGTGGAACTGGAAAGGAAATGACTAGTAGTGGTGTAGGGTACCCTACGTCTCGCACTGTATGGTGGATTGCGGAATGTGTATGTAGATGTACTTGTACAGTAGTGGGTTTCTAACCTATGTTTCTGCAGTATATTAGATTTATTTACGTTCAGGGTCAACTGCCAGTCACTGTGTTTTTCATTAATCCTTTTACAAATCGCTACAGTCTCTGGCGCTGCTACCTTCATATAGAGAACTGCATCATCTTCGAATATCCTTTTACAGCTTCCGACATTTTCTACCAGATCATTTATCTATATTGCAAACAGTAATGGTCCTATCACACTTCCTTGGGGTACTCCTGAAATTACCTTTCAATCCGTCGAATTTGTTTCGTTTATAACGTTGTTCTGTCTGCAAGGGAATCCTGAATCCAGACACAAATCTGGTCCTATACTCAGTAAGCTCGTATTTTCTCCACTAAACGGCAGTACAGGAGGTGTCAGATCCGTACCTGTAGTCAAAGAACACGGTATCGAACTGAGCGCCATGTCTACAGCGCTGCGGATCTCATGGAGAAACAGAGCGAACTGAGTTTCTCAAGATCTCTGTTTGCGGAATCCATGCTGATTTGTATAGAGGGGAATTCCTTACTCTAACAACGTCATAATAAATTAGCATAAAACATATTTCCTAATTCTAGAATAGACTAGCGTCAACGATAAAAGCCTACAATTATATGCTACTGTCCTACGACCCTTCTTGAAAACGGGAATGACTTGCTGATTTTTCCTGTGCCTAGGTACCCTCCGTTGCCCCTGCAACCTACAGTAAACTACTGCTAGGGGGGAAACAAATTCTTTCGCATAATCTCTGTAGAATCTTGCAGGTTTCTCACTTTGTCCTGATGTCGTTCCCCTATAAAGCGATTGTAGTTGTTTTTCTATTCAGCGATCAGTTATCTCAATATCTACCTCGCATCTCGGAGTTTGTACGATGGTGGAAGGGAGGGACCGTATTACGATCATCCGCAATGGAACAGTTCCGGAAGACTAAATATGCTATTTATATATTAGTTCTGTTATTTTTTCGAATTTTCTCGTTGTTGTCATTTCGTGAAACGTATGTGGAAGGAACTAATATGTTGTCCGACTCTTTCTTGAAGTTTCAATAGTAAACCCCTCCGTTTCGGTGCCAGATTGATCACTGAGTGATCGAATAGATTATTTCGATCCGCTTACTGATTTTACGTGAGAGTGCGACCACTTTGGGTTATTTAGTCAGGTAGGTTGACAAAATTTTACTTTCAAAGACAACGAACGCTTCTCTCATTTCCCTCAGTACGCTTATTTTCGGTTAGTTCAGGGTTGGTTTCTCAGTTAGATTTTTACTTCTCTTGAAAACATACTTGTCTAAGGCATAGTGAACGATGCTTTTGCAGTTTTCAGTATGTGCTCCACATCTTCGTCCTCAGCACTGAATATTTTATGTTGACTGATTACTAAGCAAAAGTATTTCCTACCGTGCTTACCTTTCCTTGTAATATTTAAAAGTTACAAACAAAAACTGTATCCATCGTATACAATGGTGACCGGTTTCAGTCGATTTACAGGACATGTTCAGACTGTTCGCTGAAGCGAAAGTACATTTGGAGATTTAGACGAACATCTAATGACAAGAGTTAAAAGTTAAAAGATATAAAAGTAAGAAAAATTAAAAGAAAAAGTAAATGTATCCAGTGGTGGCAGTTGGATGTGGTAAACGTCTGTTGAGACACGAACGTCAGCTGCTGGATACCGTGGAAACGCTGTGAGTTAAGGACGGACTCCGGAATAACAGCCAATACCGTGTTGATATGGAGTGGTAGACACGAAGAATCGTCCATAGTGGTGTATTAATCATGTTACATCGCCGACAAGGCAACGTAATATATGGCTGCAGTGACAACAATGTTCCGTCGACATTTGCAATGACGACCAGTAAATCGTAGCTAGGCCTCATGAAGAAATGAGCGTTGAAGATAGTTGCTCAGTGGTAATGTTCACACAACAACAGACGCTAAACTTATAAAAAATATAATATAAAAGAAACCACAATTATAGTCATCAACATAGCAAAACATTTGTTGTTAGAAAATGGTGTGGCATATCAATAAAGCCTTTTTCGCGGCGGCTTGTGTGACCCTATGTAGTCAGAGGTAAAACTGCAGTAGTCTGGCTGCAGAGACATCAAGGTCAGCAGACAAAGAATGTAAAATATAATATTGATGCTAATGCTACTAAATGGAACATCGTGGATGATTTAATTGGAGGGGTATAATATGTTACATAAAAGATGACAAAAAGATTGACAGAAATGCCGGAAGAGAAGTATATAACTTACACGGTTTAAAATAGGGGAAACGTCAGAGATTAAAACAGGACAGGAAAGCGAAATTAAATTCTAGCAGCCCTGAAATATGTCATACACGATAGCGTCCCAGAATCGTTTGAGCTTTTGGTTTAGACTTTCCATTCTGTTCCAAACCAGAGGAACGAAAACAACTCTGGGTACGGTGCTACAGGTAGTAGCACGCTATATACCAACTACCTTCACCAAATCATCCAACCTCCTAAAGGAACAGAGGATGGCCAGGGAACTCAAGCAGCAGGCGTCATTTTTGCCGACATGGGCCACGATTTGCAGCCTATTGCACTCAGTTGCCGGTAGAGACTCCCCAACGTCTCAGACGAGATCCCCTTCCGTCAAACATATCGAGTACACACTGACGTTTTCTTATGACGTGCTTGCTATTTTCCTGAGGAACTCCATATCCCGCATGACACTGGAGCTCCCAGTGACTAGCACACCCGCCCTCTGCAGGAGATTCAGCCACTGGCCCTACAGAAGAGACACCCCGCGCTGGCTCAAAAACATTATTAACGTTGGGTAGCACCTCGTACCTGTTGCTAAGACCTGCTCGTACTTTCGCCTTTCGCTCTGGCACACTGGAACACACTGTCCGCCACTGACTCTCAAGTGAAGACCGACCGGTCAGATGTTGCGTATAGGAAGACGCAGCGACAACCACGTCACCAGGGGATTCAAAGTGAACCAAAGTTGTCGTAGAGATCGTCACTAGTGCTCCGATGTCGCTGCAGCTTTTGGCAGTAGCCGGAAACCTGTCGACAGTAGCTAAGGCAGCTTCCAGCTGATTACGGTCAGAGGCCAGTTCTTGTATCGACACACAACAAGCACAGTTCCTATACTATGGTACTGTGTACAAAAACTATCTAAAATCAAAAAAATACAAAGAAAGCAGTCAGAACTATTTGAGGAGAACGAACAGACCGCCATAGAAGAGATAATTACCTGATTGTGGCAGTTCGGAGGTTGGGATGAACACATAATATAAAGGAGAACTATAAACAAACACTAAAATCTGAACTGCAGTGTTCACACTAAACACAAAGATTTCAGGATTCGAAGTTCTTAAAATAGAAATAAATTTCGCTACTGAAAACAGATGTATCAACAGTTACTCTCCACGAGAAACTCAGCACACACAAAAGCTACTACATGAAATAAATACGCAAGCTCCAAATGGAATTAAATACTAAACAATTAGATAAAAACACAGGTAAAATTCTTTTTTTGTCAGAAGACGGTAAAAAATTTAAAAAAATGTCGAACTAAACTGAACGCTGTGCATTAACGCCAACTACTGGCGCTGCCGCTGCTGGAGACTCCTCCGGCTTAGGCGGGTGACCCTAGATTATATGCGTCTGTATCTGTCCTTTGACCCACTGAAAATACTGCTGCTTTTTCCGATCGTATAGGTTACTCTGCTACTCGAGTATTTGCTTCCTTAATGTAACGCCCGTCTGAGCCATTCCGCAGAATCCTGCAATCACCACCCGATGGAGTGGGTACAAAATACTGCAAAAAAGTTAATGAAGCCTCTGGTTTTGCAATTCCACTTTGCTCCAAACCAGAAGAGAACAGTCGGTGCTGAGGATGGTGGCACAAATCGCAAGCTGTGATTCAGCCTTCTGTGCGACACTATCTTCACCATTTCAGACATTTGTCGAAGGAGCCAAGGATGACCTCATACCTCAGGCTCCAGGCGTCAGTGTTGTCCTCATATCCTACGACTTGCAGCTAGATTCTCCAGGTTCACTTGACGACCGCCATTTGAGCCCCGTTCACATCTTGGTCGATACCCCAATAGACGTACCAGGTCTGAACTGATCTACTTTTCTGACTTGACTGTTTGATGGTCTCCAAGACACACTTTAAACTGGAGCTCCCTATGACCACTAAATCCTCTCTGTGTGAAATTCACAATCGGCCCTAACCCCAGTACATGAAGTGAGTCGTACTGCCACCACTAGTAAAGACTTCAAAGTTGTTTTTAAGTCTGCCTCTACATCCAGGTTCGGTAAGGCAAACCTGTGTGCAGTGTCGCTATACTACAAAGTATCCAGTTCGAATTCTTGTGGTGGAAGAAATTACCACCAGCAGAATTTGGCCGCTAAGGAGAGGAGAACTGTTGACGTAAAGTTCCTGTGGATTAAATTCCAAACCCCTTTGCAGTGTCACATGGAGTGTGTGCATATAACGCTGTTGATGGTCGTCCGTCAGTGGGATGTGGATTTTAAGTTCGGCAGCACACTTGATGCTATTTGAGAAGAGTTGCCTTAGTGCCAACACTGGGTTCCACTCTCTCCCTTCTCTCATTACCATACAATATGAACATGACACCACGCTGTACACACATCCAATAGATTCACTTAAGTTTAGGACACAAGTCTTAACACACCGCGTGTGGAGGAAGTAGTTCTTCTGCGATTGTGTGGCTGAACCTGTTCCTCCCAGTCTTTTAATGCGACACTTCTGGGTCCCTTTTCCATTCTTTACCTGTTTTTACGTCATACCTGCAGATAAGGCATACAACACCCAACAGCCGTGCAGCTAATACCCACAAGTGCTTTTTGTACAGACTACCACCGCGTCACTAGCCACCACTCATTTTCTGAAGAAGACGAAACTTGAGTGTCAGCCGTATCGGAAGGCTCGGTGGAGTTAGGGAGCCCACGCGACGGTAGAAGCCCCTGCGGTGCACTGTAGTTGCTGCAGAACCGAGAGCCGACGGAGCCCAGGATAGCAGCCTGAAGCCTGTCGAACGTGCCCAACACAGCTTCTTGCCGTTTGTAGCCCAATACTCTCCACCCGCACGCAGTTAACACCATCCCTTTTCATATTACACATTCAGCTTAACTCGTTAGGAACCTGAATAAATGTAATGACCTAACGACACAAAACTAAATAAGTAGACTAAACGCTTTTCGGAAACCGCTCTCTATTTCTACTGTAATAGGGGTTACTATACTTTACTACGGTAAAAGCTGAGCCACTGCTTACTTTGTAGTGTAGACGTAATCACTAAATTCACAACGTAACAGTTGCTGAGTTTGCTAAAGACAGTGGGGCTGCCATCAGAACCACTAGGTCTGTAACAAATGTCGTGAAGGAATAAGTTGAGTGAAGCTAGGATGCTCACAGTTGGTGTCAGGGTGGTTTCAGCAACTGAAATAATATAATGAAGTAACAAGCAACCAGTTGCATATAAGAAATTTATTGTATAATACTGTAGTTGATGAAGATAGATAAAATACTAAACTGAAATAATACAACAGCTTGTCAAAAAAATCCCAGTCACGGCGACAAGATGATGTAATCAAAGGAAAAAAATGCGATAGTAATCAAAGCAATTGCAGGGCAATAGAAGAATCGTTATCGATAGCAATTTAGGTACATTCCTACATGCTTAGTGCACACATACCATCAGATCAATAAACCAGCTATGTATGGCTTGGTATACTGCCATCATTAAAGAGCATTATAGGCTAGAGCAGTGATTTTCAGATTTTCGGGTGCACAATTCTCTTGAGTCGAACATTAACATTCACCTCACCTTCAGTGTATAACATCCGACACGACGTGTGGAATAAATAAACTTAAATTTCGAATAAAAAACCAATAGGAATAGTTATTTCTTTATTAATAGTTGGCATTTTCTTTTCCTTGTGCCTTAGTCCCACATCTGTGCAGAATCGGCGTGATTATTAACGGATGTGACATAGTTAATTTATGGAGTAGCCAGATGCCCCTCCTGTAGCCACCCCCTTATCCATCTTCTCCCCCCCCCTCTCCCTCCCACTCACCACATCACCTGCTGGTGTGGCGGAATGTGTGTAGCACACTGCATGTAGTGTGATTGATGTGAAATTGTGCGAAAGGTTTCTAAATGTTTGCGAATCGTGTAACTGAGGCGAAACTTGGGTACCAGCCTGGTATTCACCTAGTCGAACGTGGAAAACTGCCTAAAAACCACATAAGGCTCTCCGGCACATCGACCGTCTTCGTTAATCCGCCGGGAGGGTCCGATCCGCAGCCGGCGGATCTCCCCGC
The DNA here is from genome assembly GCF_023897955.1 of Schistocerca gregaria. Taxonomy (NCBI): domain Eukaryota; kingdom Metazoa; phylum Arthropoda; class Insecta; order Orthoptera; family Acrididae; genus Schistocerca; species Schistocerca gregaria. The sequence continues at coordinate 194,468,946 of NC_064931.1, forward strand.
GCCGGAGGCGCCGTTTCCACCCGCAGGGCTGTCCGGACGACTTGTTTTTGACATAAAACATTTACTCAATTTTTAATGTTGTTACATCTTATTCTTGCAACAAAGTAAAAGGGAGGATGAGCTCGATTCTTCGTCAGTAGCTCCTCATATCTCGGCACAAGACTGAACATTGGTAGTCGAATCTCTTTCTCCACATTACTTCGCGATCTATATTTTGTGTTGACAACTACTTGCGGGAACTCGTGTTTCACCAAGCCCCAAAACTCAACTAGTGATGTGCAAATGAACAACGTTATATTTGTCTAGCTTCATCCAACTTAATAACGAAATCGCCGTTACGTTTGAGGTTTTCAGCCAATTGATCATTAATATTGTGAACCACATCGACGACTAATAGTCGTGATTTGTGGCTCGTTACTCAGATGAAATACTGTTGCCCGCGAAAGGTGAGCATTCGTGTTTGAGTAGCAATCTGGCACGTAGTGTAATTTCTCACGAATTTTCACAACAGCGTGAAACCTGCGATATAGTGATACAGTTGTTCTTGAAATATATGGGCATTTCACTTTTAATCCAGCGTCGAACAATTGAACACCGTATGTTAGAGATATTTTCATTTTCTGAATTCAATCTGTTTGTGTAGAACTATTCAAATGCAGATTTAAGTTGGGAGGTTGTTTGGGGGAGGAGACCAGACAGCGAGGTCATCGGTCTCATCGGATTAGGGAAGAACTGGGAAGGAAGTCGGCCGTGCCCTTTCAAAGGAACCATCCCGGCATTTGCCTGGAGCGATTTAGGGAAACCACAGAAAACCTAAATCAGGATGGCTTGACGCGGAATTGAACCGTCGTCCTCCCGAATGCGAGTCCATTTTGCTAGCCACTGCGCCACCTAGCTCGGTACATGCCGATTTAGGATTTAGCATCGCTATAGCTGAACGTCTGGTACTGTGTACGTTGCGTGTGCGCCGCAGCTAAATAATGCTTGAAACAGAGACCTATTTTTGTAAGGTTATTCCCACCCTAAGCCAAATAGCGGAGAAGGGCGTGGGAAAAGAAAAAGCAATTGTGAGATAACAAGACAGGTGATTAAAGGCACCGCAGTGGGACGGAGGTAGTTGGAAGCCGTGCTGACTGGCGTAACTGGTGTCGCAGATGCAGTTTAGTTGCGGGAATGTAGTTCTCTTATGTGCTCCGAAGTTAATTTCACGTCATTTTAAGCTAATCTGTAAGTTCTACCGCCAGAAAATTCGAAATCATCATCTTCAGTATCAACGCACACCTTGACAGCTGGTTACAGATATCAATGGAACCGACGTGTTGAGGAACATCTTTCCCAGACGTGTAGCTAGTGAAGAGAAGTTCACCCATAAAAATCAACGCCTTATGTTAAGAAAGTGTTTTCATGTATGTACTAAAAGCAAACCGTTAAAAGGACGTGACCTGTTGCCTTTCTCATCCTTGTCTGTTTCGAGCTTTTCTCCGCATACAGCGACGTTGAGCTCAAACCTGTTATTCCTCTATTTTTAAATGGGAGTGTAGCGTGTTGTAACGGGACGTACCAGCAAATTTATGTTCACCTTTAACTCTGTGCGCGTTCTCCCAGTTCACTTAGTGGAACTACATTTTGGCGTCTGAAATTACCTTTCAACTAGCTAACGCATTTCGAAGAAATACACTCCTGGAAATGGAAAAAAGAACACATTGACACCGGTGTGTCAGACCCATCATACTTGCTCCGGACACTGCGAGAGGGCTGTACAAGCGTCATCACACGCACGGCACAGCGGACACACCAGGAACCGCGGTGTTGGCCGTCGAGTGGCGCTAGCTGCGCAGCATTTGTGCACCGCCGTCGTCAGTGTCAGCCAGTTTGCCGTGGCGTACGGAGCTCCATCGCAGTCTTTAACACTGGTAGCATGCCGCGACAGCGTGGACGTGAATCGTATGTACAGTTGACGGACTTTGAGCGAGGGCGTATAGTGGGCATGCGGGAGGCCGGGTGGACGTACCGCCGAATTGCTCAACACGTGGGGCGTGAGGTCTCCACAGTACATCGATGTTCGCGCCAGTGGTCGGCGGAAGGTGCAAGTGCCCGTCGACCTGGGACCGGACCGCAGCGACGCACGGATGCACGCCAAGACCGTAGGATCCTACGCAGTGCCGTAGGGGACCGCACCGCCACTTCCCAGCAAATTAGGGACACTGTTGCTCCTGGGGTATCGGCGAGGACCATTCGCAACCGTCTCCATGAAGCTGGGCTACGGTCCCGCACACCGTTAGGCCGTCTTCCGCTCACGCCCCAACATCGTGCAGCCCGCCTCCAGTGGTGTCGCGACAGGCGTGAATGGAGGGACGAATGGAGACGTGTCGTCTTCAGCGATGAGAGTCGCTTCTGCCTTGGTGCCAATGATGGTCGTATGCGTGTTTGGCGCCGTGCAGGTGAGCGCCACAATCAGGACTGCATACGACCGAGGCACACAGGGCCAACACCCGGCATCATGGTGTGGGGAGCGATCTCCTACACTGGCCGTACACCTCTGGTGATCGTCGAGGGGACACTGAATAGTGCACCGTACATCCAAACCGTCATCGAACCCATCGTTCTACCATTCCTAGACCGGCAAGGGAACTTGCTGTTCCAACAGGACAATGCACGTCCGCATGTATCCCGTGCCACCCAACGTGCTCTAGAAGGTGTAAGTCAACTACCCTGGCCAGCAAGATCTCCGGATCTGTCCCCCATTGAGCATGTTTGGTACTGGATGAAGCGTCGTCTCACGCGGTCTGCACGTCCAGCACGAACGCTGGTCCAACTGAGGCGCCAGGTGGAAATGGCATGGCAAGCCGTTCCACAGGACTACATCCAGCATCTCTACGATCGTCTCCATTGGAGAATAGCAGCCTGCATTGCTGCGACAGGTGGATATACATTGTACTAGTGCCGACATTGTGCATGCTCTGTTGCCTGTGTGTATGTGCCTGTGGTTCTGTCAGTGTGATCATGTGATGTATCTGACCCCAGGAATGTGTCAATAAAGTTTCCCCTTCCTGGGACAATGAATTCACGGTGTTCTTATTTCAATTTCCAGGAGTGTATGTCGTTTGACCTTTTATGTTATTCAGATTGTGTCTAGCCTATAACAAACTTACCTGCCTTTAGTCGTTAAAAGACCGGATTAATAAAGCCCTTCATACCTACAAAAAATGGTTCAAATGGCTCTGAGCACTATGCGACTTAACTTCTGAGGTCATCAGTCGCCTAGAACTTAGAACTAATTATACCTAACTATCCTAAGGACATCACACACATCCATGCCCGCGGCAGGATTCGAACCTGCGACCGCAGCGGTCGCTCGGCTCCAGACTGCAGCGCCCAGAACCGCTAGGCCACTGCGGCCGGCTTTCATACCTACAGAACGTTTGAAGTGCCTCATCAAGCCCAATTACCATTTTACTATTGAACAGTTTCAGTTGGTTATTAGGATTACGCGCTTCAATCTGTAAAAACAGAATCCTCATAAGCTCACTTAGTCAGCAGTCTAACTGTTCGTCTGCTCAGACCCCTTTTTCTGAGGAAGGGCTAGAGGTGTCAAGTTGAAATATACGTCAAATTCTAAGATCTACGGTTCCTTGGCGTTGTAAAAAATTCAACATTCAAAGTCAGTGCAATCCAAAGATAAGGCTATTTATGACAAATATTTTGATACTCGCACCCTCACACATCAAACCCAATAAATGAACTCTTTACACACATAATTAAGTCTTTACAGAACCCTCAGAGCGTGAGTCCTGCGTGAACTCTTCCGGTTTTTATTCCGCTATCGTTTATTTAAATATCTGCAATTTTGACGTTCGTGCAATGATTGGAAGGAGGAACCGTACAAGTGATCTTCAGTGGTAAAACCATTAGGGATGACCAAATTCAGAACTGCAGTCTTCTTTCTGTCATCTTCTATTTCGATACCAGTATGGTCACTGAACGACCGAATAGATGATTTTGTTCCGCGTACTGACTTTATGTAGGACGAAACCTTCTTAAGTATGTTACTCAGATCCTTTGGCTAAATTTAGTTTCAAATTCACTGAATGCTACTCGTACTATTCTCCTTACTTCATGTTAGTTCTTGCAGCTTCTTTTATGAAACAGGTTTTGATTTCACTGAAGTCGGAGATGACGTAGTCCTCATCATCGATATACGGCTCTTGAACGCCGAGGGTCTTTTCCATTCCTCGCGACCTTGCAGAGATATACAGTGTATTGTACAATTCTCTTGACTACCATCCATTTGTACTTCACATTTCCGTCCAGAGAGTGTAATATTTGACATTCTGCGTTTTGCACCCTGTTACTCTTGCAAAACTAAAATTTTTTCCGAAAAATTCGGGCCTGTTAGCTACGAGGAGGTCAAACTGTTTTTCTCACGCGTCGGTTCTCTATCTGCCCGAAGTACTGTTCCGACAAGACTAAAAATAATCTCACATGAATTCTTGTCTCTGCGATCAGTGCTAATGGTATGACTCTCCCAATCTACAGATAGGAATGTGATGTTCTGATCAGAGAACGTATAATAGTTATCCACAGAGTTTCTCTGAAGCGCTCAACCACATAAACCCTGACGCAGGTAATTTGCAAAAGAATACGATTACCATGTTTGACCCACATTTGATGTTTAACTTCATCCAGACTATTTCATATTTAGATTCTGATTAATACCGCCAGATAGTACTGAGTTCTTTACTGCCATAATTATGCTGCCCCACTGGCATTTAACCTATCCGGCTGATGCACTGTATATTCCAATGTGAATAAAGGATTTAGGTTTTGTTTACTTAAAATTTCAACGAGTTTTATGTTCCAATTCCGAGATTTTTATAACTGATCTGTCTTAGATTTATCCAGACATTTCATTATTGACCGTAAGACGGGGTTCCTCTAACCTAAAGAAACCCCAGTACACATACTTTGTTACCAGAGTAGCCGCCTTAATCGTGCAGTGCATGCCCTATCTTTTGAGGTGACCCATAAGTTAGACACCAGTTGGCGGAGGTAGAAGAATTCCCTTTCTAGATCGTCGCACAATCGTCTGAATTCTTGTTCAGGCCTTTCACTCGACTTCAGACCAGAGAACTGCCCTCGATGCTGGATAGAATGTAGTAACAGTGGGCCGTGCTTGCACACCTCGTGCGATGCTAGTGGCCTTCATCAACCCAGACAACCGTCTAAACTCAGAAGGAACCGACAATGGCCTGCAGAACACAGACCGCAAGCGCTCTTCGCGTCAGCGTGGGGAAATACGCTACTGGCCATTAAAAATGCTACACCAAGAAAAAATACAGGTGATAAACGGGTATTCAGTGGACAAATATATTATACTAGAACTGACATGTGATTACATTTTCACGCAATTTGGGTGCATAGATCCTGAGAAATCAGCACCCAGAACAACCACCTCTGGCCGTAATAACGGTCTCGATACGCCTGGGCATTGAGTCAAACAGGACTTGGATGGCGTGTACAGGTACAGCTCCCATGAAAGCTTCAACACGATGCTACAGTTCATCAAGATTAGTGACTGGCGTATTATGACGAGGCAGTTGCTCGGCCACCACTGACCAGACGTTTTCAGTTGGGGACGGATCTGGAGAATGTGCTGGCCAGGGCAGCCGTCGAACATTTTCTGTATCCAGAAAGGCCCGTACAGGACCGGCAACATACAAGTGTAACCAATGGCACTTCATACCATCACGCCGGGCGATACGCCGGTATGGCGATGACGGATACACGTTTCCAATATGCGTTCACCGCGATGACGCGAAACACGGATGCTACCATCATGATGCTGTAAACATAACCTGGATTCGTCCGAAAAAATGACGTTTTGCCATTCGTGCAACCAGGTTCGTCGTTGAGTACACCGTCGCAGGCGCTCCTGTCTGTGATGTAGCGTCTAGGGTAACCGCAGCCATGGTCTCCGAGCTGATAGTCCATGCTACTGCAAACGTCGTCGAACTGTTCGTGCAGATGGTTGTTGTCTTGCAAACGTCCCCATCTGTTGAGTCAGGGATCGAGATGTGACTGCACGAACCGTTACAGCCATGCGGATAAGATGCCTGTCATCTCGACTGCTAGTGATACGAGGCCGTTGGGATCCAGTACGGCGTTCCGTATTACCCTCCTGAACCCACCGACTCCATATTCTGCTAACAGTCATTGGATTTCGACCAGAGCGAGCAGCAATGTCACGATACGATAAACCACAATCGTGATAGGCTACAGTCCAACCTTTATCAAAGTCGGAAACGTGATGGTACGCATTTCTTCTCCTTACACGAGGCATCACAACAACGTTTCACCAGGCAATGCCCACTCAACTGCTGTTTGTGTATGAGAAATCGGTTGGAAACTTCCCTCATGTCAGCACGTTGTGGGTGTCGCCACCGGCGCACACCTTGTGTGAATGCTCTGAAAAGCTAATCATTTGCATACCACAACATCTTCTTCCTGTAGGTTAAATTTCGCGTCTGTGGCACGTCATCTTCGTGGTGTAGCAATTTTAATGGCCAGTAGTGTATTTCCAGACCGTTTCACGCAGTGCGTTCAGCAGGCGCACGTCTTAGATCACACTTCTCGGCTTCTGGTTCACACTGGCCTACGTTTCCAACCTGACTTATGTTTCCCGGAACGATTTCATTACGTGCCTATCGTTGGACCTCCCAACGACCAACAGACGCTATATTCAGTGCTGCGTGTTACCCACTAAGGGCAGGGTCTCATACCTGCAGCCATGGAGCCAATTTCCTCATTCGCCACCCAGAGAAACATGATTGAACCACTCACCCTCGAGTGACGACAAACAATTCAAATTATGCGTATCAAGAGACGCAGTGACATGGGATTTTCTAGATGATTCCAGAAGTAGCCGGCCGCGGTGGCCATGCTGTTCTGGCGCTGCAGTCCGGAACCGCGGGGCTGCTACGGTCACAGGTTCGAATCCTGCCTCGGGCATGGATGTGTGTGATGTCCTTATGTTAGTTACGTTTAAGTAGTTCTAAGTTCTAGGGGACTTATGACCTAAGATGTTGAGTCCCATAGTGCTCGGAGCCATTTGAACCATTTTGTTTCCAGTGGTACCAGAGGTGTTGAAGTTTTCGTCACTGGTGTCCCAACGTCACTGCAACTTAAAGCAGCAGCCTGAAGCTTGTCCATTGTGGTCAATGGATTTTTTAACGTCTTCGAACAGACAGAACACTTTGTGACTGCTCACAACATGCTTAGTCTCTAAATCTTTTCCCACTCCATGACGTGGTAATAGATCAACAAGTATGTAGTATGAGGAGAAGAAAACAGTCTTCGCTGCGATGCAACCAAGCCTGTGTTCTTCTTCTCATTCCGCGTACTTTCTATTCATCTCTTACGATGTAAAAATTATATAAACTATCGAAACAATTTACTAACTAAATCACTTAAAGCCTAATTGAGAAAGAACAAACACACAGTAACAAGAGATAAAGTTACCTTGCTCTGATCCTGGAGGTGGAGTAAATCAACATTATGAAAATCGCGATATTTATACAACATAAACGGAAAATAAAAAAGTTACATTAAAATAATAATGATAAAACCAACTGTATTTAATCTGTTCGAAAAGAGAAAATGGAGAAATTAGTTTGTTGTATAAAAATCAAACCACAAGAGAAGGAAAGGTAATTCGAACACCTGCCTTCCTCTTGATATTTTCAAAACACTGATAACCTTTGTAGCAGACGGTAAATTCCTTACAGACTGCGAAAGAGAGACAGAAAACGAAACTGTAAGAAAGCCTAAATAACTTTAAAAAATTATCTTGAAACTGAAGGAGTTCTTTTCTCAGAAACTTTCATCAGCTTTGAATCACTTTCTGTTGGTGAAGCCTGTCAAAAATAACTTTATGAGTGCGTGGAATTCCTTTTTGTCTTTTGGACCGTAATGCGCTTAACACTAGTATTTTAAAATCCGTCCAAATTATGCTAATCAGTTGATGAAGATCGCATTTTACTTGCATTATTATCCAGTATATACCTACGTAACAGAAGCAAAATTATATTGTAATCAACGCCATATCTGTACCAGGTTGTTAAATATTTTCTTCGCCCTCGCAAACATATATCTGATATCCGTCCAGGAAGTTTTCTGGACTATTAATGACGTTATTTATAAATATGCGATTCAGGAAAGAAGATTCATCCAAAACAAGAATGGAAAAGGAAGCAGTGTACAGGGAACCAAACTGCGCTTTTCAGAGACCTGATAGTAACAGGAGTAACCATATTCTCCCTCTATATTAAGCAGAAAATTACAGTATCTCTGTTGCGGATGTAAAAGTTGGAGGTTGATGAATGATCAGTAAGATTAACTTTATAACAAGCAACGCGCAGGGGCTGTGCGTACGGAGAATGCTCTCAGACAACTTTCTTGTTTTGTGTAACAGTCTAAATTTGTATTTATGTTGCTTGTAATGTGACACCGCGCGGCCTGACGCTTTTGTCCTCCACTGAAGCGTATGCAGAAGGCTACAAACTCATAACTAGCCGTGGCAGAAACACCTGCCCTTCCGGCCACGTGTCACCTAGGTTTCTCTGACAGCCTCCAAAATACTCATATTCGCGCTACCTGTCGCCAGGGTATATAAAGCAATCGTTATTAATATCTCCCAGCTCGGAATGTATTTTGGGTACTCTGTCACGTACATCACCGCTGCTGCTAACTGAAGTCTCATTGTCGTTCCCTTCATCTGTTTTCTTACAGCGTTAATTTAACTAGAACATAATTATAGAAATATTTATTCGAGTGCACCTTCTTCTTTTCAGTTAAGTCACTGACTGTTAGTAGTAACAGAGACTGTAGCGGTCGGTATCCTACAAAAGGTGAGCGATGTTGAAATCAGAAGCATTTTACGACACAAGACTCAATCGCTCGTATACTGCAGATCTGTTGTCTTCTCTACTCCTTTTACTGGTACATCGACAGAACAGGACACAAACATATTTTCCCTAAATCACTCTAGGCAAATACCGGGATGGTTCCTCTGAAAGGGCACGGCCGACTTCCTTCCCCATCCTTCCCTAATCCGATGAGACCGATGACCACGCTGTCTGGTCTCCTTCTCCAAACCAACCAACCAAAAAACATATTTTCCGAGTTCTTTTCCCATTGACCTCACAATCTAAATGGCAGTCTTATGGGTAATACCTCATAAACAAACGGTTCCATGGCGACAGCGTGCGACTCCAATGATAGCCTTCCCATGATCTAAAGCCACATATGGAACTCAGTCACTGAGGTATCTTGCTATCACAACATTATTTATGTTTCTCGGTTTAATGTTTGAGGATGAAAACCAGTCGAGAACCTTCACAGAATAAAAGTCGCATAGCTATACCGTTAGATGCTCTCTCTGTCCTATGAAAATATAGCCGGCCGAAGTGGCCGAGAGGTTCTAGGTGCTACAGTCTAGAACCACGCTACCGCTATTGTCGCTGGTTCGAATCCTGCCTCGGGCATGGATGTATGTGATGTACTTAGGTTAGTTAGGTTTACGTAGTTCTACGTTCTAGGGGACTGATGACCTCAGCAGTTAAGTCCCACAGTGCTCAGAGCCATTTGAACCATTTTTGAAAATATAATAATGTTTGTAACATCATCCACCTTTGTAGCAATGAACACTGACACACAAAAATGTGACGATTGTCCACCGGGATGAAGATGATTCGAGTGTTCTTTATTGCCACAGTTCGCAAAAGTGACCTGGATTTATTCTCTCTATAGTGTCTCACAGAATTACTTTATATTGCATATCCGACGATTACAAGTCCGTCTGATGGAAACGATAAGGCCAGTGACCTCTTGTACTGCACAATCCGATTAAGATATTTGCTGAGTCTGAGAGCCATCCTCCACTCTCCTTTAATTTCTATTACCGCTCATCTCAAGATACGTAAGTTTCCACACAGTACAGTTATTCACACCACTAAATTCTGATGTTCCGTTAGCATCTGATTAACAGTTCATTGGCAAGTATCTGATTCAATTCACATCTTTAAATTCTTAAAGACAATACAAAGAAGCGAAACGAAGTGGATGGAACACGTAAGGTATGTAATAGGTAAAGCGGATTCTGGGAAAGTGCAATGCATCTGTAAACGTAACCCCACACAGGACGCTACTTCAGTCATATTCAAAGTATTATTCCAGCATTTAGATGGACATGATGGACGATACCGAAAGACTTCCGAGATCCGATGCGACGGTCTTCACAGCACAACGTAGATCTTACGAAAACGTTACTGCGATGCTAGAGGAAGTTCGATGGAAGCTGGTGTTGCTCTCGGCAACTCCTGCTGGGTAAATTTAGAGAACCAGCGTCCAGCTGCTACTGACTACATCTTCCGTACAGATCTTGAGAGACTTATAGTAGATGCATGTAGAGTGCCATTCGTGCTTCACTCAATATCCCAATGGAATACAAGAAAATTCTGACACAGACGCAAAGTGCCTTCTAGCATGCACTGTTAATTGGATTGCAGAGTATATTTGTAGATGTCTCATGTTTCTGAAAACGAATACATATAAATATAACATAAAAATTCAAATGGTTCAGATGGCTCCGAGCACTATGGGACTTAACATCTGAGGTCATCAGTCCCCTAGCACTTAGAACTACTTACACCTAACTAACCTAAGGACACCACACACATCCATGCCCGAGTCAGGATTCGAACCAGCGACCGTAGCGGTGACGCGGTTCCAGACTGAAGCGCCTAGAACCGGCCGGCAAATATAACATAAATGAACGTTACTCCACAGATGAGTTACATGAAAAGGAAAAATAAAAATGATTTTGGCTAGAAAACAGGAGATGATGTGAGAATACGGTGTGCTATCATCTGGAGGTCGCAGTGCCAAATCGTAGTCTGCAATGCACATCGATATCTCAGACGTTAGTGATGTCTTGCTACCGTCCACAATGATGAATCAGAAGGGCTCCTGAAGACTACCCCTCCTGTTTCAGCACTGCGGCGCCCTAGTACCAAGGTCAATATAGATCTGAGCAAGGAATAACTCTGCCCAGTTTGTGATCTCAGCTTCAGCCGTCAGCATCGTCATGTAAGTCCAACTAGTAGTTGAAGTCTCAGTGGAACATGTATTTGAGTTAATACGGAATGTTGTACTTCAAGAGCATGAAGTGTTGCTTTCATATTCAATGACAGTTGCAAATATTCTATGCTCTCGTGTGACAGAGACCTGTCGCAAGTTGCGCAAATATTTTCATTCATTCATGTAATAAAGAGGACTAGTAATTCATGTATTATACTTACAGAGATTCATCTCTTAGAGCAGTCAAAGAACCCACAGTTGTGCCCAGACGATTGTAATTTAGTCTGGTCATAAGATACAGTATATTCCGAATACGCCTCTTGTTTCAAGAGCAGCACCTTCCTTCGCTGCCACTGAAATAAAGAGGAACCGGATGTGTTATTGTGGATCTCCTTTAAGGGCTGTATCACAGTCAACACATAAATTGTGAGCAGCCGCCGCGCGGGAGGAGCAGCGTGTTCTGAGCGACACATCACGGTCCGAGCGACTCCCCCCGTGGGAGGTTCGAGTCCTCCCTCGGGCATCGGTGTGTGTGTTGTCCATAGTGTAAGTTACTTTCAGTTAGATGGATTAGTGCGCAGGCTTAGGGACCGATGACTTCTGCAGTTTGGTCCCATAAGACCTTACCACAAATTTCCAAATTTGTGAGCAGCGGTTGTAAGAAATTCATGACAAATAAGTTGCTGAACAATCAAATTCCAAACGTGTTTCGTAGGTGGCATGTCGGGTGAACATGTAGGCAGTTCTATCTTCAAAGAAAGCGTGCCCAATCCTCGCCATATGTGGTCAGGTAGGATCCTGATGAAACGCGTCGTTAGATGCCTGGAACAAGGCAGTACCTCAGCCTCAAAACCACGCATAACATAGAGGCTGCTTATACAGACTTGGCAAGCTGCGTTAGGGAACGCAGAGATTGTTTTGTAAATAAAATTCTTTTTATTACTATTTTGAGCCTCACATTGTGTGATCTGAGCCACAAAAATAAATAACTAGAGACCGAAATCGCCTCAGATCTATTGGCGCTCCAAACCAACACTACTGGTAGGGGCCGCGACGTTTAGGCTCCACAGCATCACTTCCAAGAAAGCCATATTTGTACGAGTGTGTGCTGTTAGTGATTGCAGTTTGAGGCGTAAGCTGTGTCTGAACAACGAACAAGTCCTCATTCACGGGTTATCGGGAACACGAACGAACACTGCAAACGATCATTGGGAGTATTATTTATAAAATATGGTTCAAATTGCTCTGAGCACTATGGGACTCAACTTCGGAGGTCATCAGTCCCCTAGAACATAGAACTACTTAAACCTAACTAACCTAAGGACACCACACACATCCATGCCCGAGGCAGGATTCGAACCTGCGACCGTAGCGGTCTCGCGGTTCCAGACTGTAGCGCCTAGAACCGCTCGGCCACTCCGGCCGGCTATTGTTTATAATTAATGATATTCATAGGTAAGCAATCAGTACGTTTCACATGTCTCAGATAGAGCCAGAGGAGATAAAAGTACAGTTGTACGAATATTTGAGGGCGAAAAGAACTGAACGTTCTCACTACCCAATCTGCAGAATCAAAGATTGAAAATCAATTTTAATGCCAAGGAAGGAATATTGTGTGTTTCAGATGTAACACCAGTTTTTTGTGGCTGTTGTAGTAATAGTTCGGTTTTCAGTAAAATATTGCAAATAACTATTTTTATAATTTTGAATATACGTAGATTTTAAAGCTTTTTGAAAATTGTGGATACCAGATCTTCAAGAAATATGCGTACCAAAATCAGTGAAATTTTTTTGATAATTACAACCGCTGTTTAAATCCATTGCTAACTGGTGACGTTATTTGCACTGCTAACCGCATCATTAAATTCCTCCTAGAAATCAATCTTCCAATGCCACTGTGTACATTTATTGAGGTAAATTTCAGAGCTCCTTTTCTACATAGCTGTAGGGTTCCACTGCCGACGACTGACGACCTGTCAATATGGCATGCTGCTGATCGGTCTGTCGCGTAGGAATGATGTTCGTGTTCATTCTGCAAAATTACCCGTGTTACAATTAGAAGGTGCTCCTTTGGCTACAATAGTGGGAATCTTTTCTCATCACGATGGAGCCCTTGTGCCTTTTGAATGTGATTATACGCTCATTAGATCTCATATTTGCCGAAACATTGTATTTACATTGGTAATCACATTCAGCAGTAACCAAAGTCTGTAAGTTTGTAATTTTAGAATATGGGAAACATTGATATAAGTGTCTACATATAGTAAGGGAGACGATAGACTAAGTCGTAGTCCGCGTTGTTGGTTTGGCTCAAATGGCTCTAAGTACTATGGGACTTAACTTCGGAGGTCATCAATCCCCTAGACTTAGAACTACTTAAACCTAACTAACCTAAGGACATCACACACATCCATGCCCGAGGCAGGATTCGAACCTGCGACCGTAGCAGCAGCGCGGTTCCGGACTGAAGCGCCTAGAACCGCTCGGCCACAACGGCCGGCGGTGTTGTTTTGTTAAGACAATTGCAAAAAGACTGCGGCAGGACTGAACGTAACGCTGCCATGCTAACACTGTTTTGCACATTTGATTTTCACCATAAACACATTTTAATAATTTAAATGAGTATATAAGAGAGGAAACTCATTGGCATCTTCATTTGTCACACTATGATTCCTCCAAGCATTTAAAATTCTTAATTCATTCAATACTACAACACCAAATGACATCAATGAATAGTAGAAGTGGTGGAACAAAAAAGTTTGTAGTTAACTTCGAGTAACGTCATCGTTTCAGAATGATTTCACCAAAAATATTTTCAGAATTATTTACTAATGTAAAAAAAGATTATTTAAAGAAATCGTATAGTCACAAAATTCTCTTTTTTACACTTTACCATAAGCCAGATAGTTCTATCGATTTACTATTCATTCCTTAAAAATTACCTTTGGGTACGTTAGGCCACAGTGCAACCCTCATAACTAAATTTATTTCCTTAGTGTTTCGTTGCACAAAATCCTTCTGTCCTCAGCTTGTTTTTTACTAATGTTGCTTGCAGTCACATTGCTTGACCAAATAATTATACATACCTGAAAATACCACAAGAATACCAAGAAGCTTCCTGAGGAGTAACTGTTCTGGTATGTTAAGATAATTGCTGGTTACTCCTTGTGACTACACAATATGTAGACGCAGTTTTTGTAGAAATATAAATTAAGGCAAAACGATGGAGATTGCAGATACTGTGGGCCGCAGTAGGTGGATATTAAGCGTCTATTATCCTTCCGTTGAAATCCATGGGACATTTCTAAAGCATGCCGGACTTTTTCCGACACAAAACAGCGCCTGAAGATACACACTCAAATTCTTAATTACTTTTCATTCATTACTCGTACAAAATTAATTTAAAGATAATTAGAGGTCCGTTGGGCATCAAGCGCTTCTATAGAAAGCACTAAACGCAAAGTTCACACAACACAAAAAACTTAATGAACGAAGTTGTAATATGACGTGAGAGGTTGGATTCGAGCAAACGCCTGTAGCACCTGGTAACTTTACTTCCCCAGAAATATTACAGATTTCTCTTAATCTTCCATTCCTAACGGAAAAAGCCTCCTCAGGAACTTGAGTATTAGGGGCAAGCGAGATCTTCATTGAAGAAACAGTCTAGACAATAGCCAAGAATCAATTCCTCGACTGTCTCAGCAGTGTAGTCTGTGGTCGATGTCAATGGGGTTCCTTCTTGATTAGCGTCACCCATGTCTTTGTGACCTACGTCAAATTATTTCCATCATTCCACGACTGCTGGACGAGACAGTACATTAGTAGGGAGGCGAAGAATATACTTGAGCAGGGTGAGGCAGATAGGCAACGTGTCCTACATGATATATGACTCTAATGTAAACAGACCGCACCATTTCCCCCTTCGCTTCTTTCCCATTAAATCACTTGTGCTTTTATCCAGTAATTTATTTAACCCAAAATTATGACGATAAATGTTATAGTATTAGGTGTTGATATTTATTTAGGATTTCCTTTATTACCCAATTGATTAGCCTTATTGCCACCAAGATGGTTGCCACTCTCTATATATATGTCACCTTTACCTTTATCACTGTAATTTAATGCGGATTATCTGTCACAATCAAAGCATAGCTGCCACTATATTTACATCATTCTTACCACAATGCCTATTACTAATGACACAAAACGCCCGTTAGACTTTTTCTAGGATATCGTTAAGTTAATTAGTATAATTTATGACACCATATAATGTGACAATGAAATATTGCTGCCTATCAGAGGTCTATCACTGTGACATTACGACGGATTTATAAACGCAGTGGTAAATAAAAAGAATCCAAAAATTGTGTGTAGGAATGTTTCTCCACACCTGTATAAATGTCTACATACAGATTTAAATGTTCGTTTGTTCCGAATTGTGTGCCTCAGTAAGTTCTTCACCAGCTGCCTTGAAATTTTGACTCAATATTTCATTGCAATGCACACATGTCTTTATATGCCTACTAGAGGGCCACATGTATAAATATATAAGTAATAACTATAGTGTAAAATCGACAAAAATGTTAATGGTCGTTTTTACGAAACCGTAAATCTCTCAATGTCCTCACCAATTACTTCGAAATTTTGACACCTTGTTTCATTCAAATATGTACACAGCTCCTCACCAATTACTTCGAAATTTTGACACATTGTTTCATTCAAATATGTACACATTTTATGTGCCTTCTGGAGTGCCGTATTGTGTGTGCCTATACGTATATACAATACAGAGTGTTTCTGTAACAGCGTCCAAAAATGTAACAGGACATACATAATATTCCACTCAACGATTTGAGATAGGGCATCTGCGGTCGGAGAAGCCCCCATAAGGAGATATGGAAGTAAACTTGTTTGTTGCTTTGTTTGCACCTCTGTTTTCCAGTCTATCTACAACTAACACGCGTACAAGTTTACACGTACTGTGCTGTTAACTTACTCGTACATTCCTTATTTCTTTCAAGGAAACGAGGACGACGAGCCTGATTAGCAGGACGCCACGACGCAGGCTTTGTTTACTTTTCATAAGGTAGCTCTGTTGTATCGTATTTACATTTTACCATGACAGAACGTGTTCTGAATCAACGACAGGCTCTTTCATTACTCCGTACTATTCAGAGGCATACAGTGCTATAAGATGGAGCAGTACCGGTACAGTTTTTCTGGTCGCTGGCTTGGTTCAAATGGTTCAAATAGCTCTGAGCACTATGGGACTTAACTTCTGAGGTCACCACTCCCCTAGAACTTAGAACTACTTAAACCTAACCTAAGGACATCACACACATCCATGCCCGAAGCAGGAATCGCACCTGCGACCGTAACGGTCGCACGGTTCCAGACTGTAGCGCCTGGATTGGAAAGGACTGTCCTATTCGATGGCCTGCAAGGTCACTTCCCTTAAAAACTTGTGTATGATACCCCGGAGATGGAATTAGTTGCCAGAACTGTAGCCGCCTGTAATGTGATTCGAAACACACCAGGATTATTTGTCAGCGTGCGTCAGAATCTTGTTCGCCGATGCCTTGCTTGTATTGAGGTTGGTGGCCGTCGGTTTCAGTACATTTGGTAAGATACAATGCCAATGCTACATTCATTGTGTCAGTGATGGTATCTGCAGTTAAATAATGTAAATAAAAAGTGCACAGTAATGTGATTTTATTCCTATTATCTCCTTAAGCCGGCTTCTCCGACACCAAGCTCCCTACCTCAAGTTGTTCAATGGAGCATCCTCTATTTCCTGTTAAATTTTGCATGCCCTTACAAAAACATACTGTATGAAATAGCTGACGTAATAAGAATACCATGAGAAACACTACGGTCTTTTTTCCGTGACATATTACAGGGTTTTGCGTCAAGTTTACGAAAAAGTGAATTTCTGAACTATGTTTGGACCACTTCGAAAAGGATCGTACTCTTTTAGTTTGCAGATTCTTTGCCATAGATTTTGTTAACCATTTAACTCTGAAAGAATCAGCAGTCAAAGTATTCAGTAGAACCCGATTGCCCTGATCAGAAAAACACTATCATTTGCTGGTTCCTTCCGAGATCAAGAAGGGGTTTTTGTTGACTACCTTGCAAAGAGCAAAAATATAACTGAAACCTTCTTTCTGAAATATTTTTCAGAAGCTTGGTTGCAAAAATAATCAACCCACAAAATTGCATTGAAAGGGGGAAAAAATTTGGGACTTAGGTAACAAATATACGACATCCCCCTAATTTATTACATCTGACACAGTCTTTCCATTCCAAGGACGAAACAAATTTAGCTATAGGGTGTTTTGATTCCATTGAAAAGATTGTGAAAACTGTATAATATGTATTCTTCAGTACGATTGTACTTCACGGATGAACTCTGCCCTACGGAAAAACGTTCGATGCAGGCGTTGATTTAAAACGGCTGAACTTCATCAAGTAAGTGCGTTTTTAGCCATGAAAAACAAGCATTCACTGCCAGCTCGAGAAATTTTCGTCTTTCTTCTAACCTGAGGACACACTGTAAAGGCGACGTGACGCGCCGTGCAATTACTGGAACACTTCCCCAGACTCCGTGCGTGGCGTCGACAGCCACTGCGTTGTGCTGCGCCTCACATATTTACAGAAGCTTTCGTTGTAGCCAGGTGGGCAGCAGCTACGTTGTTTGCAGTGCGTGTCCTTCAGATGTCTACTTTCCGTGCTCTTCAGTCGTTACCTCCAATAGCACAAACAACCTCGCCTAATTCGGAACACTTGCTCTTCATGCCTTTATTAATATGGCGTAAGCGACGTTGTTCATACATACCAACGTGTTTTATGTTCTACAATATCTTTTTTCTGTGCCTCTACATCCATCTTCAGCAGTAGTCTGAAAGCTACCCTACAGTGTGCGGTGCAGACTACATAGTTTCCCAGAATTATTTTCCTTCTACTGTTCCATTCATAGTAGACGGTTGTCGGTAGCTCTCTGTGCAAGTCCGAATACCTACAGTGTTATCGTCACAGTCATTACGCGACTTGCTTGTTGGATGAGGCAATAAGCATCTTAACTCATATTGCAAAGTTTGTTCTCGAAATTGGTAGAGTGATTTTCTCTTCCATGCATATAGTGAACGCATCATCGTAGACAGAATATAAACACCGTAGGAGAGCAAGTTTATAAACCTACCAGTTCTGTAGATCATAAAGAGATGGAAAGAACCTACGATGAAATAAAGTAAATAATTCAGCTCGTTAAGGGGGATGTACATTTAACTCTGATGAGGGATTTGAATTCTGCAGTAGGAGAAGGGAAAAAAAAGAAAAAGTAATAAGTGAACATGGATTGGTTCAAAAGAATGAAGGGGGAGTCACTTGCTAGAGTTTTTCATAGAACCCAATTTATTCATCGCTTACACTTGATTTAATAACCGTGAAAGATGATGTACAATTGGCAAGTGCAAGCTCAATTGCACTGATGGTTTCTAATGGCAACATCGACGAGATACTTCGTATCAGTTTGATCCATACAATTTTGAACATGGCCAGGAGCCGAAACGCGTCAAGATATTAGACAATTATTTATCGTCCAGACAAACATATAATTAAGGTATATACTTGATGTGTGTAGAAATTTCGGTGAATGCTATCAGACAACAAGAAAAACAGAAGATACAAACAAATGTTCTTTATGGCCCTTCAAAATAGTCGCCACCCGCTCCAAAACACTTTTCACAACGTTCGTACAGCTTGTAGAAACTATCAGCAAAGGCCTCCTGTGGAATCGATTGTAGAACGGCTGTAACACGATGTTTGATGGCATTCACGTCCGCACGACGTTAACCTTTCATGGCCGCCTTCAAGCGACGAAACAGAAAGAAGTCCGCCGGAGCCAGATCAGGGGAGATCGGAGGGTGTTCAAGGACAGTTACCATCTTCTGCGCCAGGGATTGGAGCACAAGGATCGCGCAGTGTGTAGGGGCGTTGTCATGGAGCAGCATCCATTTTCTAGTCCTGAGAAACTCTGACCGAACCCGACGGATACGCTGTAGCAAACGGTTCAAAACTGACTGGTAAAATGCACCTTTAATAGTTTGACCTGCAGGAGCAGATTCCTTGTGTATGATGCCGTTGTTGTTTAAGAAGTCGATCAACAGTGTTTCCACCTTGAATTTTTGCAGACGGCTTTTTCTTGGTGGCGGGGAAGAAGGTGAACACCATGACACCGACTGCCGTTTTGATTCCGGATAGAACTGGTAGCACCAGGTCTCATCTCACGTGACGATGGTGTTCATAAGCAATGGATCCTGGTCACACATGGAAATGAAATCACCAGAAGTTTCCATCCGTTTTGCTTCTGCTCGTCTGTGAGCTTGTGTATCACAAACCGGGAGCAGATCTTCCGCTTACCCAAATCATCGCGGACGATGGTGTGCACCGTGTCCTCGCTAATGCCCAATTCCTCCGCAATCAGTGTCAGAGTACGTCGCCGATCTTGTGCCAGCGTTTGTCCCACTTTCTCGATCTTTTCTGGGGTTCTGCTTGTCGATGGCCGACCTGAACGAGGCTCATCCTCAGTTATTTTCTTCCCTTCATGAAAGTGCTTAAACCACATTTTCCGCTCACGGCTTCCCTCCCGTACACCTGCACCACCATACCTCGAGTCTCCGTTGCAGTCTTCCCCAATTGGTAGCAGAACTTGATGTTCACTCGTTGCTCCATTGCGTTGTGAGACTTCTTCTGACACTGACTACGTTCAACTGGTCTCAGTCTGCTTACACATGCAGTGTATGTCGTGTATCGATTCTCCTCAACTCCCTGAAGACCCATTCGCATGCACGCACACATGCGCCAAGTTGCTGTTCAGATATGACACCATTCACCAAACATTTTAGACACACCACGTATGTACAGTTATTAGCACTGCATCTCATTTGGCGTTATTGTAATATATTCCTTTGAAAGTTGAAAGGAATACATGGAAGGGTTGTACAAAGGAAGGAAACTGGAAGGCAGTATTATAGAAAGGGAACAGGAAGCAGACGAAGATGAGATAGGGAAATGATACGGCGTGAAGAATTTGATAGAGCACTGAAAAACCTAAGTTGGAATGGCGGTATTCCCTCAGAATGAGATCACTGAGGGAACCAGACAAGACAAATATATACCACCTGGTATTAAACTTAACGGTGACAGGCGAAATACCCTCAGAATTCAAGATTAATGTTCAGTCTGTATTCAAAAAAAGGCAAGTGTTGATAGATCTTGTTGAAATGAAATAACTGAACATTTATCAAATCCACTAACGAATGGTCCGTACTACTACTACCACATGTCATAGCTGCCTGGTGTCCTCCCGTCTGTTGGTGGACGCCTGTCACAGTGTGATAAACACTCAGTGTTAAAACAGTCCATTGTCGACGCTCACCTAGCATTTGTCGACGATAGCTTGTATGTTACCATTTATGCAAGGATGTGGTAAATGATTTGATTTGAAAATGACCATCGATGTTCTGACAATTATTGTGGAAGGCGTAGCCATCTGTGCTTTACTGTGTACACGTGACCTACTGCTTCGAAATCTGAGAATGTATCCAGTTGTAATAGCAGCCTCACTGCTACATTTTGTAATGGATCGTGCAACTATAACTATTTTCTTGAGTATCGTAACTACTGTACCTCCTTGTTTTATCGGTAATAGTCTATTAACAATTTTAATCACATGTTCGGGTTTATTATTTGTGAGCTTACCAGAAAAATCTGGTAAGGATGTTTTTCCGCCAGGGGCTCTACGTGTGAACACCTTACGTGTTTATCAAACATGGATACCGGACGATCACAGTACGTGTTATGCAACACGGGCCACTCCCTCGTGGAAATACTGGCGTCGGTTAGCTTCACTGTGGATTGATAGTTCAGTAAGGTCAATGCTTCACCTGATTTAGCAAGCACACGGAAATGTCAGAAACACTTGTAAGCGACTAAGTAACTAACTAGGTCTTAGCGCACGTAAAGCACTATAGCAAAACAGTGCCCTGACCCAAAACAAAATGAATCATATCAAATACATTTCCCTAAGCTACACGATAAAGCGGGTGGGAGACGAGTTTGAGGACAGACTTGTTCTGCGTGTAACCCTGTTTTATTGCTGGGTGTGCTGAGGGCGTGTGAAATGGTTCAAATGGCTCTGAGAACTATGGGACTTAACATCTATGGTCATCAGTCCCCTAGAACTTAGAACTACTTAAACCTAACGAACCTAAGGACATCACACAACACCCAGTCATCACGAGGCAGAGAAAATCCCTGACCGCGTGTGAAATAGTGTTGTTTATTTTATTACGGATAATTGGGGGAAAAGGATATGATTCATGGCCGGCATGTCGTCTGCTTCTCTTAGAAAATTTTAAGAAGAACATTCGAACTAAAGCGTTCCGAGCAGGCAAATATTTCTTTTAGACCAGCAGAGAATGAATACATATGTAAGGTATGCCGAAATATTTTGAATTTTACAATGTGAAGTGATGTATAATAGGTTGGTCATGAACTGTTGTACATCATGTCTCTATTCCTCGTTAGCTGACTCTCTGCGCTGTAAAATTCTTCAAGCGTGAGGATGTGAGCCACCATCTGAAGCTCAAGCATCCCCGTGATACTGTGACTTATCGACCTTGCCGTTTAATAGTTGATGAGCTCCATTAGACCGCTCCCTCGGCGCGCTGTAGGAAGTGACGTTGTCAGTCCTCGTTCAGTGCAGACGTCAGTCAGGAGGAGGAATGGAAACGAAACGGCGTTGATAAAGGTCTCTTAAAAATTGTAGCTAGTGGGCACTGAGGCAGCAGTACTGTGTCGGAAGGCACAGTCGTCCGCCGCCGGTGGGCGGAGGTCCGCTGGTGAGGAGACGTGGCAGTAAAACTGGGTGAGTGACAGGGCGGCGACGCAGACACGCTCTCCATTAGCTTTTTGTCGATTCTGGTGCGTCAACACTGCCCGCCGCGCCTCAGACTGGTTCTCATCGCCAACTGCCTTTCAACACAATAATTTCTAATGGGAAAACTGCCATATCCAGTAGCGTATTTGAAAGATTGATCATATTAAATGAGACCTTGTTTGTGCTCATCCACGATTTCTTATTATTCCCGGGCATGATGTACAGGAGATTACACGTATTGTGAACCACAAGTCCTCTAGTATCTCAGTTTAGTTTTATTTAGAAGTACTTACGCCATTTCTGCTAGGAACAAATTGTAGCTATATTTTAACTTTCGCTATGCCCTAGTCAAGTAGAACGCCAGGTAGAAACTTCGTGAAATGTTTATCGTGATGCTTGACGTCTCCTACGTCAGGAAGGAAAATTAGGGTTTATCTTCCCGTCGACGAGGACGTCATTAGAGACGGGATACAAGTTCGGGTCGACCCCAGATGCGGAGGCGGTCTCAGAATACCGACGTGATGGTTGTGGACCTAGTTAATGCTTTACAGTGAATGTTGGATCTTGTTGCTCCCAAACAGAAAGAGAACAAAGTACTTAGACTATTCTGTGACATTTAGTCTCTGCGTAAGCTAAGTGAAAGTATAGGAAGAACAAAATTAGTAAGAAAAAATCTGGGTTGAAAAGAACTAACGGAGTTTTGCCGTTTACAGCTACTCGTTAAACTTGGTTCTGACTACAACATGAATTTGCAAAACGTTCATATACATTTTCTTTTATTCGGGTTTCTCGTCAGAGAACCATTAGCTGCAGAGACGTTATGGCACCTCTGTTGAAAGCTGTGACGTTTCTGATGCCCCTGAAATCGTTCGGAAATCACTATGTCTCTGTGAATTGCAGTGCACGTATCCTGGCCGGTTCGTCCACACTAGAGTGAATGGTGGATAGTGGTGGGTTCGCGTAGCTCTGTGCGGAAGAGAAGTATGGGACCTAGTCTCACGGCTGTCACTTTGTGTCTAAGCAAAAGTTATGAGATGCTGCCCAGAATTGATAAAAAAAATCTGAGACTGCACGGAATACCTCATCAGATGGTTCAAATGACTCTGAGCACTATGGGACTTCACATCTGAGGTCACCAGTCCCCTAGAACTTAGAACTACTTGAACCTAACTAACCTAAGGAATACCACACACATCCATGCCCGAGGCAGTATTTGAAACTGCGACCGTAGCAGTCGCGTGGTTCCAGACTGGAGCGCCCAGAACCGCTCGGCCACAAAGACCGGTCTCATCAGATGCAGGTTTTCCTTTCAAGCCCGAACAAACACAGAGGGCTAGTATGTTGGTCATTGTAAACTCCACTTTTAGGAGGGTGATGAAAGCCTTCAGGGAAATAGTAGACGGGTCGAGAGGGAAAGACTGCGAGCACTGTACACTGAGGTGAGAAACGTCGTGGGGTACCTCCTAACATGTGTCGGACCCCCTTTTGACCGTCATAGGGAAGCAACTTGCCGTAGCTTACACTCAACAAGTCTTTGACAGCGCTCTACAGAAATAATGAGCCATGCTGCCTTTATAACAGCCCGTAATTCCAAAAGAGTTGCCGGTGCAGGATTTTATGCACGAACTGACCTCTGCATTACGTCCCATAATTGTTCGATGGTTTCATGTCGGACGGTCTTGGTGGCTAAATCATTAGCTAGGATTGTCCAGTGTGTTTTTCAAACCAGCCGCTAACAACTGTGTTATCCACTCAAATATCATCGTCGTTTGGGAACATGAAGTCTATGACTGGCTGAAAATCGTCTACAGGTACCCAAACATAACCATTTACAGTCAACTAGCGATTCAGTTGGACCAGAGGACCTAGTACATTCTATGTAAATACAGCCCACTCCATTATCGAGCCGCCACAGGCCTGGAAAGCGCGTTGTTGACAATTTGGATCCATGGCTTCGTGGGGTATGCGGCGTACTGGAATCTTATCATCAGTTATTACCAAATGAAATAGGGGCTCATCTGACCATGCCACGGTTTTACAGTCGTCTAGAGTCCTACCGATATGATCACGGGCCCAGGATAGAAGGAACAGGCGATGTAATGCTGTTAGTAAAAGGTTCCTGCATCTGTCGTCTGCTGCCAAGGCCCATTAACGGCAGATTTCGCGTCACTGTCCAAACGGATAC
Source organism: Schistocerca gregaria (assembly GCF_023897955.1). Lineage (NCBI taxonomy): Eukaryota > Metazoa > Arthropoda > Insecta > Orthoptera > Acrididae > Schistocerca > Schistocerca gregaria. The sequence goes on from NC_064931.1 coordinate 194,493,206, forward strand.
GTTTGTCGGACGTCCCACGTTGATTTCTGTGGGTATTTCACGCAGTGTTGCTTGTCTGTTAGCACTGTCAACTCAATGCAAACATCACTGCTCTCGGTCGTTAAGTGAAGTCTGTCAGCCACTGCGTTGTCCGAGATGAGAGGTAATGCCTGAAATTTTGTATTCTCGGCACACTCTTGGCAGCCGGCCGGAGTGGCCGCGAGGTTCTAGGCGCTACAGTCTGGAACCGCGGGACCGCTACGGTCGCAGGTTGGAATCCTGCCTCGGGCATGGATGTGTGTGATGTCCTTAGGTTAGTTAGGTTAAGTAGTTCTAAATTCTAAGGGACTAATGACCTCAGAAATTGAGTCCCATAGTGCTGAGAGCCATTTGAACCACACTCTTGGCACTGTGGATCTCGGAATGTAGAATTCTGTAACAACTTCCGAATTGGTATGTCCCATGCCTCTGGCTCCAACTACCATCTCGCGTTCAGAGTCTATTAGTTCCCGTCGTGTGGTCTTAATCACGTCGGAAACCTTTTCACATGAGCCACCTGAGTGCAAGTGACAACTCCGCCAATGCATTGTACTTTTATACTTACGTTTACGATATTACCGCCACCCGTATATGTGCATATCGCAATCCCATGACTCACCATCTCGGTATATGTTTTCCGGGCATTAGCATCCGAGACGCACACGCCACAGGTCGTTGCTTATGTCACCAAGAATTACGCCTGCCACCTGGATTTTGGGATCATCCTCGCTGGCTGAAATAGTGAAGACAGCTAGCCTTGCAGGCGGGATGAATGCGCAGCTCGCTATGTCCGTCATCATATGCAAAACTGATCTTAGTCCTCTGCTGTTGCGCTTAGTGAAGGCTAACTAGTGTGTCAGACGATTCCACGGTGACGTAGGATGCGGATTTCTTGACTCCGCAGTCAGACTCAGAACTGTAGATTCCCCTCAGTAGGCTGTGGTGTAGCAGTACATACAATGAGCGGTTACCCAGGTAGGGGAGTATGAATGCCGACACTTAGGTTTCATTCCGGGTAGGAGGATCTCCATATATAGGGTGTTCGACAATTTCTGTTACAAACTTCTCTCGACTTGTAGAGGCGCTTGAGTACATAATATTTTGAACTAGAACTCATATCCGGAACGTAGCGTTTCCACTTTAGAACCATTTGAAAACATGTTCGCTAGGTATGTAAGCAACATGGTGCTCATGGTAGGGATGCGGTCCTTACGTGGGATCGAATGATGTCATTTGAAGTCTGTCGTACCTCTCTGATCTGGCTGGAGCCTCATTCACGTGAATGTGAGTGTTAGAGCAGCACGATTGAGCGCACGTTTGCAGAATACACAGACATCATCCTTCCGTATGGCGAAGCTCTTGGTAATGGGAAAACTGCTCGTCGCCTTTGTCAATCCACAGCTCTCGTTATCCGCAACGTCCGACTCCACTGAATACCCTTTTCGCCACAATTACGGAATGGCTTCGATAAAGGGCTACCTTTTAACGCCAGCAGGCGTGACTGTGGTGCTCCAAGGGGACGCCACATATCCGAATTCGAAGAGACCGAACTGCATCTCGTTGAAGAGAACCCGTCAATGAGTTCACGAGCAATTACGCATGTAATGAAAGTTGCTTCCATCACCGTCTGAGATGAGATGTTCTGCACGAAATTATTTGTAAAAGCGGTCGCGTTACCAGCACGTTTTCAAATGACTGTGGCACTGAGACGGTACCGTTTCCGGACAAGCGTTCCAATTCAGAATATTATCTACTCAGTGCCCTATACAGGTCCTAGAATTTTGTAAGGAGAGCATTCGACCTCGTAGACCAACTGTTATCAAATGCACGAACATCATTTGTAAGATCCCATATTTACCTCCACTTTTTAAAAATATTAATAAACACATTGTTCCAGAAAACTGGCTGAAAACTGGAATAAATAACAGCGAAGTCGTAAATCCATATCGGAATGTATATCGCAAGAGTAGGCTAGCCGGCCGGAGTAGTCCTAGGCGCTACAATCTGGAACCGCGCGACTGCTACGGTCGCAGGTTCGAATCCTGTCTCGGGCATGGATGTGTGTGATGTCCTTAGGTTAGCTAGGTTTAAGTAGTTCTAAGTTCTAGGGGACTAATGACCTCAGACGTTAAGTCCCATAGTGCTCAGAGCCATTTGAACCAAAGTAGGCTAGACGCCAATATTTATGGCATATTTATTGCTGTAAAGAACTCAACGATATGTGGCGATATTATTGCAGGTTTCGAATTCGAAACATAATTTGAGTGAAGATGAGCATCAAAAGTGGCTCGAATATGATAACAGGGTGCTTTTACAGAGAAGCTCACTCAGGACCTGCGGTAGTGGAGCACTTCAAACAAAACTGGTAAAATGTGGGTAAATTTTCTCATAGGACTGCCGCAATGTAAGGAGATTTTATTTGCCAACTATGGAACGAGGGAGTCATGTGATTAAAATTGAAGTCAGGAACACAAGTTGTTGATCTCATTCTTCTACATTGCTTGTTCATAAAGTTTTAATAATCGAACTTCAACAATTCAAGATGAGTTGCAGCTCTTGCTTTCCCGTTCGCACTCAAAAATTGAATCACGACACGATACTAGCATCTGGCACGATTTGAAATGGAGATAGCCACTTTGAAGCTACTTGTAAACAGCAATACTGTGACATCAGTTATCTGCTGAATTACGCTACTCCACATAGGCAACGCAGGGATTAGCAGCATTACTAACTGATAAATAACTTTTTCGTTTATATCCTCAAGATTCTGTTCAGAAACTGTCGACTGAAATACACAATCATAATCTAAGCCCCTTAGAGGCGAATCAGTGGAAGGCAACCGGAAACCACCACTGGAATCACTTCCCTACACGCTCATGCGGTGGACTTCTCTGATGAGGCTTCCCCTATGACGAGACCTGCCGTAAGACAGAACACAAAGTTTAGTTTTTAGAGGCGAAGCAGCTAAGTCAGTTTGGAAAGGACAGAGTATTACACTAATGATGCACTTGTATAGGACACCATCTTCATGTTCGGGGACCAACTTTCAGTGATATCTTGACATAGATAGTGTACTGGAAACTGAATTAGTTCTTCCATTTATTTGTGCACTGGGAATATTTTTTGCGGCGTGTTTGAGTGTACTCAAGCTCTTAGGTATTTTCTGTGACGTGCATTCAGGGAAACACGGAAATAAAGAAAATTTAATTTCTTCTCATTCGTTTAAATAAAAACATTGTTTGCGAATATTATCTTCCTCTATAGCTTACAATCTACAGTTTAACGACTTGGAGTCATTTTCGAGATGTATGTACCAGTACATTACAGTCAGCTGCAAAGACGTTTAGCATCTTCTAACAAGAGCCGAAGGTGAGGGATAATTATTCCTTAAAAATATCTCCAATTGTTTTAGTATTTCATCGACGACGTTAGTGTCTTTCCTTTTTCGGTTTATCCTGGACCTACCACCTCAAGTCAAACACTGGTGGGTCATTTTTGCTTAGTTTACAAAAAAAAAATTGAGTCAAGTAAACTGAAAAGCTGCTTCAGGAATAAACTGCCAACTTGCAAGTAACCACTCTGTAGAACGGAGCGGTGAGCATAAATTTACTTTCTCTGGGATTCATAGGATTTAAGGAAGCTTCTGCCTTGCTTTAGAAAAAAAAACTTTACTAACAGCTCTTGAGAAACGAGAAATTTATTCAGAGTGTGTTAGTTTACTGACGAAAATATACATAAATATTAGTTTCCATCAGACTTATTCAGAATACTGAGAAACTAAGAACTGAAATAACTGTCATGAAAGGTGAGTCCATATTAGCAAAATTATTCTCAGCAGCTGTTGATGAAGTTTTCAGTTTCCTATTAAAGAACGTCATGACACTGTACAGTTTGGCTGTTGTGCAGATGAATTTCAACAACAAATGGGAGAACTGAATGGAGTAAATCTGAAAACTGATCAGAATAAGATCTGAATATTGTGTAATCAACACCTCAAAAAGTAGCTGCTACAATAATTTCAAAGAACCGCATGATGCGTTTTTGAGTTCAGGACAGTTGAAAACTACGACTGCATGTAAAGGAAAATAAATTATAACACTAGTAAAAAAAAGATCAGAGTGTTTTTGTAAACTACGAGGGTGGTTTGAGAAGTCTGCTAAATTTCCATGAAACATTTTTGATGCTCCTTCATGGTTGGTAAGCTTGATTTTTCTAAGGAGCGTACGCAGAATTTCATCAATGTATAGCGTACGGTTCATTGTTGACAGCCGACTGAAAATGGAGAAAACCAAGTATCGTGCCCTTATTAAACATTTTCATTTGAAGGGTTTGGCTGTCACACAAATCAAAACTGAATTGTATGAAGTTCACACGGACTCTGCATCATCACTGAAGACCATTTTTGGATTAACGAGTTTAAACGTGGATGGGGAACCACCGAAGACGAAACGGGCTCTGGCTGTCCAATTGAGATCATCAGTTTATAGCAGCAATTTTAACTGTTGAAAGCGACAGGGGCTTAAATATGAAACCTTTCGAAACCTTCAGTATGGATTGGTATGTTGAGAATTACAAGCAGATACTGCAAAACAAAAAAAAATGTTAAGGGACTACTTGATGTAGAGCTTAATGAGCGTAATAAAAATTACGGATAGGCGGTAAATGGACTAAACACGGATTAGCATGCGACAATAACGGAAACAAATGAAGGCATTACAGAGAAGAGGGTTCGCCATCAATAATGTTAATTGGGGGCGGGGGAGGGGGGGGGGAGGGCTTCGCACGTCTAAAGAAAACACACTATCGCAACATGTTCTATATTTTGCTCTTAAAATCTGTGGTCTAGATCTGCGGAGCAATTACCGCGTGTACGTCAAGGATTTCGTCGACGACGATAGGGTTTTACTCTTTTCGGTCTTTCTTGAGTCCACCACATCAAGTCAGACCCTGGTAGGTTTTGCATTCAGATCGTCCAGTTGAATTACAGTAATGGATTTGGAACGATTTTGGTGACTTTAGTGAGCTAAAGTCATTCTCTGGCATGATTTTTAGACACGAAAAAAATTAGAAAGCCGCATATTTGAATGAAGTCTTACAGATTACGCAGCAGATTATACATTGTATTAATATTCTATTGTGTAATTACCCTCTGTGTTTTGTGAACTGAAGGCTACGCCGGAGTTCCTTCATTTTCAAGACCATTATCTTCATTTTTGTTTTAACTGCAGATCAAATACCCTAGCAGCTGGAGCTTCTCACATCGTGGAGGGTACACTGTCTTTGAGAAACTGCTCTTCAGATCTTCTCAGAAATTGCAAGCCCTACTTGTGAGTTCCTTCCTGGGCCGCTAGCAGAAGTTTGAAACCAACTTTAGGCTAAACTTTTCTCATTTTCTGTTGGTATCGCAGAGCTTGTTTTCTTTCTCAATAGCCGTACTGATTTCTAAAACACCCTCCATGTTCTCACGCTTTTCATTCCGTCGTGAACCTTCGTCTTTCAGCCCATCAGATACAGCGACGGGGCTTTGTGTTCGCTCGCCTTATAGAGAAGTAGCGATGTCGATCCGACTGAACTAAAAGCTAGTATTAATATACATATCAGCCTTTCCACTTACATCTGAATGAAAGATTCGCTTCCCAAATTCTGATGGGAATTTTATGCCATAACACACACACACACACACATATATATATATATATATATATATATATATATATATATAAGAGAGAGAGGGGGAGGGAGAGAGGAACAAATGCCGAATAGGACAGTAATGAGCTGAAGTTTGCTTCATGATTATAGGTAGAAGTGTTAATTGCGTCTCTACCAGGTTTCGTTCCCTAATTTCATCTCCGTTCTAATTCATTAAATCAGAACACACAGCAATATGTTTCAAGCACTCTCATGTCCATTGTTGCCTGCACAATAAGATTATATATTTGACACTGCATGGGTTCTTACGACCAGCGCCTCTGTCCAAAGACGCTATTGAACAAGGGGAACTGATCAAAACCTTTGTCGTGCAAAATCTTTCGAGTACCCGAAATTGATTATATGTTAAGAAGTTAAATACTTGATCCAGTAATCACAAATTAATTTGTAAATTTCCTGAATATAGTTTCAGGTCTGTCCACAGTATCTCACAGAATGACGACAATTGACAGAATGACATCGCTGACTCCAATAGGAATGCTGTGTAGTGGAAATGGGTATTTTTTCACCCGAGTAACTTATCAAGTAGTCTTCCAGTGCACGTATAAACCATATTACAGGTACATATCAGCCATTACTGCCAGATCAGATCTTCACATCTACTGCTAGTTAAAAATCAGCTGTTTTACGATTACGACACGTCGATCTGTCTTCCCGACATTTACTAAGATCTGAGTGAATTCTCCGTCTGAAATAACCAAGCTGCAGGCAGAATCATGAACAGAAGAAGAAATTAAAAATTCGTATAAACGCCAGCAAGTTTCGGAAACAGCATCAATGAGACAGATCAAATATTCACACGAAACTGTCAAAATAGCGGTACTTCCCAACAAAACATATTAGCTTCAATATATATCTTACATTTTAATTCCGTATGCACACGCCAGTTTCGTTTAATATTTCGTGCATCTATTGTGAAACAGACTAACCAGGAAGAGTGGAGATCGTTTAGAACATCAATAATTTGGGTGAAAATTAATTGTGCTTCTAACTTCATACTTGTACTGAACATGTCTTCTTTCTGCAGCACCATCGTCACTGGAAAATAGGAAGGCGTGCTAAAACATAAAGACAAAAGAATTTTATAAGAAAACTCTTAAAACTTTTTAAATAAAACGAACGTCATTAACATTCTGCATCTTTATTCTTCATGTCTATATATTTATTTCTGAACATATTCACCCTGGCAACGAACAGATTCCCCCCAACGACAAACCATTTCCTTGATACCGTTACTGTATAATGTTTGACTTCGTTGACGGAGATAGAGACACACCTCTGCTTGCAGTTTCTGGCGGTAAGTAGACGATACATTTGTAGTGTGGCCGCAAGGAATAGGGACACAAACTGTGTTTCTCCGGCAACTGAACTCCCTCTGTCCGAATATGCAGTTCACAGTGGAACTGGAAAAAAAAGGCATTTCACCGTTCCTGGTTATCACGATCAGAAGAAAAGCCTACAGTAAACTGGGACATAGTGTCTATCGCAAACCAGCTCACACGCAGCTACATTTGAAGGCCACAAGTTGTCATCACTTTGCACAACGCGGTAGTGTCTTACGCTCTTTGGTGCGTAGAGCACATGTGGTCTCAGATGCCACAGTCTGTCTGCGGAGCTACAACACGTAAGAACGGTATTCCAACAGAATGGCTCTTCCGATAGACAGATACGCCATGCAGTCCGTTCTAAGCAAATTCAAAGCAGAGATGTAAATGAAGATGTGGAGGCACCCATTGAAACAGCGTTCTTGCCCCATTTTGGCGGCATGTCTTCAAGAATAGAAAGAATCCTCGAAAGGAACGACATCACGTGTGTTCATCGATCACCAGAAAAATTGAGGAATTTATTATGCTCACTCAAACACTACCTTGGTCTTAGGAAAGGTGGCGTGTGTGAGATCCCATGCCAATGTGGAAAATTTTATACTGGGCAGACATACCGAACGTTGCAACAATGTTGCCTCGAACACCATCGCCATACACGCCTGGGGTAACATATAAATCGGCGATGGCGGAGCATTGTCTGGACATGGGGCACCGCATGTTTTACGAAAAAACTGAAATTTTATCCTCAGCATCATCTTTCTAGGACTGTTAAGAAGGCCATACATATCAATCTTATAAACAGGGATGCAGGTTTTCCATTAAGGAATCCAGCACTGGCTACCATGAAATAAAATCAAAGAAAACAACAGCTTCTGATTCACGACGGAGCACACTGCTGAGATTTAGTTCAGCTTTTAGCCAAGGGAGTGTCCGGCAGCACAGTCATTGCCCACAGCGCACGCGCGGAAGGCATCGTCTTACCTGGCACACGTATTGCCTGCTCCTGGCCTGACAAATTTCGACGCCGCCCCGCGATTATCATCATCCCAGGCCGCCGCGAAGGCAGCGAGAGATGTCGCGCCAACTTTCACCGCACATTTTCGAGGCGATCACAAACGAGAATCGCCTCTTCCGAGAATTGCAGCTCACACGACTATCCGAGAAAAAGCGTCCCCTCAACAGGGCAGGGCGCGAGATTCGGACAGCCATCGATGATCACCGTAATAGGGCCTGGGCTGGCCTTGTGGCCCCCCTAAAAACGACAGAAGGAAGTGCCTGGCCGACTGCCAAGCACTTCCTTCACCGCCACCTAAGAGTTCCGACCTTCCAAGTGGGTGCTGACGACGTCTGCGAGCCTGATGCTCAAGGCCGGCCGCGGTGGCCATGCGGTTCTAGGCGCTGCAGTCTGAAACCGCGTGACTGCTACGGTCGCAGGTTCGAATCCTGCCTCGGGCGTGGATGTGTGTGATGTTCTTAGGTTAGTTAGGTTTAAGTAGTTCTAAGTTCTAGGGGACTGATGACCTCAAGTGTCAAGTCCAATAGCGCTCGGAGCCATTTGAACCATCTGATGCTCACAGACGCGTTCGCGGACAACTTCCAACCCGCCGAGGGCGTGGTCGATGTCGATCACGACCGTCTCGTTGAAGAACGCCTGCCGGTCTACCACGCCACCAGAGACGAAGGGACATGACAGAGCCGATCACGGCCAAGGAAGTCGACCAGCAAACCCGCCGCCTCAACGTACCGATGGTGTCATCAACTACCTACTGAAGGTGCTCCCGCCGGAGATACATCAGTTCCCGGCTGATATCTTCAACAGCATTCTGCGGCCTGGGATCTTCCCTTCCGCGTGGAACCACGCGGAAGTGTTTGCCATCCCCCAAGAGTGGAAAGCACCCCTGCCAGGCAGCGCACTACCGGCCGATCAGCCTGCTCCCGTTCCTCTCTAAAGTATTTGAGCGGCTGTACGTGGAGCGGCTGCTACGCCACGTCACGGAACAATAGCTTATCCCTGAGGAGCAGTTCTGGTTCCGGAACGGCCATTCTACAACCCAGCAGCTGTTGCGCTCGGTGGAGCAGGCGACGCGAGCGCTAGAGACGCGGGAGTACCAAGGGGCAATGCTTCTCGGTGTCTCCAAGCCCTTTGACTGCGTGTGGTACGACTGCCTAATGTACAAACTCTTTTTACACAGGGTACCCACGTCGAACGCGGTCCTGCTGCGCTCGTATCTTCCGTGACACGCATTACATGTCCCAGCAGATGGAGGAACATCCACCAACCTTTGGATTCGTGCGGGGGTGCAGCAGAGGTCGATTCTTGGCCCCTTGTGTTCACCCTTTACACAGCAGACGCTCCGCTGGTGGCGAGCGTGGAGTTAGCACTCTATTGACGACACTGCGTTGTTCATCAGTAGCATGAATGCGGCCGAAATACGCAGGCTCCTCCAACTCGGATGTAACGTCGTAAGGTGCCTCGTCCACCAAATGGCGCCTGAAATTCAAAGAGCCAGGCCGTCGTCTTCTCTAGGAAGATGCTACATCCAGACCTGCCACCGATCACGATTATGGGTGACCCATCCCACGGTTGCTGATCGGAAAATACCTAGGGGTGACGCTGGATAGGCATCAGGCCTGCCTGCCTCACGTCTGTGACGTCAGGGAGTGAGCAGTGGGGCGTCTTGGTGCGCTACGCCCGCTGCTAAATCCCTCATCCAACCTCTCACCAAGCCCTTGCCTCACCGAGTACCTGGCCCTCGTTCGGCCGGTGCTCGAATATTTGGCCGTGGTGTGGGGTAATGCAGCTGCGACGCTCCAGCGACTCGCGCTGCACAAGTCGCCTCGTTATTCAACGAGCCTGCTCTACGAGGCAGCAGGCATCCCCATCCAGCGGGATCGCTTCCGCCAGACCGCCACAGCGTTCTCCAACAATGCAGAACACTCTGGCAGCCGTTTAATTCGTGGGCTGGGCCGCCAGGTCCACCACAGGCTGACAACTCGTTGGCCTGACATACTGCGGGAGTAGTGTCTGTCGCAGTACCGCTGCGGGCAACAAGAGCGTCTCTACGAAATGAGACGTTCACAGAGGCCAATTCTGACTATTAAGCCAACCTGTCAACCGATAGGTCTACACAGGTACTGCAACTAGGCTGCTTACCCTGTCACCACACCTTGCTGATGAAGCCAGTGCTTTGAGCGAACGAGCGATTATCATCAGTCACGTCTTGCTGCAGTGACAGCAGCAACTACCACCACCTGAAGATGTTGAGCAGTTGCATCGATGAACTATTGTGTGATTTACACAATACGATACGGCAGGTGATACTAGGAAGTGTCTTTGCATCCTCCTTTAGAATTGCATCTATCTCGTTTCAGAAGTTTTCCTTTTGCGCTTCTGGTAGGCCATTCGGTCGGATATTTATCATTGTACCTAGTACCTCTGATTTCAACTTAATTTTATGTTTCACCGTCTCAGTGCACGTCAATCTATCTCCGGATAAGTGGAACACATCATGATATGTAGTACATAGTCGCGTAACCAAAGTCCTTTCTTCTTGGTTTAAGTGATCGTCTCGCACCATTTCTTTAGTCTGAAAACTCGCTATCTTGTCTCTTGGCCCACTGAAACTACACCACGTATGCGGCGTTCCTCGCCTTCTCGTATCACAGGTACAACTTTGGGACGTACCGACATAGCTTCTTTCTCTGCAGTTTTCCCAACACTCGTGAAGAACGCGCATCTCTGGAGGGTCAGCAAGGCTGCAGGTAAACGTACAACTGCTGCTTCTCCACTACTCCTTCGGTCAGATCTTTGTTCTGCGCTTTAATCCTTAATATCTGTTCTTCTCCTGGGAATAATAGTATAACGTGACACAGACACTCTTTCCTTTCCGTCTGCTGCTAATCTTCATTCCTAGTTTCCCTTAGATACCTGAATTCATACTGATCCCGCTGGTGTCGCATTTGCCCTCACCATCCGTTTCTCAACATGTGGTTCTCTCCCGGTCTGCAAAATTCGACGGTTTGGCACCTACTCCACCCTTAACCGTACCGGTCTGCTCTTGATCCCCAGCGTCTTCATTGCGTAATCTATGACTGCTCTTAAACTCCTGCAGAGGTCTCAGCCTAAGATTCCCTTATACGGTACATCTAACTCGTCCTCCACTATATGAAACTTCTATTCCACCCACACATCGTCATCTATCTTCAACGTTGACTTCGCGGCTCCGTGCGTCTCTGTTACTTCTTTAGTGATCCTTTGTATCATTCTTTCGTCGGCATTGCTACCCACCATATTCTTCAGTGCTGATTCCTTTATTACGACACCTTAGCGGCCCAAATTACAGTAAAAATAGTGGTTCCTCATCCTCCCTGAGAGCACCTCACATGTACGAAATGATTCCTCTTCTTGCAGTCTACTGAGTACAACTTTGCGGCACCGCTCTGCTTTGTATCATGCCGTTCTTTTGTTTCCCTGTTTCTGAGTCTTCGTATCCGCTAGCGTAGCATCGGCATTACAAAATGATTCAAATGGCTCTGAGCACTTAGGGACTTAACATCTGAGGTCATCAGTCCCCTAGAACTTAGAACTACTTAAACCTAACTAACCTAAGGACATCACACACATCCATGCCCGAGGCAGGATTCGAACCTGCGAACCTAGCGGTCGCGCGGTTCCAGACTGAAGCTCCTAGAACCGCTCGGCCACAACGGCCGGCTCGGCAATACACTGTTGGGCAAAGTGTCCTGGTTTCTCACATACGTAACATCTCACGGGTCTCGACTGATCACATAGCCCTAGATGCCCTTGAAGATGGCACCGATGGCACGCCGTCGATCGCTTGCTTCCAATTTCCCTGTGATGACCACTACGTAGTGTTTCCTCTATCCCTCTCGTCGATGGTGTATGGTAGGATGTCCGTTTCTCTGCACCACAACCACTCGGCTGCGTGTCGTCTAGTTTCCTGATATGCTTCTCCTTAATGCAACTGTTCGAATGATGACCTCCTCTCTTATCACCTAAAAGAGTAATCTCCCGCGTGGCTGTGTTTACCGAACTTTTCATTACAAGTTGCGATGGGCCCTTCTTCTGTTAAAGCTAGATCTACTACACGTGCTAACGTTACATCCTCTACTCGAGCTCTGACGACTGTTTCAGTGCTCTCATCTTCGACTCCCTACATGACCACTGTTCGCGCCTGCTCCCCAATTAGGGTTTGGCTGCGCTAAACGCTTTTACCATTATCACTCCCTGGACGGCGCCTCGAAATTGGTGTTGCAATGTGCCAACGCGACTCGCCCATTTGGACATACTTCCTGTCCTGTTCTATCTACTAGATAATAATAAACAATGACTATTATCAAAAGATCGTTTTTACTCACACGTCTTCCATAAAATTCTTTTCACATCTGCCTCAGATGCTGTCAAATAACATACGAGTAGTTTACTCCAATCTGTTCCCAAAATCCTTGTTTTCACAAATTTTAATGGCACACTATGGCTTAGGCTTGGCGTTAGTTCGAATACTAGGTCACAGTTACCCACTAAGTCCCTCGAATTATCTTTATTTCCATCAAAAGCTCTGGGAATTAGCTTAAATCCATCGGACAAGACTATATGGTCAACGGGAACCTCACTACCTCCCAGATTCATATTAAATGTTTTTCCGTCCTTTTTCGCAGCTCTAGACCTCGTTTTCATCCTATGTTGTGATTCACTCACTGTGTTTGTCGCTCAAGCGGCAGTGCTGTGTTAATGTGTCGTGCAAAAGTGATGTTGGAATCCGGCGTGGTCAGCACACACGTGCCGCTGAGTGCAGGTGTCGTAACTGATGTGAAGACGTCCTGTCTTGTTCACCGCTGCGGGCTGCTTGCTGCGGTCTTGTAGTTCGTCACGGGGCGGTGCTTCTTCTCGACTTTTTCTTCTTGCCTCGCTGCTGCTGTATGCAAAAAAGAACTGCTCTGCCTCGGCACTCTACCTGAGCTACTTGAAAGCTCAAGTCGGTGCGTCCTAAGACGGGGTTTCCTAGTTCTCCTAAGAGAAGATCCTATCTTCTATATTCTAAGGCACGTTACATCTTAGGAAAGGCACTCAGCAAGGAATTCAAGCCAGTATTCCACATATGGCACCAGTTTTATTTTTCGTAGCTCGACGTGAGTTATAACACACTAACTTTCAGAGCAGAGGTGGCGCATGTTTTTGAGGTCACCGGTTTCTTCGTATGCGAGCGGCTGTGCAGGGGTGAAACGCCGACGGGGTCAAGCTAAGATTTTTCGAGTCTGTGTGGTTGGAGACAGTAGAGAATGACTCAGATGCTAGGCTAAGAAGGTAGATATGGAGATGATAACTCTGGGTTCGTTTACTGGTCTGCTTTCTTTCCTTCTTCACGTGTTAGCAAGGAACATGTTAGCAAGGAACAGGGTACAGGGACTGTTTTATAAAAACATGGATGAGGCCTTCTAGAATCTTCAGTCGGTTACCAGAAAAAATAGCCATCCCAGTCTACAACTTTACTACGTAGTGCACAAAGTTAATTGAGTCTGACTGATCACTTACATGGTATCTGTTGTAGGTTCGTTCATTCGAGGCGGCTGTCTCTGGAATTTCCCTGTTCGCTGGATATCTCGAACTGTGCCGAACTCTGCCTTGCTTGGCGTTTAAGAGCGACTACATATGGTGTTGAGGCTGTTTACGTATAGATGATACGTGCCTGCGTCGCTTTTTACCTCCAGTTCGCAATCAGTGAGCGCGAAGTCACTGGTTTCTCAATGAGTATGATCTCTTAATGTACTGACGAAAGCGGAATATTCATGATGTTTCTTTTTTCTTCTGAGAGCGGTTCTAGGCGCTTCAGTCCGGAATCGCGCTGCTGATACGATCGCAGGTTCGAATCCTACCTCGGGCATGGATGTGTGTGATGTGGCCAGAGCACTATGGGACTCAACTTCTGAGGTCATCAGTCCCCTAGAACTTGGAACAACTTAAACCTAACTAACCTAAGGACATCACACACATCCATGCTCGAGGCAGGATTCAAACCTGCGACTGTAGAGGTCACTCGGTTCCAGACTGTAGCGCCTACAAACGCTCGGCCAGCCCGACTGGCTGTGTGTGATGTCTTTGGTTAGTTAGGTTTAAGTAGTTCTAAGTCTAGGGGACTGATGACCCCAGATGTTAAGTCCCACAGTGCTTAGAGCCATTTGAACCATTTATTTTTCTTCTGGCAACCTTTCATGATTCGGACATTACAACTAGGGCCATAAGAGTACGCGAAAGACATTAAATTGCTTGTAAATGACGGTCAATACGTCAATACCGCGATACTCTTCGTTTATTTCGAAAGAAGAAAAAATCCAGCAAGAATCATTCAAGGGATTGACAGGTATCGAGTAACTCTAAGAAAAAAGAATCTGAAATCGAATTAATCTGTCATGAATTATGGTATATTGTGTTTGTGATGCAAGCAGACTTTTCCTTAGTAATTGCTGTCTGCTTCTTCTCTTACTTGTACCTTCTTCCTGCATCGGCATAGGGTCGGCATGGTTATTAATCTTATTTGGTGATGTTAATTAAAGGATTGGCTACATGCTCTTTCTGTCGCCACCCCATAACCCAAACTGTTACTCATGGGAAATTGAGCTCAATTGTTAGTAAATGTGTGTGCATCGTGTATAAATTAGATGGGGATTGAGTACCAGCCCAGTATTCAATTAGTGGAATGTGAAAAGCCACCTAAAAACCACATCTGGGCTGAAGGGCCCACGAAACCTCGACGTTAATCCACTAGGCGGATTCGATCTGGGGCTGGCGCACCTCCCTCCCACAAGTGACACTTCAACACGCATTGCTGTTGGAGTGGGGTTTGTTGTGGATTCTCGGGCTGAAGGGCACACGAACCCTTGACGTTAATCCACTAGGCGGATTCGATCTGGGGCTGGCGCACCTCCCTCCCACAAGTGACACTTTAACACGCCTTGCTGTTGGAGTGGAGTTTGTTGTGGATTGTTTTGTAAGGGATAAAAACGGGGAACGACGAATGATTCAAAAGTCTTCTGAGCCAAATGCGTGGCAAAATAAGAGGAATGGTATCTATATTGAAGACACATCTGTGATGTTCCCACACTAGGGTTTATCACTGTGTACAGTACACTACTGGTCATCGAATATGTAGCTATCTTCTTCAGAGGAGCTGGTAGGGCGTTAGCTGGAATAAATTTTGTACTTGTGCGTGGATTTTCTTAAGCATTGTACATCGTTTTCGAAGTATCAGCGTTCGTTGCAACTGGTTGATGGCTGTCTGTGGGACTCACTCAAAGAAACGCTGGTTTGTGTTAGGTTACGCTGCCACAGCTGCAGTTAATACACTAACATCCCTCTGAACTCCACCCAAGCTCTGTCCTGCTTCCATCATGCCGCATTGCAACAGAGAAGTGTCAGTGTTTGGCTTGTGGCCTGGAGAGTTGCTGTGGGCCTGCCTGACTTGGCGGCAGCTGATCATTTAGCAGTTTGGACCCCGTTCTCAGTCAAATAATGGCATCGTCTCGTGCACTGATTTGCTATCGCTGGCCGCACCGTCTCCAGGAGATAGCAAGAAGCCATGCCAAACACCTTGAGTCTGTCGGTTGACCGAACCAATCACGACAGGCAATTCTCCGATGGGAGAGTGGTGTACAGAAGAGCATAACTGCTCAAACCCTAAGTTAATAATCCCAAACTGTTTAAACATAAAATAAAACACGTCCGACCTCAGTTAACTGCTGACTGCATTTCAGATTATATAAAAGTGCCTGCTTCCTCCCTGATGTTGGTGGTAACTGCAAAACATAGTACATCATTGTTTTAAAACATAAATCCAGGGGTCTGCCTTGCGTTTTATACTTAGCACAGCACCTGGAATGCCCTGTAGTGTAGTTTTTTTTAACATGATACCAGTATACACTTGTCAGGAACGCTGGATTTTCTTAAAATATCCACCATTGTTATAAAGTGACGTAATAGGGGCAGATTTATATGACAACACATAGTGGCAGCCATTTTGCTGACCCTTTGATCATCCGCCATCTTAGAGTCAACATGTTTCATTATGATATCACAGTTTAGCCATACTGCATCTCCCATCTTGGAAGCATCTGACAACCACGCACATTGTCCTAGTACCTCCACCCAACAGATTACCGTCCCATTCCATGTCCTTTTTAAATACTCGCCATTTCTACTTCACCCAGTTGACATAGAAGGGAAAGGGTGAGGAAGGGGGATATCTGGCAACAATGTAGGCTGTTTTTGAACGTACTGTTTTCGTAATACTGACGCGGCAGAATTCAATTCCTCTCCCTCGCTGTTTTCGACGACAGACCTCACTGCCCTGGATTGATAAACACTTACGAATGTGGGAGGGGTCAGTATCGACTCCCTGTGTGGGCATCCTGAGTCAGGTTTTTGTGGTTTCTCCACATCGCTTAAGATAAGTGCTGCAATTCTTCCTGAATCACGTCTACAAACGACCACATACGATTGCGTTTTCCATCCTTAACAATTCCGAGTTTGTTGCCTGTTTGAAGAACATCGTGAGTGATATAGAATGTTAAACTCTAAATTTCCTTCTTTCCAGAGGGTTGTTCCATATTAATGACAAATTGGCCATTCCTTCTTGGCAGAAATCACATCTAGTGGTCCAAATTTAACACGAGAAAAAAACTGATTGATGTACAAAAAAGTTTTATATGTCGCGTAAAATACTGATGAGTTTACTAGCGAACGAGAAAGAATGTGATTTATTTCCAAAGTGAAGTTGTGCCAAAGGTAAACAAGTTAGCACACGAGATATTATACTCATTCTGCTATTTCTGGAGAAAATTTTTTATGCGTGGCAGTGACACGAGCGCTCTGTTCGGAAAATATGTAAGAAGGCACGTTACATAAATTTGACGAAACTATCCTGGCATTCCACTAAAGTGATTTGGGGACCCACCGACTAAGTCGGAGCCCGACGATCTGTGTCTGCTCATGTGGAATTGTAACAATGGGACTGCAAGGAAGCGAATAGCCTGGACGTTGTGGAAAAGGCGCGGTGTACCGGGTATTGTGTGGCTGCGCCTTGGAATGAAGGCTCTGGGGATCGATCCCGGGGCAGCAGCAGCGCCCGCTGCAGCGAGCGACGTCCGCTTGCAAGTCTGCACCTTCTTGTGGCGTGCTCATTCGACAGGAAAGCAGGGCCCTCCGTGGAGGGACTATCCTTGGCCACAAGAGAGCCAAATTTCTGTTATAACTACAGAATTAACTGTGGTCTGTGTTGTTTCTATTTGGTTGCTGTGCCCAACAATGTACACTGAGGTGACAAAAGTCATCGGAAAGCGATGTGCACATATACAGTATCGCCTACGCAACGTATAAATGGCAGTGCATTGGTGGAGCTGTCATTTGTACTCAGGTGATTCTTGCAAAAAGTGTCCTACGTGATTATGGCCACACGACGGGAACTAAGGCTTTGAATGCGGAATGATAGTTGGAGCAAGGCGCATGGGTCATTCCATTTCGGAAATCGGTAAGGAATTCAATATTCGGCGATCCATAGCGTCAAGAGTGTGTCCAGAATACAGGCACTTCCTCTCACGACAGACAATGCAGTGACCGACGCCTTCACTTAACGACGGTCACGTAGAGTTGTCAGTGTTAACAGACAAGCAACACTGCATGAAATAACCGCAGAAACCAATGTGGGACGTACGACGAACGTATCCTTTAGGAGAGTGCGGTGAAATTTGGCGTTAATGGGCTATGGAAGTAGACGACCAACGCGAGAGCCTTTGCTAACAGCACTACATCGCCTCTCCTTGGTTGGTGACCATATCGCATGGACCCAAGACACTGGAAAACCGTGGCCTGCTCAGGTGAGTCCCTATATCAGTTGGTAAGCGCTGATGATAGGTTTCGAGTATGGTGCAGAACATACGAAGTCATGGACGCAAGTTGTCTACAAGGCGGTGTGCAAGCTGGTGATGGCTCCATAATGGTGTGGACTCTGCTTACTTGTAATGAACTGGGTCCTCTGTGTGTTCGGCTACTTGGACACTATTTCAAACAATTCATGGACGTTAAGTTATCAGACAACAATCAATGACAATCCGCCATGTCACCGAGCCACAATTATTCGCAACTGCTTTCAGAAACATTCTGGAAAGTTCGAGCGAATGGTTTGGCCACCCAGACAGCCCGTCGTGAAACCCATCGAACACATATGGGACTATCGAGAGCTCAGTTCGTGCACAAACTCCTGCACTGGCAACAGTAATGGACTGCTCTAGAGGCAGAGTGGCTCAATATTTCTGAAGGAGCCTTCCAACGACTTCTTGAGTCCTTGGAACGACGCGTTGCTGCACTACGCCGTGCAAAAAGAGTTCCGACACGATATTAGGACGTCTACCATGCACTGGGCTCGCATTCGGGGGGACAACGTTTCAGTCCCGCGTCCGGCTATCCTGATTTAGGTTTTCCGTGATTTCCCTAGATCACTTCAGACAAATGCCGGGATGGTTCCTTTGAAAGGGCACGGCCGATTTCCTTCCCCATCCTTCCCTAATTCGAGCTTGTGCTCCGTGTCTAATGACCTCGTTGTCGATGGGATGTTAAACACTAATTTCCTCTTCCGCATCGTGTGACTCTTGTCTTCTTGTCTTCTTTAGCAGTGAAAACATAGACTTGAAGTGTTATCCAGTGTTTATTAACCCTTAGAACTGTTAAGGTTGCGCACCAGAGCCGTCATAAGAGAATAACTTATTATCTTTCCCAAAGACGATAGCATTTTGGTGAACCACTTTGGTGAAAGTGCTGAGTAAGGAATGCGTGTTGCACAGAAAATCACTCGGACACTGTGGCTACAACACATGTAAGCTTGCCCGTCGAGTTCACCTTTACGCCACCCCGAGAAATGGAGGATAATTCTTTGAGAACGCCAGCTACTTGTACTGGCGAAGCGTGAAAGTACCAATCAAATAGATGGCGATAGAAGATACCGAAGAGACGACTCTAAACAGAATGAAACAGAAATATAATCATAATGCCTAGCTTAGTTCAGTTTTCCTACTGTAGGATAAGGATAGATCCGCGCGGCGTCGCGACACACGAGCACTCGTATATTGTTGCACTGGCCACCTGGTTACAAACAGTAACGTCGAGTAGTTAAAAATCTGAAGAGTAGACTGGAGGTTTGTGACGAAAATGCTTTATTGTTACGGATGAAAGAGAATTTCAGCTACTTTGAGTGAGTGTTCTGTCATGTGTAACAACCAACTTTTCACAGAGGTGCGGTTCAAGAGCGGTTCCTTTCTTCAGCAGTAACCGCTTCGTTGCTTTTAACAATATTATTTTTACATATAAAACTCTCTTTCTCTAATTAATCGGTATGTACAATAGACAATACTATGAATAGGAATTATTGCCTTTTATTACATATATTCGGGGAAACTAATTCATGACACCCACAGTCTCAAAAGTCAGCCCGATAACTGCCTTCAACGTCTATTGCTATCGACTCTGATTCCCACGTCAACTGCTTACGACGACACACACTTTGGAGTGCTAAATGGACAAATTTTTACAAACTGCCAATCTGCACTAAATGATTCATAATTCTCGCATAAATGAAGACGTCCAATGATTTCAGATTTTTAATTCATCTCGGAAAGTTACTTACGCCAACTAAAGTTTTCGTAAGTATTCAAAAGATAAAAAGTGATCAACTTCCCCATTTTTATTTTACTCAAAACACCTAATGTCACTTCGTTTCAAGAGGTGACAAGCGCTACAGTTTTTTAAATCATTTTTAATATGAAATCAGGCAGGTAGATAAATTTTATTCTAGCACATCCAGCCTCTAGATTCTTGAATTTCACAAAAATTCTGTTATGTTAGAACAACACAATATGTGTGAATTCTGGAAACATAAAAATGGCCCCCTCAAATAACGATTAACTTCACTTACATTTTGCTTTGCAAGAAATGGATGAGAAATGAGATGCGAGTATAGAATTGTTTTATTTCATCTAGATTTCAAATTGTAGTTTTAATATATATATATATATATATATATATATATATATATATATATATATATTCAGGTGACAACCATTCTCGAAGAAAATACTGTCGTTAGACTCTTTTAATATGTTTTCCGTCTTGGAGCTGGTTCATACAGAACTGCGGGACGAGTGTGAATGTGAATTTCCCAACATACTGTCTAGGTATTTGCGTAACGTGTCTTCTCCTGTTAGAGAAAAAAAGCGGTGTATGTAGTAGCTTCCAGGTTGTTATGACTGGAGGAGACGGAGCTTTTTTTTTGTTGTTTACAAACAGTATTACGAAGCTGTGCAGAAGTGGGACTTGCGTGGGGACAGGACAATTCGTAGCTGCACGCAAACACGGCAAAGTGTGTTTGATGCAACACTTAGTTTTCCGATTATGTGTTTTATTTATTCTACACGTAATATTTCGTGAACGATTCAAGGCATTGGAGCAGTATTACAGATAAATACTAAGAAACAAAATGGAGAATTTTTGTTGCATTTCAAATTTAGCGCATTACTGACTAGATTTTCTGTGAACACAAACTGCACTACTCATTGCGGAAACTACTGAATGCCATTAAAGAAAGAACGAAACTGCTCTTAAAGAATATCGTTGCATGAACTTCTTGCAGCGCAAAAGCACAGAGACGTTTATTTATATTTATAAATACTCAGTCTGTTGCTTACTAGACTACATTAAGCTATCTTGAACATCAGCTGTTCATGATTTTATACACTGACGGGAAAAAATCGAAACTCGAAATAGTAATTAATGTAGAGTAATGAAATTTCTGGAAACATATTTAAGTGATTAAACTTGCATTAGGGTTAATGCAAGCGCGAGTTACATTATTGCAAGTGTGAATTGCTGTTACATTAATGACCAATGTAACATCCAGAATGTTGAATGCAAACAAACATGCGTTGTGTTTAGAGGTACCGGATGGGGTATGGGGTTTCATGCATGTTGCACTTGGTGGATACATACAGGGACGATTAATGGTGTTTGTGGACGACGCTGGAGCTGTTGCCGATGATGTCCCGTGTGTGTTCGTTTGGAGACAGATTTGGTGATCGGGCAGACCAAGGCAATATGTCGGCACACTGTAGAGCACTTTGTGTTACAACAATAGTATGCGGCTGAGCGTTATCCTGTTGGTAAACACACACTGGAATGCTGTTCACGAATGGGAGAACAACAGGTCGAATCACCAGATTGACGTGCAGTTTTGCAGCCAGGGTTCGTGGGATAACCACGAGAGTGCTCCTGCTGTCATATGAAATCACAACGTAGACCATAACTCCAAATGTAGGTCGAGTGTGTTGCACGAAGACAAGTTGGCTTGCAGGGCCTCAACTGGCCTCCTCCTGACGAACACACGGCATCACTGGCAACGAGGCCGAACCAGCTTTCATAAGAAAACACAACAGGCCTCCACCCGGCCTCCAATGAACTCTCTCTTGACACCAATGTAGTAACAAATGGCGGTGATTTGGGGTCAGTGAAATGCACGCTACATGGCGTCGATTTGTTTCAGTTCGTTGTGTCTCTTTGATGCCAACTGCTGCGAAAATTGCTGCTGTAGATACAGTACGATCTGCCAGAACGACACGCCGAACACGATGGTCTTATATCTCGCTAGTGCCACGTGGCCATCCGGAGTCCGATTTATTTATAAAACTCATGCGACCGTACATTCTCGTGACCACCGCTGCCAGCAATCAGGAATAGTGGCTACATTCCTGCCAAGTCTTCCTGCAATATCGAAGGAAGGACATCCAGCTTCTTGTAAACCTATCACATGAACTCGTTAAAATTTAGTGAGGTGCCGATAATGGCGTCTTTGTCACCTTAAAGACAATCTTAACCAAAATCAGCCCACCACGTCCAGTTTGAAAGGTAACTAACGCTCAACACCGCTACAGCGTGTATTTAAATATTTAAAGCCCTGACTTTCATCCTCATAGTGGCGCCATTAGTACCACTTTTATGCGACTGGCGTGAAATTTGAACAAACATGATGACCAGATTAAGATGTAGAAACACGTCTACCAACTTCTGTTTACGTCGCAGAATGATGTTGCGATTTTTTTCCGCCAGTGTATAATCATTGTTGACAGCGGTGACACTCCCCACCATCGAGTCTAAGACATACTGAAAGTGTTTTGGAACCATCATAAATTATGGTCACTTTATGCCCACATCCAAGGCGTTCACATCTCTGTGGTGTCCATAAGACAGGAAAGAAATACGAGTTTAAAGTCCCGTCGGTTACTAAGTCATCAGACACAGAGTACAAGCTCGGATTGGGAGAAAATAGTGTAAAAAATTGGCCTTACCCTTTTCAAAGGTACAAACCGGGCGTTTGTTGTAAGCGATCTACGGAAACGCAACAAAATCTAAATGTGAATGGGCTGTCGTTCCACCATCAGGCTGAAGCGTGCTCTGTTGGCAAGTTGGATATGCTTTTTAGCGTGCTCGGACCATGAAATAAGATTGCATCAACGTTTATGGCAACTTATCAGTTCATACAAATTCTCCGTACATCGAGCGTGAAGTGGTGGTGTTCGTGTGCCCCTACTAATCTTTGTGCCAAGTGGCGTGCTCTGAGTAGAGACTCATAGATGGAT
This sequence comes from Schistocerca gregaria, assembly GCF_023897955.1. Taxonomy (NCBI): domain Eukaryota; kingdom Metazoa; phylum Arthropoda; class Insecta; order Orthoptera; family Acrididae; genus Schistocerca; species Schistocerca gregaria. The sequence continues at coordinate 194,515,948 of NC_064931.1, forward strand.
GGTGGCTTGTGTACCGCAAAGTGAGGAGGTGATTTTGATAGTGTAACTACTCATCGGTTTTCCTTGTCCATTTGGTGAGTGATTTTCTGGATTGTGCACTCTCTATCAACTGCAACAGTCCAGAATAGCTGTCGGGGACCCTGTAATTATCCCGTCGCTGACCACGACAGTAGACTCTGACAGACACAGTTAACATGGCGGCACGTTAAATGCCCAATGTCAGCATCACATCGGGGAGAGGCCCCATGCTTCGATTACCTATGTTGTCGCTGTCATTAAAGACGCTGCTGTAACCCTGTTTGCTCAACCTGCGCTCGACTGTTTCTCTCCCCCCCCCTCTCTCTCTCTCTCTCTCTCTCTCTCTCTCTCTCTCTCTCTCTCTCCCCTTATCTCCTTTTACCCTCTCTAGCTTCCAAACGACGGACATATGTATACTGTATCTTTCTAGTTGTGAACGCCTAAAATTATTGGATGGACTGCTCTTAATTTGAAGTTCGCCAGAATGATATTAATTGAAGACTACAACAGTTTTGCAGGAGACTGTAAAATATCACTTAGCTGGATCGGTGATGTAACATCCAGTGAGTTGCATTAAACGGAAAGCGTTACTTCTCGAAATGAATCGTGTGGAGAAAAGTACCACTGTATTATAATCTGGAGACAAATCTGTGGCTGTGTTCCCGTCAAATACACAGTTTATTCAAGTGATTTGTTTTTACTGTTTATTTAATATGGGTTACATACGACCAAAGCATTTTCATCAGATTTTCTTTTCTGAATTACCTCTGCCTGTGAAATGTAAATTTACTTGTGTCTGCAACCATTTTTCTTTTACTAACTGTTGGCGAAAACACCATTTTTAGCGTACTGATAAGTGACAGGTATGACTTCTGGCTGAATTACGGCACTGTTCACAAAATCCTTTGCAACAGACGCCCAGAAAAAGTATCAGTTTCTCATGCAGATGCGTTATGTTTATTTGATTCTTAATTGCAGTGGCATAAACAGTGACAATTTATCAACGTTTCTTACAGTTTCAAAAGAAAAACGTTTATACTTATGACGATTAAAAACTAAACAGTTTATCTTATTTGAAAAAAATCTTTGCGGACAGTTACTTATGTTGTTTTTGTCATTTATTTTCGTTGCAACGTCTGTTTATATAACTTCTTCCACTAAGACCACACTGGCATTACGAAATAACAAAGAAAAACACTTCCCGTGAAAATGAAAGAAAACAAGAACAGCTATCAGTGAAGATGTTTTTCCAAACTCCACAGAACAAGCAGGAGCAATGAAAAATAAACACCTACATGTTTTACATTCTCAAGATTACGTTTTCTAACCGAATTCTATTTATTAGCCGAGTCAGGAATTTGAAACAAGTAATAATTTGCTAATTATCTGAAAAATATCAGAAATGCGGACCAATGAGTGCCATTTTCATTCCAATTTGTCTCTCCTACTTTCGCCTGCAGTGGATTAAGTGGTAGCCTTACGACTTAAAATTCCAAGTTTTCATCTCAGAAGATGAGTGCTACAAAAAATGAAATGGAGTGATCGTATGGCATTGCTGGCCGTGAGGTACCAACCGGGGAAGTTCGGCCGCCGAGTACGAGTCTTATTGCAGCCAATGTCACATTGGGCGACTCGCGTGCCTGTGATGAGGATGAAAGGATGATAAGGACAAACGCAGCACCCAGTCCACGACTGGAGAAAATTTCCCACCCAGATGGGAATCGAACCCGGGCTCGCTGCATTTTTGTTTCTTTATTTTATTGGGTGTTGTTCGTTGCGTTTGGTCTGGGTGGACGTCACATGACATCGTTCATGTCGTGTTAATAGGATTAGATACCTCTATCAAATGACACAATGTCGTAGAAAATGTCATAATATATTGGAAACTCAAAATAAACAAAACATAATAATAAAACATTAGACTGTTCAATTACAGGCTGAAAAATAATAACATTGAATGGACACAATATGAATTTAATTCATTTCACAAATATTAACGAGGGACGAGGACAGGGAGATTATTTGTAACCATCCCGACATTAGCTAGGAATTGTCTGAGGTAAGCATATGCCGGCCGCGGTGGTCTCGCGGTTCTAGGCGCGCAGTCCGGAACCGTGCTACTGCTACGGTCGCAGGTTCGAATCCTGCCTCGGGCATGGATGTGTGTGATGTCCTTAGGTTAGTTAGGTTTAAGTAGTTCTAAGTTCTAGGGGACTTATGACCACAGCAGTTGAGTCCCATAGAGCTCAGAGCCATTTGAACCATTTTTTTTAGGTAAGCTTAGAAAACAAAAATCAGGACCGTTGTATTACGACAAACGAGCATAAATCCATATGATTTAAATTATAATACACTGCATCAATAACGATTTTGATGAATGAAATGAAGCTTGCATCCGCTTTCTTCGAGCACCTGTCATTGTATAGAGCATCACAATAGTTCTATAGACCTCGTATGTGAACAGTATTGTATAGTACTAAATCAGTTTTATTAAAATACATCCCCATAGCACTGTTGTGAAAAATTAAAGTGTTGTTGTAGGGTAAAGGAGTTTCCCAGAGGAAACAGTTTTGGAAGGAGCCTCGTTTTGTGCTTAAGGACGTCCTCACAATAAGAAAATTCTCAGTTATGGTGCTACTCATTGACTGACTACTGCGGTACGTTTTATATTCACTGAGGTGACAAAATCCATCAGACACCTCCGAACATCGTGTTGGACCTCCTTTTTCCCGGTGTAGTGCAGCTGCTGAACGTAGCGTGGACTCAACCAGTCATTCAAAGTCGACTGCAGAAATATTGAATCATGCTGCCTCTATAGCTGTCCATGATAATGGAAGTGTTTCTGGTGCGGGATTTTGTGCGCAAACTGACCTCTCGATTACGTCCCATTAATGTTAGATGGGATTCATATCAGGCGATCTGGCGGGATTTTGTGCACAAACTGACCTCTCAATTATGTCCCATTAATGTTCGATGTGATTCATATCAGACGATCTGGGTGTGCAAATCATTCGTTAGAATAGTCCAGAATGTTCTGCAAACCTATCGCCAACAACGCATCGTTGTTTGGGAACATGAAGTACAGTAATGGCTGAAAATGGTCTCCAAGCAGCCAAGCCATTTCAAACCAGATGGCCCAGTCCATTCCACGTAAACACAGCCCACACCATTATGGGGCCACCACCATGTTGCACAATGGCTTCGTGAGGTCTGTACCACACTCTAACCGGCACCACCAGCTCTTACCAACTGAAATCGGGACTCACCTGTCCAGTCACGCTTTTCCGGTATATAGGGTCCAACCGATATGGCCAAGAACCCAGGAGAGGCGCTGCATGCACTCGCGTCGATCGTCTGGTGCCATAGCCCATTTACGCCAAATTTGGCCGCACTGACCTAGCGGATACGTTCGTCGTACGTCCTACATTAATTTCTGTGGTTATTTCACACCGCGTTACTTTCTGTTAGCACTAAAAACTACGCAAACATAGCTGCTTTCGGTTGTTAAGGGAAGACCGCTCGGTCACTGCGTTTCCCGTAGTGAGAGGTAAGGTCTGAAAATTGGTATTCTCGGGACATTCTTGACGTTGTGAGTCTCGGAATATTGAATTCTCGAACGCTTTCCGAAATGGAATATCTCATGCGTCTAGCTCCAACTACCATTCCGCGTTCAAAGTCGTTTTAATACCCATCGTGCGGCCATATTAAAGTTGGAAACCTTTTCACATGTATCACCTGAATACAAGTAACAGCTCAGTCAATGCACTACCCTTGTACTACTTATGTACTCGATTCTACTGCCGTCTGTATACATGTATACCGCTATCCCTATGTTTTGTCATCTCACTCGCTTCCCACGCCCGGGTTCCCGAGTTCGATTCCCGGCGGGGTCAGGGATTTTCTCTGCCTCGTGATGACTGGGTGTTGTGTGCTGTCTTTCGGTTAGTTGGGTTTAAGTAGTTCTAAGTTCTAGGAGACTGATGACCATAGATGTTAAGTCCCATAGTGCTCAGGGCCATTTGAACCATTGGGTTAAGCACACATAGAGAAATCTCAAAAATTCTCAGATCTAATGACCAAACGCAGTCAACAGCCTCTCTCGCTATCGTGGGTCTCCCGTGGACACTCTTAGGTCTTCCGTTCAGCTTTCTGTAACTGATACCCGTTTCACGTCATATTTCTGTGGAATGTTAGCTCCAAAACTCGCCCTTGAACATTGATTCCCGAAGTTTTCTATCCTTGATGCCGAAACAAAATCTTAATGGCTTTTTCCTTTATGTAAAGTGCAAACCATCGCTAACAGAACTGCCAAATTTAAGTTTTCCCCATCAGTGGAGAAGGAAGGGTCCGATGTAGCATACGTCCGATACACACCGTGACCCACTACTGACGGCACTGAATTTTCGTCGCGTTATTAATACACACAGAGGTCTTTTTAACATTCGTTAAGACTGTAGTTTACAGTGAAGGGCAATCTTAGCAAAATAAAGTATAGGCCCCTTACCCATTCCTCTGATGATATGCTTTCCAGATGTGTACGAAACGTTTGGTTTTCCAACATACTCCATGAATATAAACAACTGCGGATATTTTAGTAAGATCCTCGCCTCTGGTTATTAGTGTTACTTATCCGCATCAGAGGTGAGATGTCACTCACGACGTCAATGAGAAACTTTTATGATTCTTTCTGGCTTTGCTTGTTGTAGCTCGTCTACAGTACGGTGTTCTATATCCAATCGAGCCACCACGTCAGCCGGAGTACACGCACGCGATACGGTCCGGGCTGGCCATGAACGCGCCCGGTTCAATTACTGGCGATTAACGGCGCGGGCACTTGGGCTCAGGGCGTGCCTGCTGGAGCCCGTCTCGGCGAGAACGTCCACAAATATCTGACCTGCTCCCGGCCTCGCCTTTGCCCTTCTTGTGCGTCCTCTCCTTCTAGATGCAGGTAATACCATTATAATCTGGATAAGCATCTGCTCCCTATTCACCTCTCAGACGAAGCAATAATCGTCACAGTATCAGCGATACACGTATGAACAGAAGCATATATTCACGTCACCGGAAAACAGAAACCTCGTCTTAAGTGGTAACACAGACAATGACTTTACTAGTTTCAAGCGTAGTTTTTTTTCTAATTCTTCTCGCGAAATAAGAGTTTTGTATTTGTACTTCAAGAACGCCTCTGGACTTTACGCAAATGATTACATACCTGTCCGCTGCCAAAATACACTCAGCCATGAAGACGAGGTACGAAACAAAGCCCCAGAAAAATATAACAATTTCGGGAACCTATAAAATGATAGAAATGAATCGAAGAGGAACAATTACATTTGTCCTTGTTTTAAATGCTTGGGATCATAAAACGTTAGAATACCGATGGATAGCGTCTTGATATTTTGTATGTGATTTGTATGCGTTACTGGTTCGTCGAGATCTGTGTGCCTCGTATGGAGGCAAAAGAAAGACCACTTGCCTATCCAGATTATACAGGGTGTTTCAGTAAAAGCGTTTAAAGCTGAAACTGTAAGTGTGAGCTGCTACACTGGACATAATGATACATTGAACATGTCGTCTGCGACGTCAGCGTGAGAAGTTACTGACATATACCTGTTTGACAGGAATAAGATGTCCTGAGTGAACGTTGTGTTGCATATTAGTTTTCAAGCAGCAAGAATTCTGGCAAAGAGGTCCATGCCTGGGTTCAAAAGGGTGCCATACGCAAGCAATTTCATAGAGTAGCGTGGTAAATAATTCAGTGGGTTTAGATCGAGGGTCTTCCAGGTAGCAATCCAGTGGATCACGAAACGTAGCCAGAATGAATGTAATATTGGAAACTATCCACTAGGCTGTGGCTAAAACATTTATCAGCAGTACTCTTCTTCGACTAGTGTTAGCTACGCAAGGTTTTCCGGATAACTTTTGTGAAGTTTGGAAGGTAGGAGAGAGGTGCCAGTGGCAGTAAAGCTGTGAAGTCAGGTTGTGAGCTCTATCAGCATAGTTCGGTAGGGCATTTACTCTCGAAGGGTAAAGGTTGCGTGTTCGAGTCTCGGCCCGGCACACTGTTTTAATCAGCCAGGATGATTGTGGACCGCTACGATAAAGATGGTAGGTGCGCGGTCAATCTTTGACTTAAATGCAATGGTGCATACTCCTACCGCACAGTCAAAACATGTTGCACGATCCACGTGCTCAGATGGCTATTCAGGCTGACGTATAAGAGATATGGCTCAATTACACTATTTCGCAAATACGAGTGCAGATATTTACATAAAACTGTACATGTTCAAATATTTCGACCGCATTGTTAGGTTAGTCTCATCCCAAATGTGAATTATCATGTTTTCGAATGACATGAGAGATGGACATTAATCTAGTGATAAAGAACATGAAGTGCAGATCTTCCATTATTGAAGCAACCACTGACACATCAACATCCGCGATGTGAAGGAACTACACCCTCTAAGTTCATTACACAAGCTGTTTCATGTACTCCTTTGGTGGAGTACACTTCGACAAGATCTAGGGTATGCTCTTGAAAGGCAGATCTAGAGAGCATCATAACTGATCTTTTCGTGGTTTGCAACGAACCGTTCACCCATAACTGCCGATCGACAATTATGGAGAACGCCTGCTGGGATTTCATTAGCCGTGCAGGTTCTCTGTAGCAAGGATGTAGCCGTCTCTACCGTCCCACCCTACAAATGAAAGAAATTGCGTGAATCGTTATCACACATACATACTTCGGCGCTTTAGCGAAGGCTAGAGTATCTCCGTGATCGTAGGTGTATCATAAAGGGTTGAGTTGTTTGGGGGAAGAGACCAAACTACGAGGTCATCGGTCTCATCGGATTAGGGAAGGACTGGGAAGGAAGTCGCCCGTGCCCTTTCAAAGGAACCATCCCGGCATTTGCCTGGAGCGATTTAGGGAAATCACGGAAAACCTAGATCAGGATGGCCGGACGCGGGATTGAACCGTCGTCCTCCAGAATGCGAGTACATTGTGCTAACCAGTGGGTCACCTCGCTCGGTCCTGCATCATAAAGGCACGTGTTTATATCCATATTTTCTTTCGCTGGCCTCGCAAATGATATGTCATCAGTACCTTTGCCCAGTGTAACAGACTCTGTAGTTTCAGTTTTGCACTCTTTTTCTAAACAGACTGCACTGCAATTCCTGTACCTATCATATTTAATAAAGCATTCTCGGATTTCTTGCTGCGTCATGTAAATGGCGGAGACGATGGCGGTGATAGCCGAACGTTTGAGGCTTTACCCGTTTCTGACGCGGGAAGAATACCGAGAATGTCTGATACGAGAAAGTCGCCGCGAGAAACTTGGTTCTGATGTTGTGTCTGGTGTTTTAGGTGGCGGGCAGAGAAGTGACGGCAGGTGGTTGGCCCGCGATCCGGGCGGCAGCAGCGGCAGCCGCGCTTGCGTCATGCACTGAACAATTCGTTCCCAGGCAGCCGGCGTCAGGCAATTGTGTGCGGCGCCCGCCAGGCCGCTCTTCACTCTTATGTAATTCGCCGTCAAGTTGGCAGCAGTACATCTGGAACCGAACGTGTGTTTACCAACGCTCCGCTGGACTCGGGCGAGTGTTTCCCGACCAGAGCGCGTCAGTCCGTCCGCGGTCGGCCGCCGCTGCGCGCGCTTCCGCCCGCGCCTGTGCCGCCGCTCCGTGCCGCGTGCTCCACGGCCTTTCCATCTCAATACACTCCGTTGCGAGGGTCCTACTTTTGACCGGGTCTGTCGTTCCGCAAACGTGCTAGAGACGACAAGATATTTTAAAACCCTTCTGGACTTCCAGTGAGTTTTAGCTGGTAGAGTGTTGTTCCTTCGTGTCTGTAGTGAGTTGACAGTTTTGTTCTGTAGGTGCAGTCTTACGTTACGTCCGAGCCACAATTCTAGAACAAGAACGTTATGAAAACGTTGTACAATATCATATAATAGCTTATCTCACTACTACGACCCCTACGTAGCGTCCTTTGGTAGGCCTTTTTAGAGAAATTGTACCTGTCTCTGCCTTCAGTAGAAAGGGGGAAATAATCGGAAATAAGTATTTGTGTACTAGGTCGGAGTTGCAGAGTCTCTGTAACAGGACTTTCGAGTAGCAGAGGATCGACGGCAGCCGGTAGTGAGGCATACGTGTGACAAATGCAGGATGGGCTCAGTAGCGTAGTGTGAGTGCGAAAAGAAGCGTGCAGAATGTGCGGACCGCGAGTGCGCTGAGAGCGGCCATGAGCCGGTTGCTGGTGCCCGAGCTGCGCCTGCCGACGCAGGCGTGCTCCGCCAGCGACGCGGAGTCGCAGCCAGCGACGCCGTCCCCCACGTCGCCGGACGCGTCGGCCAGCGCGTCGCCGTGCACGTCGCCGTCGCAGCAGCAGCACAGCTCGCCCGCGCCGCCGCTCACGCTGGCGCTACCGCAGCACAACGCGTCGTCGCTGCTGGCGCCGCCGCAATCTGCTGCGGGCGCCCCGCGTCGCAGGCACTCCTGGATCTGCAGGTTAGGCGCGCTTCCGCCGCAGCGCTCTGCACCGTCCTTCTTAGCTGGCCTCTTCTTTTAAAATAATCTTCACGATTTTTCTTCTCTAAATTAAGATCCGAGCCTCCGACAACATCCTTCAGTGACGTTCAGGAAAGCATATCAGTGATAGCCGCTTCCGTACATATAAACTGTGTTGTGGTCTTTCTTGTAACAGAACATCAAACTGGCGTCAGTGTATTATTTTCACACTCATGTATGGGGGCAATGCGAAAATGTTAAAAGTTTACGAGGAATCGTCCATGGTCTTAAGCTCGAAATATACCGGGTGATCAAAAGTTAGTTGTTGTTGTTGTCTTCAGTCCTGAGACTGGTTTGATGCAGCTCTCCATGCTACCCTATCCTGCGCAAGCTCTCCATGCTACCCTATCCCAGTACCTACTGCAACCTACATCCTTCTGAATCTGCTTGGTGTATTCATCTCTTGGTCTCCCTCTACGAGATTTTACCCTCCACGCTGTCCTCCAATACTAAATTGGTGATCCCTTGATTCCTCAGAATATGTCCTACCAACCGGTCCCTTCTTCTAGTCAAGTTGTGCCAAAAACTTCTCTTCTCCCCAATCCTTTTCAACACCTCCTCATTAGTTATGTGATCTACCCATCTAATCTTCAGCATTCCTCTGTAGCACCACATTTCGAAAGTTTCTATTCTCTTCTTGTCCAAACTATTTATCGTCCATGTTCCACTTCCATACATGGCTACACTCCATACAAATACTTTCAGAAACGCCTTTCTGACCCTTAAATCTATGCTCGATGTTAACAAATTCCTCAGAGACCGATGACCATAGTAGTCCGGTCCCTTTAATCCCACAAACCAACCAACCAACAAATTCCTCTTCTTCAGAAACGCTTTCCTTGCCATTGCCAGTCTACATTTGATATCCTCTCTACTTCGACCATCATCAGTTATTTTGCTCCCCAAATGGCAAAACTCCTTTACTACTTTAAGTGTCTCATTTCCTAATCTAATACCCTCAACATCACCCGACTTAATTCGACTATATTCCATTATCCTCGTTTTGCTTTTGTTGATGTTCATCTTATATCCTCCCTTCAAGACATCATCTATTCCGTTCAGCTGCTCTTCCACGTCCTTTGCTGTCTATGACAAAATTGCAATGTCATCGGCGAACCTCAAAGTTTTTATTTCTTCTCCATGGATTTTAAAAAAGTCAGTACAAATTAGTCAGTATAAATTTGAAAACTGAATAGATCACGGAATAATGTAGATAGAGAGGTACAAATTGACGCATATGCTTGGAATGACATGGGGTTTTATTAGGACCAAAAAAATACAAAAGTTCAAAAAATGTCCGACAGATGGCGCTTCATCTGAACAAAATAGCAATAATTAGCATAACAAAGTAAGACAAAGCAAAGATGGCGTTCTTTACAGGAAATGCTCAATATGTCCACTATCATTCCTCAACAATAGCTGTACTCGAGGAATAATGTTGTGAACAGCACTGTAAAGAATGTCCGTAGTTATGGTGAGGCATTGGCGTCGGATGTTGTCTTTCAGCATCCCTAGAGATGTCGCTCGATCACGATACACTCACAACTCCACGGCCAACAATCGCACGGACTGAGGTCTGGGGACCTGGGAGGCCAAGCATGACGAAAGTGGCGGCTGAGCACACGATCACCACCAAACGACGCGCGCAAGAGATCTTTCACGCGTTTGGCAATATGCAGTGGTTCTAATAAAACCCCATGTCATTGCAAGCACGTGTGTCAGTTTTTACCTGTCTATGTACATTATTCCGTAGTTTATTAAGTTTTCACATTTATACTGACTTTTTGATCACCCGGCATATTGGTAACACTTGTCGCGAGCCGTAATGGGAAGTTACGACAGCTGAACGTCCCATTTGTAAACCAGTTACGCAATGACGCTTTTCTTTAGAAATACTAGGTAGTTAACCTTACAACGGCCTCAACATGCTAGGTGCTAGACGGCGATAAAATTGAATTTTCAGAGAAAAACATTCAGTTTGCATGCGTAAGTATAAAAAACACAAATAAATAATAATTTAGCACTGTATTTTCGTTTTCTTCTTTCACCACATAATGATAGACAGATACAGGGCGTCCATATTAAATTTCCAGTTTCAAAACGCTGTATAAATAGAAGCACTGCTGAGAATAACGTAAAATTTAAATGACATGTTATTGATGCAGAGAGAAACGTCGTGGGAAAAATATTTACAAAATTTTACCAATAGCTGCCACTGTAAGCGTCTTAGCGCAAGTGGGATCGACTACAAAACACAGATGAATCGCAATACGACAACAATTGTTTGAGTTGCATATTACACCATCCGTATTGTTCAATGTGCATGCCTCTACAAGTCCGGTACTCAACAGTTGTCGCACCGTTAGTACAGTAAGGCCAGCCACCACGGCAAGTTCGTACCACATCGGATGAGGAAAATCTTTTGTTTATTTTCTGAGGCCAAAAAAGGCAAAATAACATCGGTTTTTTCTCCTGGGACCAAAATCCGCATAAAAAGCAAAATTACATCGGTTTATTTCTGTCATGAGACTGGCGCAAGACATGTTAAATACGCTTTTTACTGTTTCCTGTCATAAGCTGAAATCGAGAAACAACACGTTTTCCACGACAGATCGGAGTACCGCGGCGGTCACATTCAGACTGCGTTGCCCTGTGGGTGCCTTCGGTTCAGCTAAGTTCGCAAATGAAGCACTCAACATGTATCAGATAACCCCGTAGCCAGAAATCACGCAGATTAAAATCAGGTGATGTGAAAGGCCAGGCTGTAGGGAAATGACGGCTGATAATTCCAACATTTCCGAGGTGTGTCTATAGCAGCCACTCCACTGACTTTGCAATGAACGAAGGAGTGACTTTATACTCACGCATCCACGTTGTTTAGTGTCTGGAGTGACGTAGGTGCGCAAAAGACTCTTATAGCGTTTACCAGAAACGGGGCAGGTAACAGGACGTTTCGGTCTCATTTCCTCGAAAAACAAACGATTCCGTCAACCCGCAGCACAAAATCACCTTTCCAGAATGAAGTGGTACCGGTAGATGTGCGTGCGAAGTTTCCGTTTTCCATTATTTGCGCTTCTGCGTATTGACATGCCCTTGGAGAAGGATATGGGCCTTGCTGTCCACAGAATGTCCCATGACCATTAATTGTCCACTTCCATGCAAGAAATTCTAGAGCAAACGTTTGTCTTCTTGGCAGTTCATCTGGAAGCAACTCCTGAACATGGTTGATTTTGTATGGATAGCAGTGCAGAATGTTTCGTCAGATTTAATGTACGTACATTGCTTGCAGCCATGTCCAACGTTCAGACAATTTTGTTTACACACCCCCACTTGATCCCTCCTGCACTGCTGTGATCACAACTTCGACAGACGTCGGATCAACTGCCTTCCTCCCACTGCCACATTGTACTTCAAAAGAACCTGCCTTTTCTAAATTTGTAATCATTTTCTCCAGACCCTTATGAAACATCGGAGCAATGTCTTTTATCATACCTTTTTGTGTCTGTAACTTCTGCAGGGTTACTGGTGCACAGGCACCGTTATTGTAAGCGAGGTTTACCAACAGCTCGCGATCCTTCATAGAGACAGTCATGCTGGGCGTTTCGAACGCAAACAGGGAACAGCCGTGTGCCGACAGTCTGTTGACGTGCATATTCTGACGCTCACAGCATCAGCTGTTGATCACACTTCGGCATTTTTTTTATTCCTTGACGTTTCCCCTTGGGTCAATAAAATTCTGTTCAAATTTGACGTCATTCTGAGCAGTGGTTCTTTTTCCAGTGTCTTGAAACTGGACACTCTTTATATACTTCAGAGCTCTGTAAGCAAGTGAACAATATATTATGGAAAATGGATCAATCAGCTCCAAAGATAACGTAGGCCTCCCGCTATAAATAAATGACACACAAAAGCTGAAAATAAGGAAACAGCCGTAGCACAACACAAATAATTCGCATCATTTCGTGATTACAACCAAAGTTCGTATTTCAAGCGCACTCATGCCTACAAAAAAGCGAGAGAATGATTTATATCAATTACAGAAACAACAGTAAGACGTAAAAAACGAAAATGAAGAATAGGTCGTCCACAAAATAGTATCAGTTCGTATATTAGCTGCTTCAATACTTATTTGGTTAACAACTGTTAATTAGCTGCCACATTCTATCGTCCCACTGGCTACCTACAACTAGACACTGAGACGCATTGCCAACATCTGTTCCATAACACGAACGAGCAAAGTGCACGGACACTGAAAACTTCTCCTCCTGGTAGTGAAAGCCTTCGTTTACTTAATCGAAATACACTTAGTTTACGACTTAGCCTTATTTCAGAAGGATGCACATTTCATTGATCAGATTACATTCCTAAAGTGTAACAGGGGATGAACTTTTTCTGGTGCATGACCATCAGCTTCTATTTACTGCTTTGACTGAAGTCTTGTGCGTGGCTCTAAGTAGTGTACTTACAACCTATTCAAGTACATTGAGTTATACGTCGTGTCTATTCTGGAAGGAGAAATTTCCAAGGTGCTGTCGTGTAACGACAATTTAAAATTCAAAGTTCATTCGTATAACACAAAAAAATTGTGTAACACTCACTCTGATTGAGTCTAGATACTGAATGAAGACATTTCATGCGTCAAACACTCATATATTTTCGATTTTTATTGGTGCTAGGTGTTTCGAGCGAACGTCCTAAACATTAGGTGGTTGTTCGTGAAATTAGGATACACAGTTGCTATTTCTGTAACCATGTGCCGGTTTACATCTACGTGATTACTCTGCTATTCACAATAAAGTGCCTGGAAGAGGGTTTAATGAACCACCTCTAAGCTGCCTCTCTACCGTTCCACTCTCGAACGGCGCTCGGGCAAAACGAGCACGAGCTTTTGACTGTGTCGGAGGTGCTGCAAGCGATGTCCTACACCATTTTCCATACGATTTAAGAAAACAAACAGAACGAATAGGCATGTGCATGGTATACCTGCCCTTTAACACAAAAAGTGGCGCTCTCATGACACGTTGATGCATGAGACTTTCACACATGATGGCTGTGGCGTCTCCAGACACGTCCTTGGTCTGGAATCTCATTGACTGGAGTAGAAATGTATTCGGTGATGAGTCCCGCTTCGGACTGACCGCGATGACTAGCGAAGACGTTTCTGGAGACGCACTACAGAGGGCTAAGATACCAAACTGGCTGTCACCCGACATACAGCCCGACAACCAGGAGTGATGGCCGTGACTGCCATTTCTTTTCGTAGCAGGACCCCTTTGGCTGTCATCCGCGACGCCCTTATATCACAACGGTACGTTGCCGATATTCTGCGCCCCGCTTTGTTTTTCTTCATGGCAAACCATCCTGGGCTTACATTTCTACAAGATAATGCCCGCCCGCACTGCTTGTAGTCATGCTTGCAAAATCCTGCTGTGGCCAGAAAGGTCGCTGGATTGCTCCCCAATTGAGAACGTTTGAACTTTTGGAGCATTTTTGGCCGGACCCTCTAACCAGCTCGGGATTTCAACGATCTAACGCTCCAATTGGGCAGAACTTGCCATGACATCCCTCACGAGGAAATCCACCATCTCTGTCAATCAATGCTAACCGAATAACTGATCGCATAAGGTCCAGAGGTGGACCAACATGTTGTTTTGCTAAGTTTCTGAAACTCTTTCTGTAGAATAAATCAGCGAATTTTTTTGAAATTTTTAGTAAAGTGATAAGTCACTAGTTGTGTTTTATTGTAGATTTTCCGTTACAAACCACATTCAACAATGCGAACTCAAACGTCAATCCATTTTGCATTTACTATAGAGAGATGCTGTTTGATAATAGAGTTAATATGATCTCATGGCTACAGTCTTCAGTAATGCGGCCTCAGTCATTTAAAACACGGGCTCTTAACCTCCACATTGTTTTCACTTTTTGGCTGTGAATATCGGTCTTCAACTAACCCCATAATTACTGGAGAAAGACCGGATGATCATTCCGACATGGGAAACGCAATAAATTTGAAAATAAATCTAAAATCATTATGTGTTGGCCACATGTTTATATGGTGTTTTACCTTTACTCAAACCAACGTTTAACCCTCCTATACTATTTTCCATCATGAGGTATTCTGCATTTTAACAGCTTCGAATAATTTTATTGCTATCCAAATGAGGATCTCATTCATATTTCTCTGACCGCATCAATCGCCATCCGTGTTTATTCAGGTTACAAAACCTTTTTTTTGTAGCTGCTGTTTAGACAAAGGCTATCGTGTTCTCGGTTCTGTGTGGGATAATCCGCCCCTCGTCGGTTTTCCCACTATGGGTGTCCCTGATTTAGCTTCACAGTTACCTCCGATTCTGCTCCAGCTGGCAGATGTTACAACACGTCCCGTGTAAAAGAAATTGATCATAGAGGGAAAGCTACTGTAGAACGATAAACTAAGCTTCTCTTATACTATCTGGAATATTAGGCATTGCTTCATTAAAAGCTATGTGACCTTGGCTCGGACATTATTGACAAGCCACTATTAGTTTATACATGCAGTCCAAGATGGATGTAACACAGGCCTACGACAGGGATGCTGTGTCTGGTTTGGGCCTCGCTGTTTGAGAGGCGCCACAGGTTATTTAATGAAGTGATATACTTCTGTCCCACTGTCGTTTAACTGCGATGTGCCACGGCCGGTATCTGTTACATCAGAGATATTGTTGGCAATTTAACACGTACTTCCTCCTCAACAAGTAATGTAATTACATTTTTTGTATTACTAATCTATTTAGTACAACTGTTGAGCATTACGTCCAAGAACTTGTGAAATTTGGCACATCCCACTCAGGGGGCCAACAACTCTTCTTGTGAGCACATGCGTGTCGAGCATAGGGCGCAAAGCCATAACAGAACTATCTTCCGTGGCCTCACTCTTTTCTCAGGGTTCATTTATAGGATAAATTCCCTGTTGAAAACCAAGCTTGCTTGTAGAACAGCGATGATGGCTTTTCCTTCTATTTTTATTTACTTGACACCACTTTTCTAGGTTAACTGATATTTGGTCACAACATCCGGGTTTCTCCTCCGCCTTTCAAATAATTTTTACAGAAGTGCGCGTCGTGCAGGGAAGGTCGCCCAATACCCAGCATGGTGGTTAGTCCATTTGGGAGATCGGCAGATACACGTACGGCTCCCCACGCAGCCAGAGACCGTGAGTCCCTTGCAATCTCTTCAGACGATACTGTATGCTTCAGTGCAAATTGTTAACGCCCCAAGTTGTTTTCCTCGTTGGCCACGCCATGGGAGGAAAGTAAAACCGAGAGAACTGGAGAAACTCACTCACTCTACTTAGTTCCCGGTTTACACCTCGGCTGATGAAGAATCCACTTGTACAACGTCAATGATCTTTTTAGAAAATGTCGGAAATCTATTTGGAGATATCTCTTCGCTAGTAACATATAAAGTAGTTCTGCCTTAATTAAGAAAAGAAACTAATGTTACGCAGTCCAGAGCGTTAATTTTCTTCTTAACTTGATGACGTACCTGTTACTGTAACTTCCCGTAAAAGCATAAACAAGGTACAGGATTTAATTTTTCACCGAGACTTGGGAGAAACGGTGGGTCCACTTTGTACGTCATGTACGTCGACACCCGCAAGATAGCAAGGTGACACCAGAGCATTCACCCTCTATTTTGAAGGGGGCTACTTCCTGAGAAAGTCAAAATCATGGTCTAGTATTGCGATGTAATCCACATTTTCCGCCCGTGCTGTGGCACTTTACATGGCAACGTTTGAGGCATATGTCTTCCAGTTATACGATAAGCCAGTCTGTGGAGGCTGTTGTCGGCCACTTCATGAAAATTCTCCTTGTGTGCAACCGCCATTCTGTGTCAGTTTGGAGACGGTCACACTGCCGAATCCTCGAAGAATGCTAACCTAACTAAGGAATGTAATATCCAGGAATATAACGCCAGGAATTGGCATTCATACTGTGAAGCTGGAAAAAGGACAGTCGCTTATATCCCATCTCAGTGGTGTTGACCTAGGTTGTGGGCAGTACCTCGGGAATTTACACCCGACATTCCCTCAACGTCGACCTCTGATAACCGTGCAAGTACATTAGGATATGGGGGAGACAGGTCCACTCGTCTTGTGATTCCTGCAGCACTAAATTCATGGATCTCGACTCCCTGCACCCAGCCAGAGAAGCAACAACGCAGCAGTCCCGCGGTTCCAGACTGTAGCGCCTAGAACCGCTTGGACACTCCGGCCGGCTTTTCGGGGTCAGTTGCCACTTTCCGCACCATATAAATACCTGACCTAAATCCATTTGCAATTCGTTTTGATCTTCTGATGAGTTTATTATACGGTAAAAGACAGCATCATCAGCAAACTGTTTAACAGGTCTGTTCACATTGTCTCCCAAATCGTTTACCAAAATTAGAAACAGCAGAGGAGATATAACTCATCCGTGCGGAAAGCCAGATATCGCGTCTGTTTCACTCGATAGCTGCACGCCAATTAGTACGAACTGTGTCATTTCTGACAGGAAATCACGAATGTAGTTCCACAGCTGAGACGATACTCCACAGGCATTCAGTTTTGTTAGTTGCCGCTTCTCAGGAATCATTTGGACATCCTCTGTCGATAGCACTAGCTACATCGTGAGAATAAAGAGCTAGTTGTGTTTAACAACAGCGGTGTTCTCTGAATCTGTGTTGGATATTTGTGAATTACGTCGAAGGAAAAAGATTTATTCACAATGTGCGAACACAGTATATGGTCCAACACCCTACTGCAAATCAAAGGTAGTTATACCATATTGGTCTGTAATTCAGCGGATTACTCCTATTTTCTTCCCTGAGTATTGGTGTGACCTGTGAAACTTTCCAGTCTTTAGTCTCCAGACGAGCGAGTGGTTGTATGTGATTGCTAAGTGTGGAGCTTTTGTATCAGCATGCTCTGAAAGGAACATAATTGGTGTATAGTCGGGACCGGTGGCCTTGCCTTTAATAAATGGCTTAAGTTGCGACGCTACACTTATGGGATCTACTTCTAAGTTGCTAATGTTGACAGCTGTTGTTCTTTATTTGAACTGTGGAATACTTACTGCGTCTTCTTTGCTGAAGACATTTCGGGAAACTGCGTTTAGTAACAGCGCTTTACAGGGGAAGACACCGATATCATTACCATGGAATGGAGACTGTATCTTAGGAAAACTGAGAAGTGAATTTTTCTTCTGCATCAAGTATTGCTCTTTTGTTTTGCCGACGGCTTAATTTTATTACTCATACACTATGTGATCAAAAGTATCCGGACATCTGGCTCAAAGTGACTTACAAGTCCGTAGCGCCCTCCGTCGGTAATGCTGGAATTCAGTATGTTGTTTGCCCACCCTTAGCCTTGATGACAGCTTCCACTCTCGCAGGCATACCTTGAGTCACGAGCTGGAAGGTTTCTTGGGAAATGGCAGCCCATTGTTCACGGAGTGCTGCGCTGAGGAGAGGTATCGATGTCGCTCGGTGAGGCCAAGAACGAAGCCGGCGTTCCAAAACATCCCGTAGGTGCTCTATAGGATTCAGGTCAGGACTCTGTGCAGGCCAGTCCATTACAGGAATGTTATTGTTGTGTAACCACTCCGTCACAGGCAGTGCATTATGAGCAGGTGCTCGATCGTGTTGAAAGATGTAATCGCTGTCCCCCAGTTTCTCTTCGACAATGGGAAGTAAGAACGTGCTTATAACATCAGTGTAGGCCTGTAATGTGATAGTGCCACGCAAAACAACGAGAGGTGCAAGCCCCCTCCATGAAACACCATAACACCATTACCACCGAATTTTACTATTGGCACTACAAACGCTGGAAGATGGCGTTCACCGGACATTCGCCATAGCCACAACCTGACATCGGATCGCCACATTGTGTACCGTGATTCGTCACTCCACACAACGTTTTTCCATTGCCGAATCGTCCAATGTTTACGCTCCTTACACCAAGCGAGGCGTCGTTTAGCATTTACCGGCGTGATGTGTGACTTACGAGCAGCCGTTCGGCCATGATATCCAAGTTTTCTCACCTCCCGCGTGTCAGAGTACTTGCAGTGGATCCTGATGCAGTTCGAAACCCCTGTGTGATGGTGTGGATAGATGTTTGCCTATTACACATTACGACCCTCTTCAACTGTCTGCGGTCTCTGTCAGTCAACGGACCAGGTAGGCCTGTACGCTTTTGTGCTGTGTGTGTACCTTCACGTTTCCACTTCACTATCACATCGGAAGCTATGGACCTAGGGATGTTTAGGAGTGTGGAAATCTCGCGTACAGACGTATGGTACAAGTGACACCCAATCACCTGACCACGTTCGAAGTCCGTGAGTTCCGCGGAGCGCCCGATTCTGCTATCTCATGATGTCTAATGGCTGCTGAGGTAGCTGATATGGAGTACCTGGCAGTAGGTGGCAGCAAAATGCACCTAATATGAAAAAAGTATGTTTTTGTTGGTGTCCGGATAATTTTGATCACATAGTTTAAGTTATTTGTCACTCTTTGGTGTAACATCACGCTACCGCACAGCTTACTGCTTTGTGATACATCCTGGTATTGAACGGAGTATATCCAATAATCGACTGTACCTTGTTGTTTATGTGATCATATTTGTGTGTCCGAGACGGTGACGGCAGTTACTCGTCTTCACACATTAACAGAGAACTTCATACTGTCGATTATGTGTTCGCATTACTCTGTACGCGATTCTTTTCAAATTTTACTAAACACGCATCCTCCGACTATACATCCTGACCTAGGTTCCTGTGGCTTGAGGCATTCAGGTACGCGCATTTACTGTACGTCATTAATGATTTCGTATCTAAAAGAAACTCATAGCTGATTCCATCTCAGATCTGGTACTTTAACGAAGGTTTTCTCTATTAACGTCAGTTAATTACCGCTGATCAAATTAAATGTATAATAGGAGCAACAATAGTTCGTGTTAATTAACGCATGATCATGAAGTAGATCTGCATGGCATTGTTGTTGACTAAAGAGGACACTCGGACAACCATCTTCCACTACTGAGCAAATATTTTTAGAAATGAGCCTACTGTTTATCTTAGGAGTGTGTTGATATTCCTGTGTTAATCATATATGAACCTACGTTGGTCGATTCGGTTTTCTTTGACGCCAGTGTTATTTATCTGACGCTTCTGCTTCACAGATACGTGGATTGAAATCTGTGACTCTGCATCTTCATCTCTAGTCACTCTGTATGTCCCAGCCTGCCACAGTTGATGTGAATTTTGTTTTATTTAGCGTACATATAGATGTAGTAAATAGCTGTCCTTGGAGGCTGAATTCGCGCTGAATCAGGTGCCAGACTTTTTTTAACGAGCAGTAGTATTACTGACGCTGTCAGAGTTGGGAACTTTGGCATCTGGCCGCTTTTCTTCTTTTGCAGTGTACTTGTGAATCATTTTCTACACCACGTACTAGCGATACGCTAATAAGAACCTGAAAATAGGCACAACAGTCCAATTTAATATAACAAAAAGATCGCTTTTTCTTCTAGTCTTCTGCCTATCGTTGCTGGCAACATTGTAAGATATTTATCCATGTAACATTGTGCTGTTATATTTTCTCAGTATTCCGTGATGGTGTTCTTACAAATTAAAAGGAAGAAGTGGAGATACTTTAATTACGGCTGTCATCTTCGTGTCTAAATTTCGTCTCTGAGAATAAGTGAAACGACTTCATAAATAAAAACGATAGCCGTAATCCAGTTAGTGACAAGGAAGCGTCAGAAGATATAAAAAATCAGAGCGTATGAAATTTTATGATTACAACACAACAAGTAAATATGTAACAAATATACGGGACTGCGTTAAACAAGATGTAAACAAATATTCGGTGTTCCCTTAAAAGTTATACTGCACTGGGTATATCATACGCCATTGCAGCTGTGTTTAATGCAAAGGCAAATTTATAATTCTTATTTCAGCTGACTGAAAAAATATGGTTTTGACCTTCGCTTATACTTTTACCACATGGCAGATACTATAGGCGGTCGAGGAGCACCTTAGTTAGTTACATGTTCCATACATCGTTTGAACGAATCATTTATAAAATGATGTGGACAGAGTCAATTTACAGGATATGTACATATGGTTAGTGTTAACCTCCTTGAAGAGGTATCTACAAGACGACCGCAGGTGAATACATATTGTTCTTACTGCCCACTTTTTTGCAGTCAGTACTCTCTTTCTAAGTGGCGAGTTACCTCACGAAATTAATCCATAAGACACTATTGAGTGGAAATATGCAACATATGTTAGAAGGTTGATTCTTTTGTTCCTAAAAATGGTTCAAATGGCTCTGAGCACTATGGGACTCAACTGCTGTGGTCATTAGTCCCCTAGACTTAGAACTACTTAAACCTAACTAACCTAAGGACATCACACACATCCATGCCCAAGGCAGGATTCGAACCTGCGACCGTAGCAGTCGCACGGTTCCGGACTGCGCGCCTAGAACCGCGAGACCAACGCGGGCGGCTTTTGTTCCTAAAACTAACGATTTATGAATAGTATAAGTAAATAAACTTAGCTGCTAGAGTAGCTCAGTAATATGGAGCCGGCCGCTTCAGTCCGGAACCGCGCTGCTGCTACGGTCGCAGGTTCGAATCCTGCTTCGGGCATGGATGTGTGTGGTGTCCTTAGGTTAGTTAGGTTTAAGTAGTTCTAAGTCTAGGGGACTGATGACCTGAGATGTTAAGTCCCATAGTGCTCAGAGCCATTTGAACCAATTAAGTAATGTGCCTCCTCCAGTAATAGGCTTCATCAACATGTATACCCAAATATTTGGAGCATTTTGCCCTATTTAATGACTCGTTTACATCTGCTGCAAAAGTTGTTATTATGAATCAGTTTGTTGTACAGAGTCGAATATAGTGCGCTTTCTTAAAATTTAGAGAGAGTCCACTTTCAGAGAACTACTTAATAATTCTTTAAAAAAACCATCATTAGCCATCTCTTCTGTAGCTTTCTTTCTAACTGTACTTTTTTTAACACTGGTATGGTCTGTGATTCTGCTTCTTGAATGTTATGTAGAAGGTGAGGAAGAGGAGGAGGAGGAGTTTAATGCCTAATGTCCCGTCGGGAACAGGGTCGGTAGAGCCAAAACACAAGCTCGGAGTAGGGAAGGACGCAAAAGGAAATCGGCCGTGCCTTACAAAAGGAATCAACTCAGTATTTGCCTAGAGCGATTTAGGGAAATCACGGAAAACCCAAATCTGGATGGCCGGACAGGTGTATGAAACGTTTCTCTCCCGTAAGCGAGTCCACACAGTGCTAACTACTGCGCTACCTCGCTCGGTAAGTGGAACATCATTCACGTACGTAATGGGACACGAGTGTCCACAAAAATGAGCCCCACTCGGCCAGTCACTAAAATTTTCAATTTTTGAGACATTGTTTGAATTGTTCTGCATAAACATTTGGGTATCGGAGCAGGACTCACAGCCAGACCCGAACTTACATATGTGGTCAATCATCCCGTTCAGGGGAGACATTTCACTTGAAAGTTGCTTGACCGGTGTTGGTGGATAAATACATTTCAGTGCCTGTATTGTCTCGAATTTGCATTCTGTTTAAATATGATTCAAACCAGTTACATGTAACTTAAATCCCACTAAATTTAAGTTTTTGTAAGAGTGTTAAATAATCTACACAGTCAAACGCTTTGGAAAACCAAATCAATTGACAAATGGGAATATCTTATTAATTAAGGCCTGCTGTATTTGGTAGGTGAATGTATAAATAGCATTCAGTCGAGAAAACCTTCAGGAATCCAATGATATCGCCGGCCGGTGTGGCCGAGCGGTTCTATGCGCTACAGTCTGGAACCGCGCGTCCGCTACGGTTGCAGGTTCGAATCCTGCCTAGGGCATGGGTGTGTGTGATGTCCTTAGGTTAGTTAGGTTTAAGTAGTTCTACGTTCTAGGGGACTGATGACCTCGGAAGTTAAGTTCCATAGTGTTCAGAGCCATTTGAATCATTTTTTGAATCTAATGATATCCGAAGTAAATTGTTTCTACTTAAATGGGAGACTACTCTAGAGTACATTACTTTTTCGAATATTATGGCAAGGATGTCAGTAAGGAAACAGGACGATGATTATTTAAGTGTTTGCTGTCACCTTTCCTATAAAAAGATTTATCAGTTGCATATTTTAATGCGTCTGGAAAAATTCCCTCTGTCAATTATGTATTACATATATCTCTTACGATATTACTTATTAAGTTAGAACTACTTCTCTGAATTACGTTTGAAATTGCATCAACATCTTATGAACGTTGCTCTTTAGAATTCTATTAAACTCGTTGAAGGTTGCTGGTAAAAGTTACGTGGAATGAAATTTTTAATATGATATCGTGCTACTTCAAGTGAACCATTTAATACTACTTTTGCTGCTACATTTAGAATGTAACTGTTAAAATTACTCAAAACTTTTGAATTGTGAATCACAGCATTGTAATTTAGTTTTATTCGTATATTATATCTGTCCTGTCCGACAATATCCTATGTACATGAAATATATTCGCTGTTGAGGATATGGACAACCATCAGCTGTGTAATGGAATGACGACAATAAACATTTGTACCGGGCCGGGAGACGAACCGGTATTACCTGCTTATCGCAAGCGGTCTCCGTAGTATTTGGCTATCCGGGCACAACTCACGGACAGACCCAAATTTCCATTTGGCGTCAACCATGTGTCTACAGCCTGTACCCGTACATCCATTATACATATTCCCGTACACGGGAGACATTTTACTTGAAAGTCGTTTGCCCGGTGTCGGCAGATAAATACGATATTTTAATGCCTCTGTTATTACGAATTACAATGCTTGCATGTCCGAAGGATCTTTACATCGTAATTCGGAATAACACAGGCACTACAATATCTTACATATTCCATATAGTTTGTGCCTCAAGATTTGCTTTATTAATTTCTGTGTAGACGTGCGTACTTCTCGCCATTTTACGGACTACCCTTAAAATATTAAATTATTTCTGTTGTATGAAAGTAACATTGGATATTGACATATTCGGTCCTATATATAAATACCCCGCTCCAGCTTACGTGAGATTTTAATTCTCTTAATTATCCATAGCTTGCTTATTTTCTTGTAACCAGTTTTCTGAATAAGTTTTTTAAGGAAGCTACTTTCAAATACTGTCACAAATATATTGTGAAATCAGTTGAATTTAATGTTAGCATCTTTTTCTACACGGACCTCAACCTCTTTTAACTTACTCTTAAAGCGCTGTGTCCTGTTCTCATTCATAATTTTCACTGCCTTGTGTGAACCCACCTGAGAACTGTAAGGTCCTATACTGCTTATCTCCATTAAATGTTCCTCGTTACCAGATAGACCATCAACTATTTGGTACACATTAATTATTTGAACCTAAGCAGTATGTTAAAAATGTTATTAATGAGGGTCCTCTATCTCTCTGTACACGTGTTGGAAAATTAACCACCTAAATTAGATTGAAAAAAAAACAATGATTATAGTTCATTTTTCCTGTCTGTATCTGCACTGAAATCTCCAGAAGCTACTAAGAGTTTCTTCTTATCTGGCAGGTAGCTCAATAATGCATCTAGATGTCACATAGATGGGTGAAGGTTTTCTACACAGAATGTGGAGACTGTTAACACTACCACAGAAGTTTTCTGCCGTAATAACTCAAACAACTCAGAAGCACATGTTTCTGGTTCCTTCTCTACAAAAAAAATCGGTTTAATATATTTGACTTCATGGGTAACTTGTACATAACCACGTTAAAGTGAAACCATACAACGGTGTACTTCTATTATGTTAGTCGAGAAGCCGTGAATCTTATTAATAATTTCTAATTTCTTTCATGGGACACAATTGCTTTAAATTTTTCTCCTTTAGCGCCAACATACTGAAAACAGTGACGTTATAAACTCAGTCTTCATCCATCATCATGATGGATCTTCCTTACCAATGTGGCAGCTTTAATTTGGCTAATCAGTTACATAAAAAATGCGAATTTCGGATCTTCCTCTGTTATACCGTAATTAGAGTTCCGATAGCGCATAATCTGATCATAGGTATTATTATTATTATTATTATTATTATTTGTCTTGCTATTACTTCCTTTATTTGTCGAACGCATGAGAATTGCACAGGAATATTAAATTTGATACTGTTATCTCATTAGCTGAACTTTTATACATACGTGACGCCAATCTACTGAAGAAAATCTAGCGCATATTCACTTGTAGCGTCATTTTGTTTGTAGAGTGACTGTTGAGTTCTGTGTCTGTGAATTAAATCACGTGAAGAAATGTAACGACGAGACACTTTTTATAGCTTTACTAGCTGAATACCTGGCGTTGTCCAGCTATGTATTTATTTCAGTTTTCTGTTGGTCCATGCACTCCTTCTGCCAGTGCTATCTGCCCTCCTCCCCCGTTCCTCCGCCCCTCCCCCTTCCCCACCACACTATGCCCAACTGCCCCTCGATCTCTGTTCATCCCCTCTTCCCCCTTCTAAGTTCATCTCCTCACTTCCTCTACAGAATAATCGCCTCCTCCACCTCTATCTGCCCATCTCCTTCTTCCCCTCTCTCTGTCAATCTCCTCATCCCCCCTCTGTGTCCTTTCCTCCGTCCTCTACCCTCTCCTCCTTCCCCTCTTTTCATCCATGTCATCCTATACGCCTTTCTCTGCCCATGTGCTTTGCCTGCTCTCTCTCTCTCTCCACCACCGCTTCCCTCCTATCTCTTTCTCTTTCTCTTTCCCTGTTTGTCTCCTCCTCCCCACCTTTTCTCATCATCACAAAGTTGTAACACCCATCCCAGTAGCAGGCTGGTGGTTCTTACACCTCCCCCCCCCCCCCGCCCCCAAGTATTTCTTTCTAGATAGTAAGTAATACATGCACCAAGTTTGGCTGAAATCGATGCAGGGGCTTAGCAGCAGCTTTTTACCCGCGGCTTTGCCACAGTACGCACGAGTCACGTATATTTAACATATTTCACATATATTTGTACACATTTTTCCCCCTATATATCTAGTGAATTTCGCTCGACCAACAGTTTTGTTTTCAAGCAGCTCGTTCTCTGTAACGTCATGTCTCCTAAACTGTTTGTCGTACAAGGAAAGATTTTCAGTTACATTCCATGCCATATGTGAATATTATCTGCAAAATGTGTCGTAAATACAGTTAGTACTAAGGAGGTAATAAATTAAAACGTCATGTTGCTGCAGCAGTTTTACAGAAAGAACGGCAAAAATGTAACAAGCGATAATTATTTTTCCTTTCATAATTTTTTGGGGGTAGCGTCAGTGAGAAAAAGTTGCGCAAAGGTTTCAAATCATGTGTCAAGTTTGTTGTAAGTCATTAAGTCGTCTCATTCTCAAATACTAGAGGAATAAAGTCTGGGTATCGGCGTGTCGTGAGCTGTACTTATTTCTCACTCCCACCCCTTTGATAGGTACGTGGTTCCTACCCCCACAGCGTTTCTCTGCAGACAGTGTAGCAAGTTTAACTGAAATCGGTGCAGTGGTTTAGGAGGAGATGCGGAACATACATTCATACATTTTCATGATACGCATGTATTTATGTCAAGATACGTTCCAGGTTTTCACCTACCTTCAACTGGCTTCGTGCAATCAGATGTAAACATATCTTCGATTGCATTTTTAATGTTATTACTTTCTTATGTAGAATGACAATTTATCACTCTAACCTGTAATACGAGTCATAATGTAACAGTTAAATTACAATAAAAGTGTATTAACTTTCATGCTGCTGTCAATAACTGATCTTTGCAGTCATAAGGTGATGTTACATGTATTGTAACACTGTGTTCAATGCAACATTGGCCAAGTAATTTGCTTAAACTTGCAAATATATGGGAAGCAAAAAGGGAAGTAAGCAGCCAGTTTTCCTTACGTCTGAATATTATCTTAAAATTCCGTTGCGCTATGGATTTTAAGACATCTGAGTCTTGAACAAGCAAAGGCGTGTGGCCGTAGTGGTCTAGTGGGTGGAGCACTAGACTCCGGTTCTGGAAGTCTTAGGTTCAGTCTCGGGTACGGGTGGGAGATTGTCTTTGTTCCAGTCCCTCCAAGACGGTCCGATGTCCACTCAGCCTGCCATCAAATGAGTGCTGCGTATCTTTTCCGGAGAGTGGGGGTAAAAACCCGCTGGGGTACTGGGTCCATCCTCCTCCTCGTGCTGCGGTGACGAACGGACGCACTCTACCTGCAGCCGGGCCAGTAGTCCAGTCACACCTTGCCACACATACATTAATGTACCTTTGCAACAAATATCTGAACATAAAAGATGAAACTATTTATAGTGTTGTATTCATCGTTCAGCTAATGAATGAAGATATATTCTTACTGTGACTTAGCTTACTTTTGATGGCAGACTTTTGATGATTATCGAGTCCATTATCAGATTAGCTGACCTTCTGTCTAAGATATTTTTCCACTGTCCCGGATCATTATAAAAAGTTTGCTTTTAAAATACGATAGCACAGAACATGTACTCACGGGCATCAGAAACACAGGCCGCAGCGTGGAGGCCCCTCTTTTACGTCGATGACGGTGGCGATATGTCATAACACAGACTCTACCAAGAGCGTTGGAGAGGCGTCTTGTTCCATAGCCACTCAGCCGCAGCCAGATATTCACCGATGTTGCTTGGAGTGGAGCCTGAGATGTCCTCAATAGGAGACAGTCCAGCTGACATAAGTGAGAAACACAAAAAACCATATGTTGAGGATTGTTTCCCAAGAAGCACTGACGTATCCGAGGGCAGAGGAGAATTATGGATAGTTTTAAGAAAGTCATAAATCACTTGAGATCAGACAGTTGGATCCTGTATCGGTGTTAGAAAATGGCAGACTTTACAGAGCATCTTTTCGCTGAGTAGAGATACCTTCCACACGAGAATATCTTCAACACCTTCCTAGGTAGTTGTCAAGCAGAACTCATCGCCTCCCGTGATTTCAAAAATGGTTCAAATGGTTCTGAGCACTATGGGACTTAACTTCTGAGTTCAACAGTCCCATAGAACTTAGAACTACTTAAACCTAACTAACCTAAGGACATCACACACATCCATTCCCGAGACAGGATTCGAACCTGCGACCGTAGCGGTCGCGCGGCTTCAGACTGTAGCCCCTAGAACCGCTCGGCCACTCCAGCCGGCCCCGTGACTTCGGTCGTACGTTTCCTCTTAGCGCGGTTCGAGTGTCCAGTTGAATATCTACAGCCATGTACTCTGTAAAGTGGGTGAGCGGAGGGAACAGTAATGGGAAAGGGATTCTTTACGGAATAACGAGAAAGTTGTTATCCGGCAATGAACTCATAAGGAATTTATTGAAATGTGATTCATTCATCCGGTGTCAAAATCCACAAGAGTCGAAGGCAACTTTTTTCACAAAACTGGAAGCCCAGTGCGGTTTATGCTGGCTGTGGCTATTTCTCCTAAATCTAGGAACTCCCGTTATACCAGTGATACGTCACCATGTGTTAAATCTTGTGCTGTGTGACATCGGAGATGGGGTGTCCCATGACGTTCGCTCGGCATCGAAGTTCTTGCCCGTTTAAGTACAGTGATAACACGTATTTTACACATACTGCGCTTGACCGTCACGTCGATAGGCATAACATTATCTTATGATATTCGAATGATGTAACACGCCGTATTATTCCTTTCGCCCTGGCATCACGACCTTCCTTTACCCCGCTCGGCAGCTACTTGTAAGTCAATTAACTCTGAATGTGTACAGGTACATTCTTCAACTCATCCTCATGTAGGTCTCAAGAAGCTACAACAAACGTAAACACTTTTCTGTAACACTAAGACTTTCTTTTACATTATCTACTGTGGGCGCCGGATATGATTATATATAGTGTTTTGTGGTCTTAAGCCACTGATTTCGAACGGGTATACCAACAGGCACAGGATGGATCATAATGTGTGTAGTAGAAGAGTTCTTTATCAATAATTGTTACGGCACATTATGTCAGACTCAGTACCGATTGTTAATGTAGAAATAGTGTTTCCAGACACGTTTTCTGAATCAGAAATGGTGTTGCTTTTCTTCTTGAGAACGCCGTATTCCTACTTCATAATAACAAGTACCAGCTTTAATTTTTGTAGGGAAATTCCGGGTAAGAAACACATACTGTCATCTCAAGGAAGAATGACTTAATCGTTTATCATTATAGTCTGCATTACATGGCAGACATCATATCCCGGTGTTAGGTGAATTCTTTGCTGGTACGCAACATTTAGGAAAAGAAAGCAGTGGCTAGGAAGTAATATTTATCAGGACAAAGTGTGAGTACATCTTTAAAGATATTACAACATATTTGTGTATACTTTCTTATGAATTTCCGTATAGAAACGAAAGTCATGGTAGGTGACATCTTGATAGAGCAAATGTGACGGAGTTTCATAATTTCTAAACAGTCTGATGTCAATACCGAAGGAAAAACAAGGAATGCAGAATGATGATGGCTTAACATGTCATCTATGAGGAGGACATTAGAGTTGCAGCACATGGTCGGATACGATAAGAAAGGGGAAGGCAAACCACCTAGACATTTGCTTTTGCATATTTAGAGAAACCACAGAAGCCTAGGTCTCGAGTACCAGTCGATGGAGGAACCCCACCAATCAATAATGCTAGCTCATTGTCTTAAAACTGTGTAGCCTCTCTCGATAGCTGACCTCATGAAAATTTTTGAAAAATATTTTTTTTTAATTTTGAAAAAGAAAATTTCACAAGAAATTTAATTTTACCGTTCCTTAAAATTCAAAATTTCAAACGTAATTTTTTAGGCTTTTTCCAGTCTGGTCATTCAGTTGATATTGACGAGCTGAGAGACGGTACACGTGTTGTGGGCTAGGGATGAATTTCGGGAATTGTTGGCCGTTGCGATTGTGGCGCAGTAGCGTGACGCTCATATTTGTGGCTACGTTGGTAAACACAATGATGCTGCCACTACGCTCACCGGTTTATTCGTATTTTGACGATACTGGTCACTGATGCATACTGAATGTAGATCACGATGCAAATTTCCTCTGTGTATAGTGGGGTCCGAGGGGAAAAGAAGTATCGCGAACTGAACAGAGTTACGAGTCGTCTGATTTCAGACCGTGATATGTACTGCCACTGCGTTAGCTGGTTTACACACATCAGCAATTTATATAGCGCCGATAGCTTTCAGCGCAAGAAAGTAAAAATTGATGTTTTTTATATACACACCCTGAAAAAAAAGTGAAGTACACAGAAGACATGGTCGCCTGTCAATGTAACTTAGTATACGGCATCTGCGAATACGTAAGTGATTAGAGTTTCTCTGCGACAGACAGCACGGCCACCAGAGTGCTTTAGCGTAGTTCGAGTTTAGGCGTTGTTACCAGGCCTCTTGGGATATAACAAGGGGCGCAGCAGGGAGGAAGAATTTTTCTTCTTTCTACTCATCATTACTAAACCTTTCATTCTAACAAATTTCCTGTGATCCATAATAAGTGGCAATCTATGGTACTGGGCAGGAGTATTTCTAAACGCTATGGTTCTTACAGATTATTTATTCAACTGTTTATGCAAGTCTTACATTCGACCAGAGTTTCACATATACAATACTACAGTAGTATAGGAAATGACAATCATCTTAATGGGGTAAATAGTAATCAAATGGCATTGATAGAACTGAAATGACTTTAAATCGGACCAAGAACGTTAATACTAGCCTTGGTGGTACTACTACTACTACTACTACTACTAATATCACTACTACTGTTGCTGCTTTTACCAAAAATGTTGAGAACAATAGCGATATTAGCAGATACAAAATGTAATTATAACTGCACAAAAGTGATATTTTTTGAGCAATCACGTTCTGTGGGAGAGAAATGTGGGTTGATTGCACCACCTAAGAGGTTTGGGAAATGAGGAAGTACTGGTTGGACACATCAGAGGCAGCAACCTTGTGTCGGGTGCATACAAGGGTTTTTAGATTAGGTGACTCCCCACACAACACAGACAACGATAACGATAGCTGTAGGAAACCCAGAACTATCAATATAACATCCAAAGAAACACCCGCAACAGGTGCGAGTATTAAAATACTAATGGTTAACTGCCTAAGCATTCGCGACTAAGTACCGGAGTTTGTAGCGCTGCTAAAAGGCAGTGAAGGATAAATGGCTCTTAGCACTATGGGACTTAACATCTGAGGTCATCAGTCTCCTAGAACTTAAATCTACTTAAACCTAACCAACCTAAGGACATCACACACATCCATGCTCGAGGCAGGATTCGAACCTGCGACCGTAGCGGTTGCACGGTTCCAGACTGAAGCGCCTAGAACCGCTCCGCCACTTTGCCCGGCTAAGTGAAGGTTGCGTAATACCATGCACAGAAAGCTGGTTACAATCTGAAACTGACGATGAGATTTTTGGGGAAAATTTAAGCGCATACCGAAAGGATAGGCTAATGGGAAATGGAGATGGTGTATTTGTCGCAGTAGACAAGGAATTCACAGAGACAGGAATTGAAGCTGAATGCGATACTGTTCGGACAACACTCTCTATCAGACGTTGCCATCCTTTTATTGATAACCGAATTCGCATCCTGATGTAACGGAAGATTTTAGAGAAACCCTTAGTTCGCTAGTACGTAAGTTCCTCAGTCCTACTGTCATCATCGGCGGAGACTTTAATGATCCAAAAGTCGATAGGAATAATTACAGTTTTATTAGTGGTAGGTGTGACGAGACACTCTGGAACATTGCTAAATGCCTTTTCTAAAAATTACCAAACCAGATTGTTCGGAACCCCACTAATTATTGAAATATATTACAGCTGATGGCAACAAATAGACCCTAACTCTTTGAGGAAGAAACTAGTTTCATTCACCATGAGGCAGTTGCTGCAGCAATGAATATCAAAGTACAGAGGGCAAATGAAATAATTAGAAAGACTTACATGTTCAGAAAACTAAACTAAAGATGCAGTAGTGGCATATCTTTGTCAGGAACTTGAAACTCTCATCCATGGACATGAGTGTCTAGAGGAACTATAGCTTAAATTTAAAAGACTAGTTGACCATGCACTGGATAGGTATGAACCCAATAGAACAGTTACGATGGGAGGGATCCTTCATTATGAAGAAAATCCTAAAATGTAGAGATTACTGCATAATAGGTGTAAAACAATGCATATGGCTATAGATAGAAAGATGCGGAATGAAACGCATTTGGCAGTCAAAAGAGAGATACGTGAAGCCTTAAATGACAACCATAGGAAAGTGTTGTCGAAAGATCTTTGCCGGCCGCGGTGGTCTCGCGGTTCTAGGCGCGCAGTCCGGAACCGTGCGACTGCTACGGTCGCAGGTTCGAATCCTGCCTCGGGCATGGATGTGTGTGATGTCTTTAGGTTAGTTAGGTTTAAGTAGTTCTAAGTTCTAGGGGACTAATGACCACAGCAGTTGAGTCCCATAGTGCTCAGAGCCATTTGAACCATTTTTGAAAGATCTTTCACAAACCACAAAGTGGCATCACCATTAGTGACCAGTCACTCATAGACGATAGAGGAACTGAAATCGAGGGTATCAAAGCAAATGCAGAAATTCTAATCTCTGTTTTCAAAAGTCCTTCACAAAGGAAGTCTCAGGAGCATTGCTCTAGTTCAGTCGTCGTATCACTGAAGAGGTGACTTAAGAGCTATTACTGTCAACGGCGTTTAGAAACACCTGAAATCGTTAAAATTGAACAAAAGCACGTGGTCCGATTGACACACTATCAGATTCTGTACCCAGTTAGCCCTTCTGTGGGAAATAGTACCTTGTAAGCAGACTTTCTCGGGATAGTTTACGTCCATCTTAAGGAGTCTGCCAACTCAGTTCTTTGAACATCTCTGTGACATTCCTCCGAGGATTAAACAAATCTTAACCAATCTGTCTGCCCTTCTCTATATGCGTTCAGTACGGGTCCCATTTACGTAAGGAGTATTCTAGAATGGGTCGCACAAATGATTTGTAAATAATCTCTTTTACAGACTGATAGCATTTCCCCAGTATTTTACCAATAAACCGAAGTCTGTTACCTGGTTTACTCCCAACTTAGACTGTGTGATCGTTCTACTTCATTTCCCTCCAATGTGTTACACACAAGTATTTGTATGAGTTGGCCGTGACTGATATTTTAGTTATAAGATATTACTGTTTTTTTAAGTACACAGTTTCACATTTCTGAACATTTAAAGCAAGTTGCCAATCTTTGCATCACATTAAAATATGATCAAGATCTGAATGAAAATTTGTGTAGCTACTTTCAGACCGTACTTCATTGCAGATAACTGCATTATCTGCGTAAAGTCCGAGGCTAGTATTAATATTGTCTGCAAGGACGCTAATATACAACATGAAAAGCAAGGGACCCCATACGATCGTACTTTCTATAATAAACGTAGATCTGTTAATGAGTGAAATGGGGAAGTACAGCAGCCATCTACCTTGATCAGTGACTTTCAGGATATTACGTGATAAAATTTAAAGCTGGGTTTCACATGATCGATGATTTCGGAATCCTCGTTGGTCGGAAAGGAGGAGGTGATTCTGTTCGAGATAACTCTATTTCTAAGATTCTACAACAAATGGATGTCAAGGATATTGGACAGTAGTTGTATGAATCACTTCTACAATCCCTTTGGTTGACTGGTGTGACCTGTGGTGTTTTCCACGTACTGGATACGGCTTTTTGTGGGATCAACGATAGATTTTTTCGTTCTGACAAGGCTCTCAGTAATTCTGACGGGATATCGTTCACACCAGATCTCTAGTTTCCACATGTGTCTTTCAACACCCTGTAAAGTACTCCCACAGTGTAGTATTTCCCATCTTAACGTCATCTACTTCATCTTCCTCTGCCATAACACTGCCTTAAAATTTGATAGCTCTAATATAACCCTTCTGCATATTCCTTCTGCATTTCAGCTTTCCCATCCTACCGGCTTGCCTAACGAGCTCTTGATGTGTGTGCAGCTGCTTCTATTTTTTCCACAGGTTTTCTTAATTTTCATACAGTTGACATTTATCTTTAACATAGTCATGTATGCTTGCACAGCTTAGCATTTCTCCTCTATCAGTTCCTGCTTTTTCACTTTGCAGTCCATGTCAGTCTCATTTTTGGGCTCCTGCATTACCTATTTCATTTATATATTCTCGGCATCCATTAATATCTCGTGTATTATCTATGCATTTCTACTGTGCTTTGTGTATTTTTCCTCCTGTTTGATGGTCTGCTGCATTCACTATTTCATCTATCAAAAAGTTACCCATTCATATTCTATTTCATTCCTTCCTCCTCTTTCAGACGATCGTTTCCTAATGGTCTATTTGAAACTGTCAACAATATCTGGTTCTTTAAATTTATCCAGGTCCCAGTTTCTTATTTTCATACCTTTTTATTAAAATTATTCACTTTTAATCTGCAATTCACAAAGAATAATTTATAGTCAGAGTCTACATCTCCCCTGTGAATATTTTTTATTTGAAACATAGTTTCAGAATCGGTATCTTTTCATTACACACTGTCAACTGTCTACACTGTCCACACATGAATGTGACTCCTGCCTAAAGCCTGTATACTCCTCTTTGGCAACACGGAGTCAAGTGCCGTGACAAGCTGCTCTAGGTTTCTCGGTTTAGGATCCATGGCGTTATCAGCCCAATCGAGGCGGTTCCACGTATTCTAGATTGGGTTTAAATCCGGGCAGTTTGGTGACCAGGAGAGTAAGGTAAACTCATGTTGGTGCTCTTCAAACCACGTGCATACATTGAGAGCTGTATGACACTTTAGGTTGTCTCGTTGGTAGATTGCTATCATGCCAAGGAGTAGCAAACTTCATGTAGGGGTGGACATGGTCCCAAAGATAGATGCATACTTTCGTTGATTCATTGTGCTCTCGAAAATGACGAGATCACTCGTGGAATACCACGAAAACATTCACCAGGCCATAAGGTTCCCTCCACGCTTGATTTCAGTCGTTGGCGCCATACTCGCTAACGGCCATATGTACGATGGAATATAAAACGTGATTCATTAGAAAAGGCTATCTGCCGCCAATCAGTGAACACCCCGCTACGGTACTGTCGTGAAAATTCTAACCTTCGTCGGCAATGAACAGCGGTCAGCGTGGGTGCATGAACCAAACGCGTGCTGTCGAAGGCTGTAAGCAGCAACGTTCGCTGAACAGTAGTTTAGGAGAGTGTGTTGGTGGTAACCCCTTTGTTCATCTACATCATATTCCGCAAGCCACCTAATAGTGTATGTTGTGTTGGCAGAAGAGCCAACACAGTGTTGCCAGTGGAGCCCGAAATGCTCGCCTTTTAGCTCTTACAGGCTGGCGTGAGGAGGGAAGAACTATACTGACGTGAGGTCTGGAACATGACAAGGAATTAGAATTCAGAAAGCGGACGTAATTTGTTTGATACTTAACTTTAATCCATTAATGATGAACGTCGCTCTTGACGATACATGATTCGCAATATTATCTGTTCAGAATACATTCTTGGAGTAATTATAGTAACTGAATATGACGCCTTGCTAGGTCGTAGCAAATGACGTAACTAAAGGCTATGCTAAACTGTCGTCTCTGCAAATGAGAGCGTATGTAGGCAGTGAACCATCACTAGCAAAGTCGGCTGTACAACTAGGGTGAGTGCTGGGGAGTCTCTCTAGACCAGACCTGCCGTGTGACGGCGCTCGGACTGCAATCATATAGTGCCGACACGCGGGTCCGACGTATGCTAACGGACCGCGGCCGATTTAAAGGCTACCACCTAGCAAGTGAGGTGTCTGGCGGTGACACCACAGTGTGTGCTGGAGGGTAATTTCGGTACCATTATCTGATCCCTCCAACTCTGTTCAACTCGCGATTTGTGCGTGGGAAAAATGTTTTTCGCTAAGTCTCTGTATTGGCTCTAATTTATCGAATTTTCTCATCGTGGTCAGTACTCGTGATGTTTGTGGGGGGAAGTAAAATGTTGTATGACTCCTCCTGAAAAGTGCTGTCCGGAAATTTCAGTAGTAAATCTCTCCGCGATGCACAACGTGTCTCTTGTAACGTCTGACAATGGGGTTTGATTAGCATCTCCATAACGCTCTCTTGGCAGCTAAAAGATCCCGTGACGAAACGCGCCGCTCTTCGTTGGATCTTCTCTGTCTCCTCTATGAGTCCTACCTGATAGCGATACCAGATAGATCAACAATACTCAAGAATCGGGCGAACAAGCTCCTTATAAGCCACTTCTTTCTTGGATGAGTTACATTTCCTTAAGATTCTTCCGATGAATCTGATTCTTGTCTGCTCTTCCCACTATCTGCTTTATATGGTCATTCCAGTTAAGGTCGCCCTGGATAGTAAAGCTAGTATTTCACCGCAGACATTGTCTCCAGCTGTTAGTCATCAGTAGTGGAGCTGTACAGTAGTGGATTTCTTTTCCTATGTATGCTCAATATGTTACATTTATTTACGTTCAGGGTCATCTGCCAGAATCTGCACCATTTATAAATCCTCTGCAGGTCGTTCTGCAGAATTTTACTATCTTCTGTCTTTGCTAGTTTGGTATAAACAACTGCATTATCTGCTAATAGCCTTACAGAGCATCCGATGCTTTCTACTTGATCATTTATATATATTGTAAACAGCAACGGTCCTGTCACACTTCCCTTTGGTACTCCGGATATTACCTTTACATCTGTTGATTTAGTTCCGTTAAGAGCGACGTGTTGAGTTAAATCTGCATGAAAGTATTGAATCCAATCGCAGGTCCACTCCGATACTCCGTAAGATCGTATTTTTTTGTCATTAAACGGCACTGCGGGATGGTGTCAAATGCCTTACAGAAATCAAGGAACACGGCGTCAACCTGAGCGCCGTTGTCCACTGCACTGTGGATCTCACGGAGGAACAGAGCGAGCTGAGTTTCGCACGATCTCTGTTTGCGGAATCCACGTCGATTTTTTATAGAGAAGATTTCATTTTCCAAGAACGTCATAATTCTAGAGCATAAAACACGTTCCATAACTCTACAACAGATTGACATCAACGATATAGGTCTATACTTGTCTACGCCGGCCGCGGTGGCCGTGCGGCTCTAGGCGCTCCAGTCCGGAGCCGCGCTGTTGCTACGGTCGCAGGTTCGAATCCTGCCTCGGGCATGGGTGTGTGTGATGTCCTTAGGTTGGTTAGGTTTAATTAGTTCTAAGTTCTAGGGGACTGATGACCACAGCAGTTGAGTCCCATTGTGCTCAGAGCCATTTGAACCATTTGAATCTATAATTGTGTGGATCTGTCTTACGGCCTTTCTTAAAAACGGAAATGACCTGCGGTTTTTTCCCGTCGTTAGATACCTTTCGTTGCTCATCTAGGCGATCAGTTACTTAACACTTGCATGTCTATTCACGCGTACATATCTACGCAGCAGGCGTTCATCCCTGTCGGCCATAACCCGTAGTTCACCACAGTTCCCTCGGCGCGGACAGACATAGCTGTATCGGAAATGCTTCCAACCTTGGCCCGAAAGCCAATGATCATGCACTTTTAAACGTCACATAAATCTCTCCGTTTCCACAGCAGGACAACGACTGTACAGTTTTCCGTGTCCCCGCGACTCGTTTTGTATACCCTCCACTGCTTATGCTGCCGCCTGCGATCTCTGACAAGGGAACCAACCCATCGCACCCCCCTCAGATTAAGTTATAAGTTGGCACAGTGTATAGGCCTTGAAACACTGAACACAGATCAATCGAGAAAACAGGAAGAACTGGTATGGAACTATGAAAAAAATAAGCAAAATATACAAACTGAGTAGTCCATGCGCAAGATGGGCAACGTCAAGGACATTCTGAGCCCAGGAGCGCCGTGTTCAAGTGGTTAGCATGAGCAGATGCGGAACGAGAGGTCCTCGGTTCACGTCTACCCTCGACCAAAAAGTTTATTTTTTTTATTTTCAGACGATTGTCAGATTTCAGGCACTCACGCGTAATCAACTTCGCCCTCCAAATTTTCAGGACATGT
Organism: Schistocerca gregaria; assembly: GCF_023897955.1. NCBI lineage: Eukaryota > Metazoa > Arthropoda > Insecta > Orthoptera > Acrididae > Schistocerca > Schistocerca gregaria. The sequence continues at coordinate 194,553,651 of NC_064931.1, forward strand.
TCAGATTTGTTTGGACATATGCAGGATTTGACTGTCTACTCACGGAAAAATTTGGAAACTTTAAAAACATATGTTTTGACAGAGCACAGGGAAAACTGTGCGATTGTGAAACTGTTGCATTCATTTGTTGCAGTTTATGTGACAAACTCTTATGTTTTCATCACTTAGCCGGCCGAAGTGGCCGTGAGGTTCTAGGCGCTGCAGTCTGGAAGCACTAGACTGCTACGGTCGCAGGTTCGAATCCTCCCTCGGGCATGGATGTGTGTGATGTCTTTAGGTTAGTTAGGTTTAACTAGTTCTAAGTTCTAGGGGACTAATCACCTCAGAAGTTGAGTCCCATGTTTCTCAGAGCCATTTGACCCATTTTTTCATCACTTTTTTCTGAATGATTATCACATCCACAAGAAAACCTAAACGGGCAAGGTAGAAGAATCTTTTTACCCATTCGTCAAGTGTACAAATTAGGTGGGTCGACAACATATTGCTGTCATGTGACACACATGCCGTCACCAGTGTCGTATAGAATATAGCAGACGTGTTTTCCTGTGGAGGAATCGGTTGACCTATGGCCATGCGATCAAATGTTTTCGGTTCCCATTGGAGAGGCACGTTCTTTCGTCTACTAATCGCACGGTTTTGCGGTGTGGTGGCAAAACACAGACACTGAACTTATTACATTACGTACGGACGGAACGAACGGACAGATCATAACCCTACGGAAATAAAGAAAGCAAACTTTTCAATCGAGGGAAGACTTGAACCAAGGACCTCTCGTTTCGCAGCTGCTCACGCTAACCATGGGACACGGCGCTCCTGAGCTCACACTATCCTTGATGTTGCCTATCTTGCGCATGGACTACTCAGTTTGTATATTTTGCTTATTTTTTTCATAGTTCCATACCAGTTCTTCCTGTTTTCTCGATTGATCTGTGTTCAGATTTTCAAGGCATATCCACTGTGCCAACTTATAACTAAATCTGAGGGGGGTGCGATGGGGATGCTCCCTTGTGAGTGTTACAGCACGTTGACGTCGTACGTAGGTGCTAGTCACATTAATGTGACTCGACCTTGTATAATCTATCTCAAACTAACGGATATCTCCAGGCCTTCTCTACATAGACAACCTTCTTTCATGACTGAAATGAAATGTTTTGTATGACTAGATTCCGCTCTGTGTAAAATTCTACCAGGCTGTGTCGTCTTACATATTGCTTGTCGCCCGTCCATATCCTCCTGCCATTTTTCCATGTCTTCCTTTTCCAGTTACCGAATTACAATCTTCCATTACGTTTTAATGTTTGTCTCCTTAACGAAATGGATAATTTATTTTGTTTCGTCGTCCATCGTCCCATACTAATATTATAAATACGAAAGTAACTCTCTCTGTGACGTTTTAAAGGCTGCACTGGAGAACCGATTTTGACGTAATTTGGTATAGAGATAGCTTAGACTTCGAGGAAGATCATAGGTTATTTTAGATAGCGTGTAGTACAAGACACTTATTGACCTGAATAATATTACACGAGTTAGGGAAAATGTGTACTCTTTGAAAAAGCAGTTTACTCTTTTAGTTTCGAACTGTCATATTTCTGGAAAAGCTTTTATTAGTTGATGAGTCCACGTAATACGATTCTACATCAGTGCTTATACAATCCTAAACTTATCTAGTCCATACTTTCCTACTAACACAATGAAATGTAAGAGTAACTATGTCCGTTACGTTTTGACAATTAACGCGGTGAAACTGTTTCGATTAAATTTGGTATTTAAATAGCTTTAACCTCCGAACAAGAAGATAGGCTTGTTTGGAAAGTAAATAAATAAATAAAAATCAGAATGGAACATCTCTTTTTACACTAACGAACATAAAACCATATGTCCGAAAGAAAAGGCTCAACGCGTTCCTATAATTGATTCGCCTCTATGGGCAACGAATCCACCACCTTCAGTGCGGATGCACAGCTACTTTCGACCTCCGACGCTAATCTCGGAATAGCGAGCGTGGAAGACACGGACAGGGATGGCCTGAGGGTAGGGGGCTCTAGGTGACAATGTGGGTCGGCCAGGAGGTGTGCCGAGATAGTCCGCGAGATCCAGAGTTCGAACTACGGTCTGGTACACACTTTCACTCGTCGCCGTTGATTCCGCGCAAAGTTTCGATGCAGCTGACATCAATAGTTCTTTTACGTTTCTTCCTTTCTTACCCTCTTACACGCCCCCCCCCCCCTTTCTGTTTACATAAGACTAAATCCTTCATTATCAGCGTAGCTTGTTAGCCTAAGTATACTCTTATTACTATAGTAGTTCTTCGTTTTGTGTTTGTCTTGGCTATGGTAATGAATGCGGTTATTAATCTCTTTGTAGTATTTCACCCACATTCCCATTTTCTTATTCATTATTTGTTCCACACCTGAATTCTGTTTGATATTTTGTTGGTAATATTCTATTTATCTGAAGAGAAGTCTTATTCTTCGTGCCATTGCACTTTACTGATTCCCACCATTTCCCTTTTCTAAGTCTGTAACCCAACAGCCTCATTAAGTAATCTTATAATACACGCTCCGACCCATAGAAAGCCAGATTTTTTTCTAATGATGACATCTTCCTATGTAGTCCTTAAACGAAAATCCAAATCTAGGATTATTTTATCTCAAGAATAATTTACTCTACAAGATGCCACCATCATTAAATCATACAACAGAGCTGCAAGCCTTTGAGAAATATAAAAGCTGTAATTTTCCCTTCCTTTCATCCGTTTGCAATATGAACATTTCAAGGAAATGTTGTCTTATGTTATAAGGTCAGATGAATCAACCAGACTGTGAAATGGAACTAGATGGTTTATTTAGTTAGATATCAGTGTTACGTTTGTTGTCTGTTTGCGGTCTGTAACCCTTCTTTGTTCGATGTCAGTAAATTCAAGTACAAGTATTCCCTAAGTCACCGTCCTAGCTGTTTACTGAGGTGGACCAGCCACACATTTCCATCTAACCATGCTGCAGCAGTCTTCACAAGACCTCGAATCCTTTTGCTTCGATGGATGCTAAATGGAGCGTTAATTGTCTTTGAAACTACGTGAGCCGGCGGAAGTGGCCGAACGGTTCTAGGCGCTACAGTCTGGAACCGCGAGATCGCTACGGTCGCAGGTTCGAATCCTGCCGCGGGCATGGATGTGTGTGATGTCCTTAGGTTAGTTAGGTTTAACTAGTTCTAAGTTCTAGGGGACTAATGACCTCAGAAGTTGAGTCCCATGTTGCTCAGAGCCCTTTGAACCAAACTACATGAATGAGGTAAACAACTGAACTTTAAGCCCTATGTATTAACACATTCTCTCACAAAAACATCGTGGCTCAGGTACAATTTCGTATACAACGCGGATTGACAGATTTTTTTGAAACTGATGCAGGGCAGATAAAATGAAAACATGAAGTATTCTTTACAGAAGGGAGTTCGACAATCATTTTTATTTCCACGGCGTTCATTGTTGCCAGAGCCTTCTCTTCTTCTCTTTGTCTTCCAAACAAATTGAAACCACGACGTCAAGGAACAATGGGTCCCAAACAGGAGGTGGAGAATCTTAAACGCTGTCCCGCTTTATGGAAGTGCTGGGTACAACACATTCTCCGTCTGCACATGTCGTAACAATATTTCCCACAGTGGGATGTTCCTACACGTACTACGTAACGTCACGAACATCTTTCGTTGTCACGGAAGCTTGGGAGTGGAACGTGTCATTTCATAAAAATGCGCCGCGCTGGATTAGCCGAGCGGTCTGTGGCGCTTCAGTCGTGGACTGTGGGGCTGGTCCCGGCGGAGGTTCGAGTCCTCCCTCGGGCATGGGTGTGTGTGTTTGTCCTTACGATAATTTAGCTTAAGTAGTGAGTAAGCTTAGGGACTGATGACCTTAGCAGTTAAGTCCCATAAGACTTCACACACATTTGAACATAAAAATGTCATGTCGTACTTCAACTGTTGCCTCTGCAACTACTGAAATGGCATCTGTCCCTCTTCAGGAACCATAGGTTACTCTGGCCTCTCTACAGACACTCCACCGATGTGATTATAGCTATGGTACGGCCATCTGTACCTTGAGGCACGGAAGTGCCTCAATTGGGGCATGTTTCACGGTTCGTGGGCAGCGCCTGTTCACCCGGGAATCGAAATCTTGGCCGATAGGTTGACAGGTTCTTTCATCCATCGATTTCTCAGCCTGCATAAGCAGACGTGTGTGGTCCAGTAATTAGCTGGTTGAATCGTATACTGCATTGGTCATCTTACCTGGATGACGCCTATCTTTCTACCACGAGTGAATTGTCAGTTCCTTCACGCATAGGAGTGTGCCGTCCCGCACGCACGTCGTCCCGTTAGTGCTGTCAGCGGCGTTGGCACGGAGCCTTAGTTACCCAGCCAGCTGGCGTGGGCGCCGTGTCCCTCGCATCGTGCCGTCACGTCACCTTGCACTTGCTCCTCCCCGCTTCCCACTCGTCCCACCCTCGTGTTCATTATCCACACTCTTTGCTGAACAGCGATTTGTAACTATCATGAATATCGTACTTAGTTCGAATCGTTGTTTTCCACCATGAATCATTTTTCTATAATTTTGTACTTAGACTCTGCTCTCCCTCCCTCGCCAGTCCTTTGAGGTTTAAAGTGTTCCCGTAACTGCCAAGCTGTCCTGCTAAATTCGTAGTTTGCTTTATTTCTTCGTTAACAGATACACTGTTGAGATCACAAGCTAGCAACCTTCCTGACAGTAGCAAATCTACATCTCATAACTGGCTGAAAACTTCCACCTGACACCAAACTCTTTTTAATAATCATTATGACAAGTTTCCCCAGCACATTCATTATTTCAGTAGTCCTTTTATGTATGGGTTCGCAGTTATTTTAATCTGTTAAAAGAAGTCATTTACCATCTCAGACACGTTCATTCATTGTCCGCAGCTCGTGGTCGTGTGGTAGCGTTCTCGCTTCCCGCGCCCGGGTTCACGGGTTCGATTCCCGGCGGGGTCAGGGATTTCCACTGCCTCGCGATGACTGGTTGTTTTGTGATGTCCTTAGGTTAGTTTGGTTTAAGTAGTTCTAGGGGACTGATGACCATAGATGTTAAGTCCCATAGTGCTCAGAGCCTAAGGACATCACACAACACCTAATGGCTGGCTCTGAGCACTATGGGACTCAACTGCTGTGGTCATCAGTCCCCTAGAACTTAGAACTACTTAAACCTAACTAACCTAAGCACGTCACACACATCCATGCCCGAGGCAGGATTCGAACCTGCGACCGTAGCAGTCACACGGTTCAGGACTGCGCGCCTAGAACCGCGAGACCACCGCGGCCGGCCAACACCCAGAGATCACAAGGCTGAGAAAATCCCTGACCCCGCCGGGAATCTAACCTGGGCGTGGGAAGCGAGAACGCTACCACACGACCACGAGCTGCGGACTATTTCATTATGTAGCAATTAGCCAAGTTCATAGTCATTGCATAGAAACATGCTAATATGCTGCGACAAATAGTTCTTAATAATGTGGACACTGTCTTTTCTTATTTGACAAATCCCACGACTGAGGGAATAACAGTGGTGCCGTCCCTTATGTAACATACGCATCTCAAAACATTAAGTAGATAGGAACCCATTGGTTTTACTTTCTTTCAGTAATGATCTCTTTTGACTTTTGTTTTAAATACTACGTGTTTCTTAATGAAAAAAACGAAAGTTATTAAAGGTAGACAAATGAGATTTCGGGAATATATTAATTTAGGTAACGCCATGAACCATGGACCAAGCCGTTGGTGGGGAGGCTTGCGTGCCTCAGCGATACAGATAGCCTTACCGCAGGTGCAACCACAACGGAAGGGTATCTGTTGAGAGGCCAGACAAACGTGTGGTTCCTGAAGACGGGCAGCATTCTTTTTAGTAGTTTAAGAGGCAACAGTGTCGATGATTGACTGATCTAGCCTTGTAACATTAACCAAAACGGCCTTGCTGTGCTGGTACTGCGAACGGCTGAAAGCAAGGGGAAACTACAGCTGTAATTTTTCCCAAGGGCATGCAGCTTCATTGTATGGTTAAATGATGATAGCGTCCTCTTGGGTAAAATATTCCGCAGGTAAAATAGTCCCCATTCGGATCTCTGGGCGGGGACTACTCAGGGGGCCTCGTCATCAGGATAAATAAAAATGGTGTTCTACGGATCGGAGCATGAAATGTCAGATACCTTAATCGGGCAGGTACGTTAGAAAATTTAAAAAGGTAAATGGATTGGTTAAAGTTAGATATAGTGGGAATTAGTGAAGTTTGGTGACAGGAGGAACAAGACTTCTAGGCAGGTGAATACAGGATTATAAATACAAAAACAAATAGGGGTAATGCAGGAGTAGGTTTAAGAATGAATAAAAAAATAGGAATTCGGGTAAGCTACTACAAACAGTATAGTGAACGCATTATTGTGGCCAAGATACATACGAAGCTCACACCTACCGCTGTAGTGCAAGGTTATATGGCAACTAGCTCCACAGATGACACAGGGATTGATGAAATGTATGATGAGGTAAAAGAAATTATTCAGATAGCGAAGGGAGACGAAAATTTAATATTCATGAGTGACTGGAATTCGATAGTAGGAAAAGGGAGAGAAGAAAATTAGTAGGTGAATATGGATTGGGGAGAAGAAATGAAAGAGAAAGCCGCCTTGTAGAATTTTGCACAGATCATAACTTAATCATAGATAACATTTGGTTCAACCACCATGAAAGAAGGTTGTATATATTGAAGGAGCCTGGAGATACTGGAAGGTTTCAGATAGATTATATAATGGTAAGACAGATATTTAGGAATCAAGTTTTAAATTGTAAGACATTTCCAGGTTCAGATGTGGACTCTGGCCTCAATCTATTAGTTATGAACAGTAGAGTAAAACTGGAGGAACTGCAAAAAGGTGGGAATTTAAGGAGGTGGGACCTGGATAAACTGAAAGAACCAGAGGTTCTAGAAAGTTTCAGAGAAAGCATTAGGGACCGATTGACAAGAAGAGGGGACAGAATTACAGTAAAAGGAATATGGGTAGCTTTGAGAGATGAAATAGTGAAAGCTGCAGAGAATCAAGTAGATAAAAAGCGAGGGCGAGTAGAAATCCTTGGGTTACAGCAGAGATACTGAATGTACGTGATGAAGAGAGGTAATATAAAAATGCAGCAAATGAAGCAGGCAAAAAGGAATACGAACGTCACAAAATGAGATCAACAGGAAGTGCAAAATGGCTAAGCACGGATGGCTAAAGGACACATGTAGGGATGTAGAGGCATATATCACTACGGGGAAGATACATACTGTCTACAAGACAGCATTCCATTAGAACTATTGATAGCCTTGGGAGAACTAGCCCTGATGGAACTCCACCAGCTGGTATTTCAAGAAGAATATAATAATTCCAAGCCCAAAGAAAGCAGGTGTTGACAGATGTGAAAATTACAGAAATGTCAGTTTAATGAGTCACGGCTGCAAAATAGTGACACGAATTCTTTACAGACGAATGGAGAAGCTAGTAGAGGTCGACTTTGGTGAAGATCAGTTTGGATCCGGTAACAATGTTGGAACACGTGATCAATACTGACCATACGATTTATCTTAGACGATAGATTAAGAAAGGCAAACCTACGTTTCTAGCATTTGTAGACTTAGAGGTAGCTTTTGACAATGTTGACTGGAATACTCTATTTCAAATTCTGAAGGTTTCAGGGATCAAATACAGGGAGCGAAAGGCTGTTTACATTTGTACAGAAACCAGATGGCAGTTATAAGAGTTGAGGGGCTTGAAAGTGAAGCAGTAATTGGGAAGGGAGTGAGACAGGGTTGTAGCCTGTCTCTGATGTTATTGAAACTACACTTTCAGCAAGCAGTAAAGGAAAAAAAAGAAAAATTGGGGGTAGGATTTAAAATGCATGGAAAAGAAATAGAAACTGTGAGGTTTACTAATGATATTATAATTCTGTCAGAGACAGCAAAGGACCTGGAAAATCAGTTGAAAGGAATGGACAGTGTCTTGAAAGGAGGCTATAAGATGAACGTCAACAAAAGCAAACCGAGGATAAATGGAATGTAGTCGAATTAAATCAGGTGATGGTGAGGGAATTAGATTAGGAAATGAGACACTTAGTGTAATAAATGAGTTTTGCTATTTGCGAAGCAAAGTAACAGATGATGGTCTAAGTAGGGACGATATGAATTGTAGACTGGCAATGGGAAGAAAAGAGTTTCTGAAGAGGAGAAATTAGTTAACATCGAGTATAGATTTAAGTGTCAGGGCGTCTCTTCTGAAAGTGTTTGTATGGGTTGTAGCCATGTATGGATGTGAAAAGTGGACGATAAATAGTTTAGACAAGTAGAGAATAGCTTTCAAAATGTAGTGCTAAAGAAGACTGCTGAAGATTAAATTGGTAGACAAGAATAGAAGCTTCCGAAATGTGATGCTACAAAAGAATGCTGATGGTTAAATGGGTATATCACGTAACTAATGAGGAGGTACCGAATAAAATTGGGGACAAGAGGAATTTGTGGAACGACTTGTCTAGAAGGAGGACATGTTCTGAGGCACCAAGGGATGACTAATTTTGTATTAGAGGGCAGCGTAGAGGGTACAAATCGTAGAGGGAGACCACGAGATGGATAATCTAAGCAGACAGAAGGATGTAGGATGCAGTAGTTACTTGGAAATTAAGAAGCGTGCACAGAATACTGTAGCATGGAGAGCTGCATCAAACCAGTCTCTGGACTGAAGACCACATTAATGTAGGTGACGTTTTTGAGTTATTAACGTTGCAGGATCACAGGTTAATACTAGCGTTATATAACCCATTGCAAATGTGAAATGTTCCTACATTACTAATCGGTGTAACCGTCAGAATGTTTAATGCTAGAATGCGAACGTGCGTGCATTGTATTATACAGGCGCCGAATGCCAGTTTGGATATAGATCTATGTCTGTTGCAGTTGGTCGGTAAAAACAGTGTCGGTTAATGTTGGGGTTGTCGATGACGCTGGAGTTGTCCGATGATCTTCCACATGTACTCGATTGGAAACAGATCTGGTGATCGAGCAGGCCAACTCCGGTGTAGGTCCAGTATGTTTAGCACGCCGACCAGATCGTTAGATGCCCTCAACTTGCGTCGTCCTAACCAACACACGACCATCACTGGCATTGAGGCTGAACCAGATTTATTCAAACAATACAATAGACCTCTGCCCTGCCTTCCAATGACCTCTCGCTTGACAGCAATGAAGTCGCAAATAGCTTTGCTTTGGGATCAGTGGAATGCACGCTACAGGGCGTCTGGCTCGGAGATGTCCTTGAAGTAACTGGTAAGTTACAGTTCGTTGTGTTACTGAGGTGCCAACTGCTGCTCAGATTGCTGCTGCAGATGCAGACCATTGCGCCAGAGCCATACACCGTACACAATGGTCTTCCCTCTCGGTAGTGTCACGTGACCGTCCGGAGAACGGAGTTCTTGCGACCTTACATTCTCGTGACCACGGCTGCTTGCAATCATTTACAGTAGCTCTGTCCGGCCAATTCTTTCTGCAGTATTGTATAAAGGACATCCAGCTTCTCGTTATTGATTTGTTGGTTGATTTGGAGGAGGGGACCAAACGACGAGATCAAGGGTCCCATCATATTAGGGAAGGATGGGAAAGGTAGTCGGCCATGCCCTTTCAAAGGATCCATCGTGACACTTGCCTGAAACTACTTAGGGAAATCACGGAAAACCTGAATCAGGATGGCCGGTGCCTTTAAACCGCCGTCCTCCCGAATTTGAGTCCTTGTGATAACCACTGCGCCACATCGGTCTTTAAGGGTTTGTGTTATATCGTACTTTGCACGTGAGTGGTTCGGTTTTTCGGGATTTTATCTATGGGTAGAATGCTAAATTGTGACATAACTTAACACCACATAAGAATCTATGTAACATTGGTAAATTACATTTCTTCGTTTTCTGAAACGCTCACTTCTGTGTTCAATGTTCGTATAGTTAAAAATTTATGGAAGCAATAGAGTATAGATCATTAACTAAATCTGTGGTCAATCCAACACTTACAGTAACTAAGTGAAAACAACTAGATATAAGAAACTCTTATCAATTAAGTCTTCATACAATTGTTGGTATTTACATTTATAACACATTTCGGAGCCACCATAGTTACAATATTAATGTAAGCAAATTCGTGTAGCAAATGACCACCGCATACGAAGTTTCGTATCGGTACTCTCATGAGTCACGCCAAGTTTAATAAAAGTTTTTCTGGACCTATATTTTCCTAAGGGCCGTTATTAATTATTTCCTAACTCTGAAACATTTTCTCTTGCAGGTCAAACAGTCTATCCCTATAGTTACTTTTCTTCCTACATTAGCAACAAATTTATTTCTGAATAATGTAATTTGAAGCTCAACTGCGCAACAACTAATCACCAAGTTATGATAAAATTTCAGTTAATTCGCACATTCTATAAAATTGTTTTATAATCAAAGATTACATTTGCGAAAAGTGATGATTTCTTTTGGTTTATAGAGCTATGCATCTATAATATACTTGAATTCAGGTGCAAATCCAGCAGTGCAAAATAAACGAACAAAATGTTGTAATACGTGATTATAATGACTTGCTGCATTGCGCCACGAAACTTTTTTGTGCGCCCTAATTGGTTTTAGAAAGGGAAAGAGTTAGACTGAACAACTATGACGGGTAGTCACAATGTTTTCAATATCACCTCGAAAAAATCAAATGTGTATTTTTTTTTTTTTTTTTTTTTTTTTTTGTTTCAAGGTACATGCCCGAACAGTTGGTGTTCGCATTGATATCTCCTCGCTCTGATGCCTGTAGAGAGGCCAAAGCAAAGTGGCGCTGCCCATTGACGAAGTATTATGCGGTAATCCGATTTCGGCGTCAACGGTAATGTTGCAGCTGCGCAAAATAATGCAGATGATTTCTTTAACCGTCTTGATTGGCCTTTCACAGTTCAGACACTCCCGCTGCTGCCGAAATCAAATTGAAGAGCGATAATACACTTCATCATTTTGTTTTTGGACCTCTATCACCTCTATTAGCGTGATACTATACTGTGGCACTTGGATTTCAAAGTGCACCAGAACTGTAGAAATGTACCTGAAAACATATAAAAAATTAATTACATAGCGTCGTTATTCGAGGTGATAAATAAAATTTACGACTGTCGCTTGTAGTTATGCTACAGTTGTTGTTGTTGTGCTCTTCACTACTGCGACTGGTTTGATGCTACTCCTCATGCTACCGTATCCTGCGCAAGCTTCTTCGTCTCCCAGTACCAACTGCAACCTACATCCTTCTGAATCTGCTTGGTGTATTCATCTCTTGGTCTCCCTCTACGATGTTTACCCTCTACGCTGCCAGCCAATACTAAATTGGTGATCCCTTGATGCCTCAGAACATGTCCTACCAACCGATGCCTTCTTCTAGTCCAATTGTGCCACAAACTTCTCTTCTCGCCAATCCAATTGGTGATCCCTTGATGCCTCAGAACATGTCCTACCAACCGATGCCTTCTTCTAGTCAGATTGTGCCACAAACTTCTCTTCTCGCCAATCCTATTCAACACCTCCTCATTACTTATATGATCTACCCATATAATCTTCAGCATTCTTCTGTAGCACCACATTTCGAAAGCTTCTATTCTCTTCTTGTCTAAACTATTTATCGTCCATGTTTCACTTCCATACATGGCTACACTGCATACAAATACGTCCAGAAACGACTTCCTGACACTTAAATCTATACTCGATGTTAACAAATTCCTCTTCTTCAGAAACGCTTTCCTTGCCATTGCCAGTCTACTCTCTACTTCGACCATCATCAGTTATTTTGCTCCCCAAATAGCAAAAGTCATTTACTACTTTAAGCTTCTCATTTCATAATCTAATTCCCTCAGCATCACCCGACTTAATTCGACTACATTCCATTATCCTCGTTTTGCTTTTGTTGATGTTCATCTTATATCCTCCTTTCAAGACACTGTCCATTCCGTTCAGCTGCTCTTCCAAATCCTTTGCTGTCTCTGCAAGAATTACAATGTCATCGGCGAACCTCAACATTTTTATTTCTTCTCCATGGATTTTAATACCTACTCCGAATTTTTCTTTTGTTTCCTTTACTGCTTGCTCAATATACAGATTGAATAACATCGGGGAAAGGCTACAACCCTGTCTCACCCCCTTCCCAACCACTGATTCCCTTTCATGCCCCTCGACTTTTATAGCTGTCATTTGGTTTCTGTACAAATTGTAAATAGCCTTTCGCTCCCTGTATTTTACCCATGCCACCTTTAGAATTTGAAAAAGAGTATTCCAGTCAACATTGTCAAAAGCTACCTCTAAGTCTACAAGTGCTAGAAACGTAGGTTTGCCTTTCCTTAAGCTTTCTTCTAAGATAAGGCGTATGGTCAGTATTGCCTCACGTGTTCCAACATTTCTACGGAATCCAAACTGATCTTCCCCGAGGTCGACTTCTACCGGTTTTTCCATTCGTCTATAAAGAATTCGCGTTAGTATTTTGCAGCTGTGACTTACGAAACTGACAGTTCGATAATTTTCACATCTGTCAACACCTGCTTTCTTTGGGATTGGAATTATGCTACAGTATGTGTGAGGAATCATGCATAAACTCGAATCTGATGCATGGATACTTTTAATCTAAGGGCGCATGCATTTGTGAATCTATGTGACAGAAGCTGTGAATACAGCTTCTGGCACATAGAGTGCTTCTCAAACTGTACATCAACGTACCAAGTATATGAGCTATGCGGGGATGGTGAAGGGGGAGGAGGAGGAGAGTGCAGCTGATATTACATTCGCTATGAATGGCGTAATAGCTTTGAGTGCCCACAAAAAATACTTGTGGGTACATTCACCAACAGCCAGTATGCATTAAACGTTCCGCCTTTCTTCAGACTAATACTGAGTTAATATGTCGGGGCAGGATGCGAGTTCGGCTTGTGAGAATAATTTTTTTTTTTCTGAGCGGCGGAGGCGGCCAGTTGCCCCCTCTGTCTCCGCGTTACGTACACCCTCGATTTTGCATCGCTGGAGTAATGGCTGTACCGGTCAGCTGCCGAGGAGGCGAGACATATCGATCAGAGGTGGAAGTATGTTTAAAATCTACGTGCAGCTGGGCGAGGGCGCACTCGCTTTGAAGTTGCAGTGGCTTTGAAGCTGTGATCGCTACACGCGCCGACGCGCACCCACCTCTCCAAGGACGCCTGCGCTGGTGGTCGCCGCTCGCCGCTCTATCATCCAGTCACAAACGAAACTCTTCCGTAAGGAGTAACATCAAAACCTCGCTTTCCCCTTTGATCTGTCTCTCTAACTTTCATAGTAACGGTGGCCGATCTCCGACAGGTACAATCTGGCAGCATCTTGCGGCACGACAGTGCCATACCCAATACAACGGATCCTACTGTATCAGATTGTCTTAGTTATTGGTAGCAAATTCCAACAAAGTGAACTTCGGTTCTCGCCAGCGTGGCATCTGTATGTTCAGTTACTCGACGAAGAGTGAGGCGGAGAAATAACCACAGAGTATTATAAAGCACTTTACCCCACTACATCGTTTCATGATCAGATAGTTAACTGCCAATTTAGAACCAGAATGAAATTGCATTTTCATTCACAGCTGTTTCAGCTGTTTCGCTTGTCGCGCCCTGACAGTTGATTTCTGTAGTGACGAATGAGTTTCGTCACTTACACGTTGACATGTTTCATAGAAGGGAACCTCCCCATCGCACCCCCCTCAGATTTAGTTATAAGTTGGCACAGTGGATAGGCCTTGAAAAACTGAACACAGATCAATCGAGAAAACAGGAAGAACTTGTGTGGAACTATGAAAAAAATAAGCAAAATATATAAATTGAGTAGTCCATGCGCAAGATGGGCAACGTCAAGAACATTCTGAGCCCAGGAGCGCCGTGGTCAAGTTGTTAGCATGAGCAGCTGCGGAACGAGAGGTCCTCGGTTCACGTCTACCCTCGACCAAAAAGTTTAATTTTTTTTTATTTTCAGACGATTATCAGTGTTCAGGTACTCACGCATAATTAACTTCGCTCTCCAAAATTCCAGGACATGTTCAGATTTGCTTGGACATATGCAGGATTTGACGGTCTACTCGAGGAAAAATTTGGAAACTTTGAAAACATATGTTTTGACAGATCACAAGGAAAACTGTGCGACTGTGAAACTGTTGCATTCATTTGTTGCAGTTTATGTGACAAACTCTTATGTTTTCATCACTTAGCCGGCCGAAGTGGCCGTGCGGTTCTACACCCTGCAGTCTGGAAGCGCTAGACCGTTACGGCCGCAGGTTCGAATCCTGCCTCGGGCATGGATGTGTGTGATGTCCTTAGGTTAGTTAGGTTTAACTAGTTCTACGTTCTAGTGGATTAATGACCGCAGAAGTTACGTCCCATAGTGCTCAGGGCCACTTGAATCATTTGAACGTGTGCTTCCGGAACATTTTAGTGGTTTAACGTTAGATTTTCGTGTTACTTAGTTGAAAAACCTCCACCCCCCCCCCCCCCCCCCCCCCCCCATGAACCATGGACCTTGCCGTTGGTGGGGAGGCTTGCGTGCGTCAGCGATATAGATAGCCGTACCGTAGGTACAACCACAACGGAGGGGTATCTGTTGAGAGGCCAGACAAACGTGTGGTTCCTGAAGAGGGGCAGCAGCCTTTTCTGTAGTTGCAAGGGCAGCAGTCTGGATGATTGACTGATCTGGCCTTGTAACAATAACCAAAATGGCCTTGCTGTGTTGGTACTGCGAACGGCTGAAAGCAAGGGGAAACTACGGTCGTAATTTTTCCCGAGGGCATGCAGCTTTACTGTATGATTAAATGATGATGGCGTCCTCTTGGGTAAAATATTCCGGAGGTAAAATAGTCCCCCATTCGGATCTCTGGGCGGGGACTACTCAAGAGGATGTCGTTATCAGGAGAAAGAAAACTGGCGTTCTACGGATCGGAGCGTGGAATGTCAGATCCCTTAATCGGGCAGGTAGGTTAGAAAATTTAAAAAGGGAAATGGATAGGTTAAAGTTAGATATAGTGGGAATTAGTGAAGTTCGGTGGCAGGAGGAACAAGAATTCTGGTCAGATGACTACAGGGTTATAAACACAAAATCAAATAGGGGTAATGTAGGAGTAGGTTTAATAATGAATAGGAAAATAGGAATGCGGGTAAGCTACTACTAACAGCATAGTGAACGCATTATCGTGGCCAAGATAGATACGAAGCCCACACCTACTACAGTAGTACAAGTTTATATGCCAACTAGCTCTGCAGATGACGAAGAAATTGAAGAAATCTATGATGAAATAAAAGAAATTATTCAGATAGTGAAGGAAGACGAAAATGTAATAGTCATGGGTGACTGGAATTCGAGTGTAGGAAAACGGAGAGAAGAAAACGTAGTAGGTGAATATGGATTGGGGCTAAGAAATGAAAGAGGAAGCCACCTGGTAGAATTTTGCACAGAGCACAACTTAATCATAGCTAACACTTGGTTTAAGAACCATGAAACAAGGTTGTATACATGGAAGAACCCTGGAGATACTAAAAGGTATCAGATAGATTATATAATGGTAAGACAGAGATTTAGGAATCAAGTTTTAAATTGTAAACATTTCCAGGGGCAGATGTGGACTCTGGCCTCAATCTATTAGTTATGAACAGTAGAGTAAAACTGGAGGAACTGCAAAAAGGTGGGAATTTAAGGAGATGGGACCTGGATAAACTGAAAGAACCAGTGTTTGTACAGAGTTTCAGGAAGAGCATAAGGGAACAATTGACAGGAATGGGGGAAAGAAATACAGTAGAAGAAGAATGGGTAGCTTTGAGGGATGAAGTAGTGAAGGCAGCAGAGGATCAAGTGGGTAAAAAGACAAGGGCTAGTAGAAATCTTGGGTAACAGAAGAAATATTGAATTTAATTGATGAAAGGAGAAAATATAAGAATGCAGTGAATAAAGCAAGCAAAAAGGAATACAAACGTCTCAAAAATGAGATCGACAGGAAGTGCAAAATGGCTAAGCAGGGATGGCTAGAGGACAAATGTAAGGATGTAGAGGCTTATCTCACTAGGGGTAAGATAGATACTGCCTACAGGACAATTAAAGAGACCTTTGGAGAAAAGAGAAACCACTTGTATGAATATCAAGAGCTCAGATGGAAACCCAGTTATAACCAAAGAAGGGAAAGCAGAAAGGTGGAAGGAGTATATAGAGGGTCTATACAGGGGCAATGTTCTTGAGGACAATATTATTGAAATGGAAAAGGATGAAGATGAAATGGGAGATACGATACTGCGTGAAGAGTTTGACAGAGCACTGAAAGACCTGAGTCGAAACAAGCCCCCAGAGTAGACAACATTCCATTAGAACTACTGACGGCCTTGGGAGAGCCAGTCCTGACAAGACTCTACCATCTGGTGAGCAAGATGTATAAGACAGGCGAAATACCCTCAGACTTCAAGAAGAATATAATAATTCCAATCCCAAAGAAAGCAGGTGTTGACAGATGTGAAAATTACCGAACAATCAGTTTAATAATCCACAGCTGCAAAATACTAACACGAATTCTTTACAGACGAATGGAAAAACTAGTAGAAGCCGACCTTGGGGAAGATCAGTTTGGATTCCGTAGAAATGTCGGAACACATGGGGCAATACTGACCTTACGACTTATCTTAGAAGAAAGCTTAAGGAAAGGCAAATCTAAGTTTCTAGCACTTGTAGACTTAGAGGTAGCTTTTGACAATGTTGACTGGAATACTCTCTTTCACATTCTGAAGATGGCAGGGGTAAAATAGAGGGAGCGAAAGGCTGTTTACAATTTGTACAGAAACCAAATGGCAGTTATAAGAGTCGAGGGACATGAAAGAGAAGCAGTGGTTGGGAAGGGAGTAAGACAGGGTTGTAGCCTCTCCCCGATGTTATTCAATCTGTATATTGAGCAAGCAGTAAAGGAAACAAAAGAAAAATTCGGAGTAGGTATTAAAGTCCATGGAGAAGAAATAAAAATGTTGAGGTTCGCCGATGACATTGTAATTCTGTCAGAGACAGCAAAGGACTTGGAAGAGCAGTTGAATGGAATGGACAGGGTCTTGAAAGGAGGATATAAGATGAACATCAACAAAAGCAAAACGAGGATAATGGAATGTAATCGAATTAAGTCGGGTGATGCTGAGGGAATTAGATTAGGAAATGAGAAGCTTAAAGTAGTAAATGACTTTTGCTATTTGGGGACCAAAATAAGTGATGATGGTCGAAGTAGAGAGGATATAAAATGTAGACTGGCAATGGCAAAGAAAGCGTTTCTGAATAAGAGAAATTTGTTAACATCGAGTACAGATTTAAGTGTCAGGAAGCCATTTCTGAAAGTATTTGTATGGAGTGTAGCCATGTATGGAAGAGAAACATGGACGATATATAGTTTAGACAAGAAGAGAATAGAAGATTTCGAAATGTGGTGCTACAGAAGAATGCTGAAGATTAGATGGGTAGATCACATAACTAATGAAGTATTGAATAGGATTGGGGAGAAGAGAAGTTTGTGGCACAACTTGACCAGAAGAAGGGATCGGTTGGTAGGACATGTTCTGAGGCATCAAGGGATCACCAATTTAGTATTGGAGGGCAGCGTGGAGAGTAAAAATCGTAGAGGGAGACCAAGAGATGAATACGCTAAGTAGATTCAGAAGGATGTAGGTAGCAATAGGTACTGGGAGATGAAGAAGCTTGCACAGGATAGAGTAGCATGGAGAGCTGCATCAAACCAGTCTCAGGACTGAAGACCACAACAACAACAACACAGTTGAAAAACAATGATGCTAAAAAGGAACCAACGCGGGTATAGTGAATTAACTGAATAATTTGCCCTCATTCTGCTCTTTTGATATTTTCTTTGAATTCAAAGTATTTCTATGGCTGACTTATTAAATCTGTGTTTTGGTTATTCGCAGAACAAGCTAATGTGTCCGGCAAAGCACATAACGCCAGTATCTGCAGTTGACTCTGAATACGTATGTGGATCATTGTTAATACGTGGGATTGCTACTGTGTATCTTCATATTACATTAAAAACACACACACAAAGAAAGCAATAACTGCTACACAAAGCAACTATTCTGATATAACGACATGGATAATTATCAGGCAAGCTAATTACATTTGCCAAGGTGTGGCATGTTTTAAATTAACTTTGAAGAGCCAAGAAAGTGATACACCTGCCTAATATCGTGTAGAATGCCGCGATCACGCAGAAATGTCGCAACACTATGTGGCGTTTGTTACGGCGTAAAGTGAAGCGTCGGCACGCCAGTCGGGAACGACAGTGGTGAGAAGGCTGTGAGAAGAAGTCAGCTAGTCACGCGCTGACCGGACCTCCCTCCAGGACGACAACATGACAGCAGCGGCCCCTATGTGTAGAGGAAATAAGCGCCGCGACTGACTGGAGACGGCCCAGTTCAATAGTAGCGTCAAAGCTAGCCGCTTCACTTGTACTTTCTATGTACCACAGACTTAGGATTGTCTATACTGAAGAAGGTTGATTATTTCGTATATCTTCCTTTGCTTACGACACATTTGTGTCATTGCAAAAGTTAAGTGTTCTAACTTTCTTATTGTAATAAAACACATTAATACGACAATTTGATTGTTTATCCATCGAACCGAGTATGCAAGCTTCCTAGATACTACAGCATTAAAACGACTAATGTATGAAGTAGTGCTGGAGGGAATTGACACCATGAATCCTGCAGGGCAGTCCAAAAATCCGTAAGAGTACGAGGGCGTGGAGATCTCTTCTGAACAGCACTTTGCAAGGCATCTGAGATATACTCAATAATGATCATGTCTGGTTAGTTTGGTGGCCAGAGGAAGTGTTTAAATTCGGAAGTGTGCTCCTGGAGCCACTTTGTAGCAATTCCGGACGTGTAGAGTATCGCATTATCCTGCTGGAATCGCCCAAGTCTGTCTGTGGTGTGCGTACTGTAAGATCTTCGGTACACACACCATCAGATTACTTGATATGTCGCTCTAACGAAGTAGGCGAGTCTCTTGGTCATATCGTGGCGTGTTTATCTTCTGCCGTTGCCGGCTGCGGTGGTCTACCGGTTCTAG